>NC_081307.1:22375370-22684722 GCF_030435805.1 Mustela lutreola | reverse complement strand
TCTAGGGATAGGTACGTTTTTCAAAGAACAATGCAGAGAAATGCTAAGTAGAAAACCATGAATAATCCATGGGGGGATTTCCTTTTGCAGAGTAGATATTTTTTGCACTGGGAGAGATGCTTTCTTCCATGGCCTCCCCCACCCCCACCCCATGCTATTTCTGATACAAAAAGAAAACTTTGCTATCACGATTCAGTGATGAATACAATTCAAATATAAGGATGATTCTGAATACAGGACAATAACGGAATATAAATAACTTCAACATACAACTTAAAGGAAGGTGATTCAATATATTTTCATCCGAATTTTCTCTACCCAGACTAGAGAAACCCTGAGCCTGGTACATTCTCTTTCTTATTTACTGGGAGAATGAGATTGTAGGGAGATTCCAAAAAATCACTTTCACTGCTTTTGGATAGCTTTATCTCTTATTATGTCTTCTTCTTTCCCTGGCTTAAATAGAATCAAATGCAGACATTCCAAAATAAAACTGAGCTAATTAGTAACCAGTTTTAATATGCATGCACAAGTGTGCACGTGCACAGAAACAGACACGTACATATTTTGGTAAGTCTTGTAACAAAATCCTTTCTTGATCAAATAGATTTGAAACTCAGTATATCAGGAATTGGTTGATGACTTTGTTAAACTTATCTCTAAATTGACTTTCTTTCTGCACATTGGAAAATACCAGTCTCTAGTGTCATTAATAAACTTGTATCTTCGTACTTTAAGGACACTGCATTGGTTCTAAAGCATATAGCTGTCTCTAACTCAGCTTCTATGTGAATCTGGTACCACTGCAGAGTTTCCTAGGTTTTTTTTTTTTTGTTGTTGTTGTTGTTGTTGTTTTTGCCTTTCCATCCTAACTCCCGGAATCATCAAAATATTATTGTCTTTTAAGACACCTGGTTTTCCCACAGGGCTAGTCTTTGAGCAGATGAAAGCTTAGAGTGGAAATGACCTTTTAGCTTATCCTTCATTTTTATGCTTGTTAGCAAGTTGTACATTTTGAAAGCTACCTTTCTGAGATTTTTAAGGCTGTGGATCCATTTTGTTATTTCCCTCAGCTACATAAAATGCCTTTCTCTAAAAAGGGAGAAGTGACTCTATTTAACATTAAACATTAGAAAAACTATATAAAATGCTTAAAATACTTGGAATGATTCTCAAGAGTATCAAAAGTTATAAAAGAGAGTAGTAGGACACATATTAATAGAAAATGTTTGAATGTATATGTGAACGAAAAAAATTAAAACCAGAGGATCTGGGGGAGGAAACATAGTGAAGGAATGATGTCCTTTTACTGTTAGTTTAGGTTATATATCATTATTTAGAGTTTTCCTTTAGAATTATGTTAAATATTAATATGAGAGGAAGATCTGAATATAGATTAATGGGATTTATAATTTAGTACAAGGAATATATTGAATGTTGAAAGGTAAGTTTTTTTTTTCTAAAATTCACATTTTAGAAAAAAAAATCACAATTTTATTATATTTATTTACTTAAAGGATGCAATTTTAGATCCTAGACCCAGAATTATAATGGTGCTGGTAATGTTTCATTTTTCTTAAGAAGATATGATAGCATTAAAAAAATTCTCAAAGTAAAATATATTATTCTGTACTTCAATTAAAATTACATACTCATATCAAACTGCAGAAAAATGGATTTAATATGTAGTATTAGATATCAAGTATTTAAAAATCTTCCATGATTAAACAATACTGTCCCTACAAGTAAGAAAACTATTTTATATTTGTAATTTTTTTTTTAAGATTTTATTTATTTATTTGACAGAGAGAAATCACAAGTAGATGGAGAGGCAGGCAGAGAGAGAGAGGGAAGCAGGCTCTCTGCTGAGCAGAGAGCCCGATGTGGGACTCGATCCCAGGACTCTGAGATCATGACCTGAGCCGAAGGCAGCGGCTTAACCCACTGAGCCACCCAGGCGCCCCTATATTTGTAATTTTTGTCTCTTTTGTCTGTTTTACTCACTACTGTATTTCAAGTATATAGAAGTTATACCCTGGCAGAAATTAAGTACACAGTAAATATCTGCTTGATCAATGTCCTGGATAAGAATTTCTCAAAACATGTCAGAGAAACACTGGAATATTCCTTCAGCTGTTAATAAATATTTCATGAAAAGGGGATCCTCTGATTAAAGTAGTTTAGGAACCAAAGAATATAAGGGTTATATTTTAGATATTCAAGTTCTATATACAATCAAATGTCTCTGAGAATTCCTTTATTAAAGAGTAGTTATGAAAACTCTTGTTGACTATGGCAATCTTTCCAAAGGTAATAACCATGTTCATTTTCCAGTTCCAGTAGGAAATGCTATCCTGAGCTGTTCTTACTCTCACTCAGGATATGTCATTATGCCTTCTGTATCCTCAATGGGGCATCTACTAAGAATTCAGAGTCCAGGTAGGAAGTCATTTTTAAAAAAGATTGAAAGTCAGCATTCATTCTTTGATGATCCTCCAAAGAGAGTGAAGCCCTCATGGAGGAGCAAATGCAGATTTATAATAAAGAAAAATTGACTCTGTTCCAAGCACCATTTTAAACAATTTATATGCATTCAGTATTTAATTCTCCATGTAAGACTATGAGATATGCAGCAAATTATCGCCATTTTACAAATAGAGAAACTGATGTATGGACCATTTATATACTTTGCTCAAGCTCACATTGTCATTAACTCCAAAGCCAGGATTTGAATGCAGGCAGGGGTGGTCTGGTTCTAGTATCTGGATTTAAAATTGCTAATTTTAGACATGACCTCTTTTGTTAGCCATGCATGGTAGAAATTGCTATGATTGTTATTTTAAACAAAATTTATTTAAATATACATTTGATATTATTTTATTTACAGGGTAGTAAATATATATTTTCACCTTTCGACTTTTGTGTGACAAATAATCATTACAAAGATTCAAAGCTAACTACTAAAAGAATAAAAACAGTGCAAACCTAGGGCAGGTAACCTAGTAACTTAGGGCAGGAAAAATAATGCACAAATAAAAAAATAATGAGTTAATCAAAAAAACACAAGTGTTTTAAATGCAGATGAATAGAAAAATGATAAACAGAAACAAGCCAAAATATATAATCACAATGAGTACAAATTCACTATACTTTTCAGTTAAAACTGAGATCATTTGATTTCATACAAAATAAAAGAATTCTTAATGCTGCTTATAAGAAGAAATCATTATAACTCGCCTGGTCAGGACCTGTCCAGGGGCCTGTCATCAGCCATTCCCCAACGTGGCTCTTCTCAGTGACTTTATTCTAGCTCTTAAGGAAGATTAAAGTGGCAAAGAAACCAGCTCCACATAGATTCAAGCCAGGATCATTTCTGGATTCCTCAGGAACACCAAGAGATGGAAGAAAAGAAGAGCAGCAATTCTAGGAACAGAAATTCAACCACTTTTCAGAAGGTAGGATGTGCAAAGAAGTGAATCTGAGGGGATGGGAAGACAGACCACCAGGCGTTACTTGCCGGCTCCCGGCAAGTGAGAGAGCAGCAGAACACAAAATCGGAACTTTTACAAGTCTCGTCTGCTGAGGGACGTTGCTCTGGAGGCTAAGTGGAAGTGGGACACTCTTGGGGACAATGTGGTCTCAAGACTTGCAGGATCACAGAAAGACCAGGAGTGTCTGAATGTGGCAGAGCTCCCTGGTATTGGGACAGGAAGCCAGCTGCACAGATGGAGCTGAGGAAGGGGCTTTCAACTTGGGATTACCTTAAACTATGAACCAAGGCACAGTCAGACCACTGCTCTTCAAGCAGGGACCCCACAAGGGGCAGATCTGGAGAGACCCCCTCCTTCCTCCTTTGGGAGGAGCAGCTGCAGGAGCACATGGCAGGAGTCAGCTGGGTTTGGAGACTCTAAACAGGGCCACGCACCAGAGACAGAAATCCTGTCACAGGCTGAGTGAGCACAGAGTGGGGCTGGAGACTGGGGAGATGGGAGGGATTGACTGCTTATCTCTGAGAGGTGCACTGAGGAGTGGGGCCCTGAGCTCTCAGCTCCTACTGGCTAGAGATAGGGAAGCCACCATTTTCATTCCCATCCTCCAGAGCTCTATGGAAAGCATTCAGGGAATAAAAGCTCCCAAGACCAAACCCGAGAAGATTACTCAGCCTGGCCCTGGTAAGGGCAATGCAATTCCAGCTTGGGCAAAGACATTTGAGAATCACTGCAACAGGCCCCTTCTCCAGAAGGTCAGCAAGAACATCCAGTCAAACTAAGTTCACGAATCAATCAGAACTATGGAACTCCAGAGCTCGGGGAAAGCAACACAAAGAAATCATGGCTTTTTCCCCATGATCCTTTAGTCTTTTTTTTAAATTTTATTTTTTAATCTTATTTTTTAATTTTTCTTAATTTTATTTTTTTCTTATTCTATTTTAAAAATTTTTTCTTCTTTCTATTTTAAAGTTTTTAAACTATTCTATCTTATCAATACCTTTTTAAAAATCTTTTTAAAATTTTCATTGTAATAGTCATATTTTATCGCTTCATTGTACTTAACCCTACTTTTGCATACATATAGGGTTTTTTCCTTTAAAATTTTGGAATACAATTTCTTCTAATAGATCAAAATATACCCTAAATCTAGCACATGGCTTTGTTCGAGTCTCCAGCCTGATCACATCCTTTCCTCTACTTTTTTTCTTTTTTCAGCCAAGTTCTTTTCAATTCCTTTTTAAGAATCTTTTAAATTTTCATCGTTACAGTCACATTCCACCCCTTTGTCATGTTTATCCTTATTTTTGCATATATATAAGATTTTCTTTCTTTAAAATTTGGGAGGTAGTTTCTTCTAACAGACCAAAACACCCAAATCAAGAGTGTGGCTCTGTTCTATTTACCAATCTAATATATATTTTATATGCAAAATATAAGAATTTTATATATAAAATATGTTACATATATTTTTATAGGTAAATATATTACATATAAAATATATATTTTTTCTTTTTTTCTCCCTTTATTCTCCCCTCTGTTTCAAGTCTATTCTGATTTGTTTAGTGTATATTTGTTTGTGTATGTTTGTTGTGTATGTTTGTTGTTACCCTTTTAGTATTTTGTTCTCTCATTCATATATTCTTATCTGGATAGAATTACAAGGTGGAAAAACTTGCCATGGGAAAAAAAAAAAAAGAACAAGAGGCAGTACCGACAGCTAGGGACCTAATAAATATGGACATTAGTAAATGTCAGAACTAGAGTTCAGAATGATGATTATCAAGGTAGTAGGTGAGCTCAAAAAAAAGCATGGAAGATAGTAGAGAATCCTTTCTGGAGAAATAAAAAACCCCTTCTGGGGAAATAAAAGAACTAAAATCTAACCTAGTTGAAATTACAAAAAGTTATTAATGTGGTATAATAAAAACTGGAAACTCTTACTGTAGGATAAATGAGGCAGGAGAGAATTAGTGATATACAAGGCCAAATGATGGAGAATAAAGAAGCTGAGCAAAAGAGAGACAAACAACTATTGGACCGTGAGGGGAGAATTTGAGAGATAAGTGATACATAAGATGAAACAATATTAGAATAATTGGGATCCCAGAAGAAGAAGAAAGAGAGAGGGGCAAAAGATATTTTGGAACAAATTATAGTAGAGAATTTCCCTAATTCTGCAAAGGGAATAAGCATCAAAATAGAGGCACAGAGAATCCCCCTCAAAATTAAAAAAAAAATAGGTCCACACTCCATCATCTAATAGTAGAACTTACAAGTCTTAGTGAGAAAGAGAAAATCCTGAAAGTAGCCCAGGACAAAGGTTTGTAATATACAATAGTAGAAGTGCTAGAAATTGGCAGCAGATCTATCCACAGAGACCTGGAAGGACAGAAAAAACTAAAAAACAGAAAAAAACTATTCAGAGCACTAAACAAGAAAAATACACAGCCAAGAATACTATATCCAGCTAGGCTATCATTGAAAATAGGAGAGATTAGCTTCTAGGACAAGCAAAAATTAAAAGAATTTGCAAATACCAAACCAGCCCTACAGGGAATATTGAAAGGAGTCCTATAAGCAAAAAGAGAGCCTAAAAGTAACAGACCAGAAAGGAACAGAGACAATATACTGTAACAGTCACCTTACAGGCAATACAATGGCACTAAATTCATATCTTTCAATAGTTACCCTGAATGTAAGTGGAATAAATGCCCCAATCAAAAGACACAGGATATCAGAATGGATTTTTAAAAGACCCATCAATATGCTGTCTGCAAGAAACTCATTTTAGACCCAAATACACCTCCAGATTTAAAGTGAAGGAGTGAAAAATAATTTATAATGTTAATGAACATCAAAAGAGAGCTGGGTGGCAATCCTTATGTCAGATAAATTAGATTTTAAGCCAAAGATTATAATAAGAGATGAGGAAGGAAATTACATCACACTCAAAGGGTCTGTCCAACTGGAAGATCTAACGATTTTAAATATCTGTGCCCCTAACATGGGAGCAGTCAATTATATAAACCAATTAATAACAAAATCAAAGAAACACATCAACAATAAAACAATAATAGTAGGGGACCTTAAAAACCCCCCTTTACTGAAATGGACAGACCATCTAAGCAAAAGATCAACAAGGAAATAAAGGCTTTAACTGACACATTGGACCAGATGGACATCACAGATATAATTCAGAACATTCCATCCCAAAACAACAGAATACACATTCTTCCTTAGTGCACAAGGAACAATCTCCAGAATAGATCATATCCTGAGTCACAAATCAGGTCTGAACTGATACCAAAAGATTAGGATCATTCCCTGCATATTTTCAGACCACAATGGTCTGAAACTAGAACTCAATCACAAGAGGAAAGTTGAAAGACTCAAATACATGAAGGCTAAAGAGCATCCTAACAAAGAATTAATGGGTCAAACAAGAAATTAAAGAAGAATTAAAATTAATTCATAGAAACAAATGAAAATGAAAACACAAGTGTTTCAAATCCTTGGGACACAGCAAAGGTGGTCCTGAGAGGAAGGTATATAGCAATACCAGCCTTTCTCAAGAAACAAGAAAGGTCTCAAGTACACAACCTAACCCTACACCTAAGGAGATGGGGAAAGAACAGCAAAGAAAGCCTAAACCCAGCAGGAGAAGAGAAATAATAAAGATCAGAGCAGAAATCAATCAAATAGAAACCAAAAAAAGCAGTAGAACAAATCAACAAAACTAGGAGCTGGTTCTTTGAAAGAATTAATAATATTGATTAACCCTTGGCCAGACTAATCAAAAGGAAAAGAGAAAGGACCCAAATTAATAAAATCATGAAAGATCACAACCAACACCAAAGAAATACAAACAATTATAAGAACATATTAGGAGCAACTATACGCCAGCAAATTTGACAATCTGGAAGAAATGGATGCATTCCTAGAGATATATAAACCACCAAAACTGAACCAGGAAGAAATAAAAAACCTGAACAGATCCATAACCAGTAAGGAGATTGAAGCAGTCATCAAAAATCTCTCAATAAACAGAAGCCCAGGACCACATGGCTTCCCAGGTGAGTTCTACCAAATATTTAAAGAAGAATTAATACCTATTCTCCTGAAACTGTTCCAGAAAATAGAAATGGAAGGAAAACTTCCAAACTCATTTTATGAGGCCAGCATTACCTTGATCGCCAAACCAAAGACCCCATCAAAAAAGAGAATTACAGACCAATATCCTTGATGAACATGGATGCAAAAATTCTCATCAAAATAATAGCCAATAGGGATTCAACAGTACATTAAAAGAATTATTTACCACGACCAAGTGGGATTTATTACCGGGCTGCAAGGTTGGTTTAACATCCACAAATGAATCAATGTAATACAATACATTAATGAAAGAAAGAACAAGAGCCACATGATACTTTCAATAGATGCTGAAAAAGCATTTGACAAACTACAGAATGCTTTTGGGATCAAAACTCTTCAAAGTGTAGGCATAGAGGGTACATACCTCAATATCATCAAAGCCATCTATGAAAACCCCACAGTGAATATCATTTTCAATGGGGGGAAAAACTGAGAGCTTTTCACCTAAGGTCAGAAACACAGCAGGGATGTCCATTACCACCACTGCTATTCAGCATAGTACTAGAAGTCTTAGCCTCAGCAATCAGACAACAAAAAGAAATAAAAGGCATCTGAATCAGCAAAGAAGTTAAACTCTCACTCTTTGCAGATGATTTGATACTTCCTGTGGAAAAACCAAAAGACTCCACTCCAAAGCTGCTAAAACTCATAAAACTCATACAGGAATTCAGTAAAGTGTCAGGATATAAAATCAATGCACCGAATAAGTTGCATTTCTGTATACCAACAGCAAGACAGAAGAAAGAGAAGTTAAGGAGTTGGTCCCATTTATAATTGCACCCAAAACCATAAGATATCTAGGAATAAAACTAACTAAAGAGGCAAAGAATCCGTACTCAGAAAACTATAAAGTACTCATGAAAGAAACTGAGCAAGACACAAAGAAATGGAAATACATTCCATGCTCATGGATTGAAAGAACAAAGTGAAAATATCTGTGCTACCTAAAGCAATCTACACATTTAGTGCAATTCTTATCAAAATGCCATCAATCTTTTTCTCAAAGAAATGAAACAATAATCCTACAATTTATATGGAACCAGAAAAGACCCCAAATAGCCAGAGAAATGTTGAAACAGAAAGCCAAAGTTGGTGGCATCACAATTCCAGACTTCAACTCTATTACAAAGCTGTCATCATAAAGACAGTATGGTACTGGCACAAAAGCAGACACACAGATCAATGGAACAGAATAGAGAGCCCAGAAATAGACCCTCAACTCTGTGGTCAACTAATCTTTGACAAAGCAGGAAAGAATGGCCTAATGGAAAAAAGACTGTCTCTTCAACAGATGGTGTTGGGAAAATTGGACAGCCACATGCAGAAAAATGAAACTGGACCATTTCCTTAAACCACACACAAAAATAGACTCAAACTGCCTAGAAGACCTTCATGTGAGAAAGGAATCCATCAAAATCCTTGAGGAGAACACAGGCAGCAACCTCTTTGACCTCAGCAGCTGCAACTTCCTTCTGGAAACACCACCAAAGGCAAGGGAAGCAAGGACAAAAATGAACTATTGAGACTTCATTAAGATCAA
Organism: Mustela lutreola; assembly: GCF_030435805.1. Taxonomy (NCBI): domain Eukaryota; kingdom Metazoa; phylum Chordata; class Mammalia; order Carnivora; family Mustelidae; genus Mustela; species Mustela lutreola. The sequence continues at coordinate 22,675,539 of NC_081307.1, read as the reverse complement.
AAGCTTTTGTACAGCAAAGGAAACAGTCAACAAAATCAAAAGACAACCAGCAGAATGGGAGAAGATATTCACAAATGACATATCAGATAAAGGGCTAGTATCCAAAATCTATAAAGAACATATCAAACTCAACACCCAAAAAACAAATTATCTAATCAAGAAATGGGCAGAGGACCTGAACAGACATTTCTGCAAAGGAGATATCCAGATGGCCAACAGACACATGAAAAAGTGCTCCACGTCACTTGGCATCAGGAAAATACAAATCAAATCCACAATGAGATACCACCTCACGCCAGTCAGAATGGTTATAATTAACAAGTCAGGAAATGACAGATGCTGGTGAAGATGCAGAGAAAGGGCAACCCTTCTACACTGTTGGTGGGAATGCAAGCTGGTGCAGCCACTCTGGAAAATAGTATGGAGGTTCCTCAAAAAGTTGAAAATAGAGCTACCCTATGACCCAGCAATTGCAGTATTGGGTATTTAACCCTAAAGATACAAATGTAGTAATCTGAAGGGGCATGTGCACCCGAATGTTTATAGCAGCTATGTCTACAATAGCCAAACAATGGAAAGAACCTAGATGTTCATCAACAGATGAGTGGATAAAGAAGAAGTGGTATATATATATATACAATGGAACAGTATGCAGCCACCAAAATAAATGAAATCTTGCCATTTACAATGACGTGGATGGAACTAGAGGGTATTATGCTAAGTGAAATAAGTTAATCAAAGAAAGACAATTATCATATGATTTCTCTGACATGAGGAATCTGAGAGGAAATGGGAATAATTAAGATTAAATAAGGTGAAATGGTGGTGCCCTGATCTGACAGGACTGAGGTGCTTGCAAGAGGGAGAGATACCAAAGATCTCTCACTCTGTGTACACAAGCACAGAGAAAAGGCCAGTGAAAACAGCAAAAAGGTGTCATCTGCAAGCCAGGAATTGGGGTCTCCAGACATCAACCCTGCTGTCCCTTTGATCTTGGACCTCTAGCCTCCAGAACAATAAGAAAATAAATTTCTATTACTGAAGCTACCCAGCCAGTGGTATTTTGTTATGACAGCCTGAGTAGACTAATACAAACACCTCAAACCTCTTTGACAAGACAAGGAAGCTTGAAAGGAAAAGGATGTTAAAATACATAGTAGGGGGGCACCTGGGTGGCTCAGCGGGTTAAGCCTCTGCCTTTGGCTCAGGTCATGATCTCAGGGTCCACGGATGGAGCCCAGCATTGGGCTCTTTGCTCAGCAGGGAGCCTGCTTCCCCCTCTCTCTCCTGGCCCCTCTGTCTACTTGTAATCTCTCTCTCTGTCAAATAAATAAATAAAATCTTTGAAAAAAAATAAAATAAAATACATAGTAGGCAAATACTAACCTAAAGACAGCTGGTAAGATGATATACCATAGGAAAAAACAGACTTTATTAGGAGTAGAGAAATTTTACGTCTAATGACAAAAGATCTGATTCACCAGGAAGGTCATTAGATACATAAAAATTATGCATCTAGTTCCATAACCTTAAAAAAGAAAAACCAAGAATGTAAAGACCTGCAGGGGAAAACTGACCAGTCCTTCATCATGGTAGGCGTATTTCTAACCAAGTTCCTATTAACAGGTCATGAAAACAAAAATTCATAAGCAATTTTTGAACATAATGTGTTTGAACAACATAATTTAGACATTTATCATAAAAAATACAAATAGTACCTTACATTTTAAATTGTGACATATACATGTGTGCACACATATGCATTCATGTACACATATGTATGTACACATATTTATAATCATATATATACAGCTGAAATAATTACAAAGAGATCACCCAAAGGCCAAGGGTTAAGAAATAAAATATATGTGCTGCCAACATCTCCCATTTGTCCCTTCACAAACTCATTCTTCAACTCCTTAAGCAAATATTACTGTAAGTTTGTAAGAATTGCATACTTTTTATTCATATATTTTTCCTGTTGTATGTCCTCCTAAATAATATAACTCAATATTTCCTGTTATTGAACCTTCACAAGTGGAAATATACTACGATTCTTTTGTGATCTCCTTATTTTCTGTCTTTAAAATTTTTATTGGTGATACCCCAGCTACATAGAAATGAATTAATTACAATTCTTGGCTAATGTCACATTTTGATGGCCATTGTTTACACAGTTACACATAGCCTAACATTCAGTACAATAATATTATAAATAGTCATATTCCTATGCTTTCCTTCCCAACTTATCTCTCTGCTTCCCTTTACTGTTTTCAGGAACAACCAATCTAGAATTTTTCTTTATCATACCCTTGAGTAAAAAAAAATAATTTCATAAATTAATCAAATTTAATGTATCTCTACGCCGTATGTTAGTTGAGTTTTGCTTATTTCTAAGCATTTTACAAGTCATACTGCCTGCAGTATTTTTAAACTTGAATTTCCTATGTTAATCATGAATAAAATTTGTTTTGGTTTTCCTATCTTTGACAGATTTTGGCATCAACTTGTGTTATTGATACAACTGAACATATAGTATACAATTAGCTATAGTACACAATTTGGTGAGATTTGACATAGGTACACATCCATAATGTCCCACTTCCCTATCATCAGGAAACCCATGATCTGCTTTTTGTCAATAGAGAGTAGTTTACATCTCTATAATACTATAGTAATGGAATCTCAATTATACCATTTTTTTTTTCCTGGCTTCTTTTAGTTAGCACACTTATTTGAGATCTACCCATGTCATGCATATCAAGGTTCATTACTTTTGATTGTTGAGTAGTGTTCCATTATATAAATATACCACAGTATGTTTCTTAATGGATGTTTGGTTTGGTTATAGTACTTGACAATGACACATAAAGCTTCTACATATAATTCTTTTTATGACATATGTTTCCATTTATCTTGGCTAAATATCTAATGGAACAAATGATACTTGTATATATAATTTATTAAGAAACCATAAGCAGCTTTTCCATAGTGGTCGCAATAGTTTATATTTCCATTAGCCGCAAGAGTCTAGTTGTTACACATGCTAGCCAAGACTTGCTAGGGTTGAACTTTTTATTTAGACATGCCCATCACTTAGTAACACTCTTAGGGTGTGGTTTTACTTTGCGTTCCTCAAATGACTAACGGTAGTGAGCATCTTTTCATATGCTTATTTTCCATTTATATATCTTCTTTGGTGAAGTGTCTCTTTAAGTCTTTCTCCTGTTTATTAAGTTTTCCTGCTTTTTAAAAAATTATTGAAATTGGGGGGTATCTGGGTGGCTCAGTGGGTTAAAGCCTCTGTCTTCAACTCAGGTCATGATCCCAAGGTCTTGGGATCCAGGTTCACATCGGGCTTTCTGCTGAGTGGGGAGCCTGCTTCCACCTCTCTCTCTCTCTGCCTGTCCCTCTGCCTACTTGTGATCTCTGCCTGTCAAATAAAAAATAAATAAATAAATAAATAAATAAAATTATTGACTTTTGAGAGTTCTTTTCATATTCTAGATATAAATATGATATTTAAGAATATTTTCTCCCATGACAAACCATAAGTGACTCTTAATCCCACAAAACAGAGGGTTGCTGGCGGGAGAGGGTTTGGGAGAGGGGGGTGGCGTTATGGACATTGGGGAGGTATGTGCTATGGTGAGTGCTGTGAAGTGTGTAAACCTGGCAATTTACAGACCTGTACCCCGGGATAAAAATACATTATATGTTTATATAAAATCCTTTCCTACCAAAAAGAAAAAGAATATTTTCTCCCACATTTTCTTATCATGTGTTTCAAAGAACAAATCCTTAATTTTGATTAAACTAATTTTTATTCTTCATAGAATAAGTTTTCAATGTCATATCTATGAAAACCTTTTGCAACCTATGGCCAAAAAATGCTTTCCTAGGGGCACCTGGGTGGCTCAGTGGGTTAAGCCGCTGCCTTAGATCATGATCATGCTCAGGTCATGATCTCAGGGTCCTGGGATCGAGCCCCACATCGGGCTCTCTGCTCAGCGGGGAGCCTGCTTCCCTCTCTCTCTCTCTGCCTGCCTCTCCATCACTTGTGATTTCTGTGTCAAATAAATAAATAAAATCTTAAAAAAAAAATGCTTTCCTACATTCAGTAATGGAAGAGCTATTCAGCTTCAAGGTTAATGTTTAGGTCTATAATACATTCTAATAAAATTTTAATATGGTAGGATAAATTTTATATAGTTTATTTCTTTGCCTATGGATATTCTAAAACAATTTGTTGAAAAATTATCTATTTACACTAAATTCTTCCCTTCTCTGTCAAAAATCACATGCCCTTATATAGGAGAGTCTATTTCTGGGATCCTTTGCTTCTTTTATGGAAGTATTTTTCCATATTTATGAAAATACCACATTTCCTTAATTACTGCAACATTATAACAAGTCTTGAACTTGGGTAATCTACATTTCCAAAAATATTAATGTTTTCTGCAATTTGCAATTGATTTGACTTTTTGGTGTCCTTCATAATATCATACAATATTTCTAATCGTGTAATCAAATTTTACAAGAAAGTCAGCATAAGTTTTGAATAGGATCACACAAGCGCAATGTACCATTTGAATTATTATTTTTGTATCCTTTAGATAAATACTTAGTAGTGAAATTGCTTTGTCCTAGGGTAGATCTATTTTTAACTTTTTGAAGAACCTCCATACCGTTTTCTAGAGTGGCTGTACTAGTTTACATTCCCACCAACATTGTAGAATTCCCCTTTCTCTGCATCCTCACCAACATCTATTGTTTCCAGAGTTGTTAACTTTATCCATTCTATTATGAGGTGGTATCTCATTATGGTTTTGATTTATATTTTCCTGATGCTGAGGGATAGTGAATATTTTTTCCATGAGTCTGTTAGCCATGTGTATGTCTTCTTTGCATAAAATGTCTGTTCATGTCTTCTTTCCATTTCTTGACTGGATTTTTTGGGGTTTGAGTGTTGAGTTTGATAAGTTCTTTATAGGTATTGAATACCAGCCCTTTATCTGGTAGGTCATTTGCAACTTTCTTCTCCTGTTCCATAGGTTTCCTTTTATTTTTGTTGTTTCCTTTGCTGTGCAGAAGCTTTTTATCCTGATTAAGACCCAATAGTTCATTTTTGCTTTTGTTTCCTTCACCTCTGGAGACGTTTCTAGCAATAAGTTGCTGCAGTCAAGTTCAAAGAGGTTGCTGTCTTTGTTCTCCACTGAGTTTTCATGGATTCATATCTCACATTTCATCCATTTTGAGTTTATTTTTGTGTATGGTATAAGAAAGTGGTCCAGTTTCATTCTTCTGTGTGTTGCTGTCCAGTTTCCCCAACATCATTAGTTGAAGAGATTGTCTTTTTTCCATTGGTTATTCTTTCCTGCTTTGTCAAAGAGTCATTAAGCATAGAGTTGAGGGCCCATTTCTGAGATCTCTATTCTGTTCCATTGATCTGTGTGTCTGTTATCATGCCAGTACCAGACTGTCTTGATGATTATAGTTTTGCAATAGAGCTTGAAGTCCAAAACTGTGATGCCCCCAGTTTTGGTATTCTTTTTCAACATTCCTTTGGCCCTTCAGGGTCTTTTTCTGGTTCCATACAAGTTTTAGGATTATTTATTCTAACTTTATGAAAAATGCTGGTGGTATTTTGATAGGTATTACATTAAATATGTAGATTGCTTTGGATACTATAGACTTTTTAAAAAAATATTTTATTTACTTATTTGACAGAGATCACAAGTAGGCAGAGAGATAGACAGAAAGAGAGGTGGGGGGAAGCAGGATCCCTGCTCAGCAGAGAACCTGATGTGGGGCTCGATCCCAGAACCCTGATATCATGATCTGAGCCAAAGGCAGAGGCTTTAACCCACTGAGCCATCCAGGCACCCTACCATAGACATTTTAATAATATTTTTTTCCTAATCCATGACCATGGAATGTATTTCCATTTCTTTGTGTCTTCCTTAATTTCTTTTATAAGTGTTCTACAGTTTTTAGAGCACAGATGTTTCATCTCTTGGTTAGATTTATTCCTGGTATCTTTTGGTTGTTGGTGCAATTATGAATGGGATCAGTCCCTTGATTTCTCTTTTTGCTGCTTTATTTTTTGCATACAGAAATTCAACTGACTTCTGTGCATTAGGTTTATATTCTGAAATTTTGCTGAATTCCTGTGTCAGTTTTAGTTTTCTGGTGGATTCATTCAGGTTTTCTACATAAAGGATCATGTTATCTGCGAAGAGTCCAGGTTTGACTTCTTTGATGATTTGGATGCCTTTTATTTCTTCTTATTGTTTGATTGCTGAGGCTAGGACTTCCAGTACTGTGTTGAACAACAATGGTGAGAGTGGACATTCCTGTCATGTACCTGACCTGTGGCGAAAAGCTCTCAATTTTTCCCTGTTGAGGATGATATTAGCTGTGGATATTTTGTGTATGATCTTTATTATGTTAAGGTAAGTTTCCCCATCTCTACTTTGTTGAGGGTTTTTATCAAGAAAGGATGTTATATTTTGTCAAATGCTTTTTCTGCATCTATTGAGAGGACCGTATTATTCTTATCCTTTCTTTTATTAATGTAGTATATCACATTGATTGATTTACTAATGTTGAACTACCCCTGCAGCCCAGGAATAAATTCTACTTGGTCATGGTATATAATTCTTCTAATTTACTTTTAGATTAGGCCATGATCCCAGAGTCCTGGGATTGAATCCCTCATCAGGCTCCAAGCTCAATGGGGAATCTGACCTAAGCTAAATTCTTCTAATTTACTTCAATTAGCTAACATCTTTTTGAGAATTTTTGTGTCAGTGTTCATCAGGGACATTAGCCTGTAATTCTCCTTTTCAGTAGGATCTTTGTATGCTTTTGGGATCAAGGTAATGCTAACCTTGTGGAATGAGTTTGGAAGTTTTCCTCCGACTTCTGTTTTATTTTAAAGATTTATTTTTGTGAGAGAGATAGCAAGTGAGTGATCATGGACGCAGGCAGAGGGAGAAACAGATTCCCCATTGAGCTTGGAGCCTGATGAGGGATTCAATCCCAGGACTCTGGGATCATGACCTAAGCTAAAGGCAGATGCTTAACCCACTGAGCCACCTAGGCACCCCAATTCTGCTTTTTCTAAAAAACAGTTTCAGAAATATAGATATTCTTTAAATGTTTGGTAGAATTCCCCTGGGAAGCCATCTGGTCCTGGACTCTTGTTTGTTGTTGTTGTTTTAAGATTTTATTTATTTATTTATTTGACAAAGAGAAAGAGAAAACATGAGGAGGGGGAGCATCAGAGAGAGAGGGAGATGCAAGCTCCCTGCTGAGTAAGGAGCCTGATGTGGGGCTCAATCCAAAAACCTGAGATCATGATCTGAGTCAAAAGCAGATGCCCAACCAACTGAGTCACCCAGGCACCCCTGTTGGGGAATTTTTTATTACTGATTCCATTTCTTTTCTGATTATGGGTCTGTTCAGATTTTCTGTTTCTTCCTGTTTTAGTTTTGATAACTTATATGTTTCCAGGAATGCATCCAATTTCTTCCAGATACAAAGTAGGTATTTTGTTGACATGAAATGGCTCATAATATTCTCTTATAATTGTATTTCTGTGGTGTTGGTTTTGATCTCTCCTCTTTCATTTGTGATTTTATTTGGTTGTTTCTATTCTCCTTTTGGTAAGCCTGGTCTAGGGGTTTATCAATCTTGTTAATTCTATCAAAGAACCAGCTCCTAGTTTCATTGATTTGTTTTGTTCTTGTATATCATTGATTACTGCTCTAATCTTTATTATTTCCCCTCTCCTGCTAGCTTTAGGCTTAATTTGCTGTTGTTTTTCCAGCTCCTTTAAGTATAAGGTTAGGTTGTATATTTGAGACTTTTCTTGCTTCTTGAGGAAGGCCTGTATTGCTACATATTTCCCTCTTAGGACCAACTTTGCTGCATCCTAAAGGGTTTGAACTGTCGTGTGCTCATTTTTAGATGCTTCCTTGTATTTTTTTAAATACTTCCTTAATTTCTTGGTTGACCCATTTATTCTTTAGAGGGATAATCTTTAACCTCCATGTATTTGTGGTCCTTCCAAATTTCTTCTTGTGTGAATATATGCATTATGGTCTGAATACATGCATAGTATGATCTCAGACTTACCAGTTGAGCCCTGAGTTGTGACCCAATATGTGATCTATCCTGGAGAATGGTCCATGTGCAGTCAAAAAGAATGTGTATTCTGCTGATTTAGGATGATATGCTCAGAATATATCTGTTAAGCCCATTTGGTCCAGTGTGTCTTTCAAAACCATTGTTTCCTTGTTGATCTTCTGCTTAGATGATCTGTCCATTGTTGTGAGTAGGGTGTTAAGGTCCCCTGTTATTCCATTGTTATCAATGAGTTTAAGTTTGTTATTAATTGATTTGTATATTTGGCTGCTCCCAAGTTAGGGACATAAATATTTATAATTCTTAGATCTTCTTGTTAGATAGACCCCTTTATTAGGCTATGGTGTCCTTATTCATCTCTTATTACAGTCTTTGGTTTAAAATCTAGTTTGTTGAATATAAGTATGGCTACTCCAGTTTCCTTTTGATGTCCATCAGCATGACAAATAGTTCTTCACCCCCACACTTTCAATCTGGGGGTGCCTTTAAGCAGCATATTGATTGGATCATATTTTCTTATCCATTTTGATACCCTGTATTATTTGGCTGGAGCATTGAGTCCATTTACATTCAGAATAATTATTGAAAGATACAAATTAATTCCATTGACTTGCCTGTACAGTTGCTGTTCCTGTAGATGGGGTCTCTGTTCCTTTCTAGTCTTTGTTACCTTGGTCTCTCTTTCTGCTCAAAGGGTCACTTTACTATTTCTTGGAGGGCTGGTTTAGCACTCACAAATTCCTTTAGCTTTTGTTTGGCTTGGAAATGCTTGGAAATGTTTTATCTCTCCTTCTATTCTGAATGATAGACTTGCTGGATAAAGTATTCTTGGCGGCATATTTTTTCCATTTAGCACATTGAAAATATTATTCCAGTACTTTTTGGCCTGCCAGGTCTCTCTGGACAGGTCTAACACCAGCCTTATGTGTGTACCCTTGTAGGTTAAGTACTCCTCCAGAGCTGCTTTCAGAATTCTCTTTATCTTTGTATTTTGCACATTTCATTATGTCATAGAGTTGACCTGTTTTTGAGGGGAGTTCTCTGTGTCTCTTGGACATGAATGCCTGTTTCCTACCCCAGATTAGGGAAGTTCTCAGCTATAATTTTCAAATAGACCTTCTGCCCCTCTTTCCCACTCTTCTTCTTTGGGGACCCCTATGATACAGATATCATCTCATGTTAAGGAATTGCTGAGTTCCCTAAGTCTACCTCTGTCATCTAACTGGTTTTTTTCTTCCCTCTTCTTTTCAGCTTCCATAATTTTATCTTCTATATCACTGATTCACTCTTCTGTTTTGTCCCTCATTTTTATGGCTTCCACTTGAGACTACATCTCACTTATAGCATTTTAAATTTTGACCTGATTAGATTTTAGTTCTTCTATCTCTATGGTCCAGGATTCTCTTTTTTTTCAAGCCCAGCTGGTATCTTAATAATCATTGTTTTAAATTCTAGTTCAGACATTTTCCTTACATCTGTATTGATTAAATCCTGGGCTCTGAGTACTACCTCCTATTTTTCTTTTGGAGTGAATTTCTCCATCTCATCATTCTGTCCAGAAAAAAAAAAGAAAGAAAGAAAAACAACACAACAACAACACTAGATCCTGGCTGTGTTTCAGTCTATTAAAAGAAACTAGATATAAGAAAGAATGAGTATATGTACATATAATATAAAAAAATCAATAAAAGGAAATAATTATTTAAATATATATGTTAAAAAAGAAAAAAAATTAAAAAATTAAAAAATATATAAAGAAGAAAAGTACAAAGGAGGCTAGATATGAGTTTTCCCTACAGCTGAAGCTTGCAGCCCTCTGTGATCAGTAAACTTGGTGGGAGTGAGTTGTTTTTGCTGGTCTTCTGGGGCAGGGACCTATTGTGCTGGTTCTCAGGAGGATTTATCCCTAATGCAACCACCCCTCCAGTGCACAAGGAGGCAGGGCTTGGTGTGAGTGACTCTGGACTACATTAGGTGGTGCTGTTTTGAACCCTGGAGGCTTCCAGCACTGATGGGCAGGATGACTATGGCAGTGACCTGCTCTCTACACCCAGAGCTGAAAATTCACTTGCCCCACACTTCAGTGAGCTCTCACAGAAAAGCAATCAATCACTCTTGTCTCTCTGGTTTCCATCAGAACCCTGTGTTCATCCTGTTACTGAGCCTTTTTATCTCAAACCCATGACTAAGTTTCAAAACTTCAAATTTTAGGGACTCTCAGGGTGCAGACCCACACTGTTTCTCCTGGGGAGGGTTTCCACTCACTTGTGCCTTTTGTGGGACCAATTCCAGGGAAACAGTTGCATAACTGTGCAGCAGTTCACAGTTGATGGCAACACAGCAAAAAGCTGGCACCTAGACTCACTCCTCTTAGTTGGCTTCCCTGCTAACAGTGTAGCACTTAGGTGTTACCCACTCCTCTTGTGACCCAGGGGATCCTCAGACCATCTGGCAACATCTAGGATTCTGCCCCAGTTCACCACCTGAGCATCTTTAAACCAGGCATGTCTCCTACCGTGGCAGACTTCTGAAAGTTCCAGTTTTGCACTCCACCGCTTCTAATACTTTGAGGTGCTATCCTTGAAGCAGGCTCCCTCCCCTCTGCCATATCCACAGCTATATCATACGGCATTCAAGTCTCCACACCTCTCACCTTCCAAAAGGTTGCTGCTTTTCTACTTATAGACTTACAGCATTTGTTCTTTCTGACCTCTAATTGATTTCTCAGGTGTTCAGAATGATTGTTAACTATCCTGCTGTATTTGAGTGACAAGACAAATCTAGGGTCCCCCTATTCCCCCACCATCTTTACTCCTCCCTCTGGAGAGCTGGCATCTTAATGAAACAGATTTTGTGAACAATACCATATGTCTCTCAATTTACACAGGCCTTCAGCTTCTTCTCAGCAATGTGTCATAGTTTTCCATAACTTACAAATCTTTTGTCAGAAATATATCTACTATTTTGTATCTGTTGATGGTTTCTTATAATCAGTTTCAGTTTCTGATTTTTCTTTGTTAAGATGTTTCTTTGCTGTGTTTAGAAATAAAATTGACTTTTCTATATTCATCATGTATTCTATAATTATTCCTACTTATCTGTTCTAGTAGCTTTTTATGTTTTTTAAAGGATTTTTCACATAGACAAACATCATCTGTGAATAAGGAGAGATATACTTCATTTCAATCTCAATGTCTTTTATCTCTTAATGTTAGTTTATTTCTCTAGCTAAAACTTCCAGGACAAAATTGAATAGAAATGATGAGAGTTGACATCTTTGTCTTGTTCCACTTGCTTAGGGAGAAGGCATTGAGTCTTTCATCAATTGAGTATGATGTTAGCTGTAGGTTTTTTCATAGATGTCCTTTGCCAAATGAGAAAATTTCCTTCTATTCCTAGTTGGCTACATTTATTTTCCCCTCTTCAGGAATGATTGTGACAGTTTGTCAAATGTTCTTGCTGCATCTGTTGAGATGATCATGGTTTTTTTTATTTCTTTATGTTGAATTACATTGACTGATTTTTGAGCATTCCGTCAATTCTGTCTTCTCAGAATAAATTTGACCAGCACAGACATGGAAGTTGTTCCATTGTCAAGGGAGTTCAAATGAAAGACTCCTGTAGTTTTATAGACCTAAAGAGTTATAGGTGAAGTTGAAATAGAGCTAGAGATGGGAAAACACTAAGTACAGAGAATGGGAAAAAGTGTTCTCTTCAAGATTATTCCCTTTCTCCCTCCTGATAAGGAAGCCTGAAAAAGACCTCTGCAAAAGGCCCCAGATAGAGAGACCTAGGAATAAAGACTCCTGAACTAGGGAGGCAGATATGCTTCAAAAGGATGGCCTGCCAGTAGTGCTGGAGTACTGGACTACAACTTCCTTCACAGGCTCAACTGTAGGGAAAGCAGCATTCCCCCATGAGGCCTGCCAGGTAAAGCCTGCGTAATTGCCTATAGTTGGCCTGAAAACTCATGTTTCTGGCAATGAGGTAGATGTCACTTACACTTGAAATGTGCATATCAATTAGGTAACAGTAGTTGATAGTGTTGTTCAAGTCTTCAACATCCCTACTGAGAACTGAAGGATAGGTATTTTCACCAATATTCATGAGTTGGTTTAGCCTGTAATTTTCCTCTCTTGCAGTGTCCTTAGGATTTTGTATTTAAATGATGCTAATATAGCCACTCTGAAATTGTGGCTATGGAGGTTCCGGAAAAAGTAAAAATAGAACTACCCCACAATCTTATAATCACACTAATGTGTATTTACCCACAAAATACAAAAACACTAATTCAAAGAGATACATGCACCTCTGTAGTTTCTAGCAACATTATTTATAATAGCCAAATTATAGAAACAACCCAAGTGTCCACAGATAGATGAATAAAGATGTAATATGGAATATTATTCAGTCATTAAAAGGAAATCCTCCCATTTGCAACAACATGGATGGAACTGGGAAGTAAAATATTAAGTGAAATAAGTCAGTCAGAGACAGACAAATACCATATGATCTCACTCAAGTGGAATTTAGGAAACAAATAAACAAAGGCAGAATAAGAGAGAGACAGAGAGACAAAGAAACAGAGTCTTTACAGAAAACAAGCTGATGGTTACCAGAGGGGAGATGGGTGGGGGGATGGGTTAAATAGGTTATGGGAATTAAGGAGGGCACAATCTGTAGGGCTCGATCGCATAACCCTGAGATCATGACCTGAGTTAAAACCAAGAGTTGGACATTTAACCAATTAAGCTACCCAGGTGTCCCAATAAAGTAGTTTTATTAAATATTTCTGGGATGAAATAAAATTTTGTCTTTAATTCACAAATAAATTTGTTTAAACAGACTGTACTAATATTAATGATAATTATATACTAAGAATTTTTATACTACCTATATTACCTCTTCCTCAAAACAAATGAAACATGTTAAGAAGTTATATTAGCCCTTTAAAAACCTTACAAGTATTAAAAGTTTTTCTGTTTTCCACTATAGGTAATATTTTGTTTGTTTGTTTCATAGCTATCTATTGAATACCTTTTTTTTTCCTTTAACATAGGGCTATTTTGCTCATAGCCTACCAACTTGAGAAATTAACTCCACTACAAAATAGGAGAAAACCATGGATCATTAAAAGAAAGTACAGTTAACCCCTCAAAATAAAAATTACTTGGAGTTTCAACATATGGATTTGAAAAAATAAATGGTGAAAACGGTTACTAAATCATGTCCTTAACTCCTAAGTAAACTCAGGATTACAACCTCTTTAAAATGACATTTAAAAATATATATTTATTTCTAACTTTATTGAATTTAAGAAGAATGACAATGAGTTGCTATAACTACATGGAAAGCTTTCCACATAAATGCTATGTGTCTAAAGCTGAAAAATTCCCTTATATTTGATATTAATTTTCATAGTTTATTCTTCTTGTATGCAACCATAGACTTGTATAACAGTGTAAGTAATTATATTTATTGCCAACAAACATGAAATTTAAACAAATTTTGAAAAATATGTTTTTCCCTCCAAAACTGATTCTAGGAATGATGCCAGCTTTCCAGTTAAAGCAGTTTCACTGTAGGTGTGGAAATGTGCTAAGCAATTGTGGTTTTCTTGCACCACTATTAAGAACATTTTAAAATGAGTAGGTAGTTTTCAGAGAGAAAGTGAGTTTCTAAAATCATTTACATTTGTGATTATAAACTAGAACCAGCTTAAGGAAAATAAGGATTTTTAGACAGTGTTTGATTAGGTTTCTTTAATCAAAATGTCCTGAACTCAAGAGCTCAATTTCTAATTTAAAATTGTTCATCTTCTCCATGCCAGATTCTTTATTTCTATTTCTCCAATCCTTCTGCTTTCTTTGACTAAATCAATTTAAGCTAATTAATCCAGCATTCTGTATCTTCTAAGATTTTAATCCTTTTATTCTGTTCATTTTTGTATATCTTGATATAGGGTATACGTAACAAATCACTTTGCTTTCCTAAAATAATGTGTTATATTAATATTTCTCATAATTTCAAACTAATTATCCATAACAATGAAGGACATTGAACAGATGATCCCAAGACACTTAAAGTGAGGATGCCTTTTAATTTTTTTTTTTTTTTAATTTATGGAACATAGAGTCTATTCAATACTAAATCCTGGTTCATTTCAATGATCAATTCATTTTCTCCAAAATACTTATGTCAGTTGGTACTTCATAGACATCATCTTTATTCTGGGGCTGTCAGAACCGCCCAGAACATCTCTGTACATCTCTGAGCTTCACAGAAATTCAAGCTTGAGGAACATATCACCAGATATGGATGGTCTCTAGCACTAATATCTGAATATATGTTACGTGCATTTAGACAAAGACCTTGAAGTTTATGAAGAAAACATTTTTCATGCATAATGTAAACCATGGGTTTATAGAGATTGATAGTTATAGATTTTAAAAATTGCCCTTTTCAAGAAAATGAAGATGAGACCTAGAGATACACAGAGAAGTGCTCACAAATGGAATTGGAGAGTTGGAGTTAAAGATCAGAAAACCTGGGAAGCTTAGAGTGCTTGTAATGCCATAGCTCAACCTCTCTTCTCTGGCTATGTCCTGCTAATCTCTCCCAACACAAATTCTGCAGCAATGACAGTCCCACCATCTGCATCAGCCATATTCAGATCACCAAACTCCATCCTTTCTGTATTTTTCCTCTCAAGACATTTGCATTTTCAAGACATTCAAAGTTCATGTATAATTTTCAGGTAGAATTTTATAAGACAAGAAAGCATTTATCATTGTGTAAAGGTAAGAGCAAAAGGAAAATCTTTTCCAATTTTATATTTTAAAAATCCTTTAAAAAATGCTTTCTTTACTTCTCCAGTAGTGATATGCATTGACAACAACAAATTTACAGTGAAAAATAGCCTTCTTTGTGACTTTTCTAGTTCATTCAAAAGAACTGCCTCCTTAACTTTTGTTATACCTATAACTATTCCATTACTAACTGTGTCAACTTCAGGGGCACATTTCATAATATCCTTAACTAATTGCTTCCAAGATTCTTCAGGGTCTATGTTTTCCTTAGGGTCTTGCTGCCTTCTCTTCATCAGTTCTCCTACAACCTCCTTGGACTGTCTGGTCTCATAATTCTTAAGCAAGTCAGAATGTTCCCTACAATATGCTGCTTCATACATCCTGACTCCAGCTGAATAAAGATCCTGGCCAATTTCCAATTTATTCTCTGCTCTAGATTTTATTTAGTTGAAAAAATTTTGCTTCACAGAGATTTTTTTTTTACCCAAGTCATCCTTCATAAGAGTAACTCAAGCGTCCATTTTACTCTTGTAATTTTTTGGTAACATTTACTTTCTTTGAAATTAATCTTGGACTTTTATTTTACCAGCCCTTCTAGATTCTTTAACAAATTTTATTTTTTCAATTATTTTGTAACTTTTCAGCTGCATTGAGGTACAATTGAAAAATTGTAAGATACGTAAAGTGTTCAATGTCATGATTTGGTCTGCATCTACACCATGAAAGGAATGGCAAGATCAACACAGTATTATTGACTAGAGTCACCATGTTGTAATTAGATCCTCAGATCTTATAACCGGCATTGTATCTTTTAACTTTATCTTTCCCATTCCCCAATCCACCTCTTTTCTCTTCTTTATTTTTTTTTTTTCAATTCCACATATAAGTGATAACCATGCAGTATTTATCTTTCCCTGTCTGGCTTATTTCACTTAGCATAAAGCCCTTCAAGTTCATCCATATTGTTATAGGTGGTAAGATTTCCTTTTTATTTTTTTTAAGGCTGAATAATATTCCATTATATATATGTCACATTTTCTTTATCTATTCATCCCTCGACAATTTGTTTCTATACCTTGGCTCTTGTGAATAATGCTATTATGAACATTAAAGTACAGATATTTTTTAAAAGTAATTGCTCTATTTCATATATATATATGTATATATATATATATATACATATATATATATGTAGGATGGCTGAATCACATGGCAGTTCTATTTTTTTTTTTTAAAGACCTTATTTATTCATTCGACAGAGAGAGATCACAAGTAGGCAGAGAGGCAGGCAGAGAGAGAGGAGGAGGAAGCAGGCTCCCCGCCGAGCAGAGAGCCCGATGCGGGACTCGATCCCAGCACCCGGAGATCATGACCCGAGCCGAAGGCAGCGGCTTAACCCACTGAGCCACCCAGGCGCCCCGGCAGTTCTATTTTTAATTTATAGAGGAATCTCCATACTGTTTTCTATGGTAGCTGTACTGGTTTTGATTCTCACTAACAGTGTACAAGAAGTCCCTTTTCTCTATATTCTCACCAGCACTTGTTACCTCTTGTCATTTTGGTAATAGCCATCGTGACATGTACGAGGTGCCATTTTTTTCCCTGAGGAAGAGTAGTGTTGAGCACTTTTCACATACCTGTTGGCTATCTGTATGTCTTCTTTGGGAAAATGTCTATTCAGATCTTTGGCCTCATTGCTATTATATTTTTTTTTAATTTTTTATTTTTTATAAACATATATTTTTATCCCCAGGGATACAGGTCTGTGAATCACCAGGTTTACACACTTCACAGCACTCACCAAATCACATACCCTCCCCAATGTCCATAATCCCACCCACTTCTCCCAAACCCCCTCCCCCCGGCAACCCTCAGTTTGTTTTGTGAGATTAAGAGTCACTTATGGTTTGTCTCCCTCCCAATCCCATCTTGTTTCATTTATTCGTCTTCTACCCACTTAAGCCTCCATGTTGCATCACCACTTCCTCATATCAGGGAGATCATATGATAGTTTTCTTTCTCCGCTTGACTTATTTCGCTAAGCATGATACGCTCTAGTTCCATCCATGTTGTTGCAAATGGCAAGATTTCATTTCTTTTGATGGCTGCATAGTATTCCATTGTGTATATATACCACATCTTCTTGATCCATTCATCTGTTGATGGACATCTAGGTTCTTTCCATAGTTTGGCTATTGTGGACATTGCTGCTATAAACATTCGGGTGCATGTGTCCCTTTGGATCACTACATTTGTATCTTTAGGGTAAATACCCAATAGTGCAATTGCTGGGTCATAGGGCAGTTCTATTTTCAACATTTTGAGGAACCTCCATGCTGTTTTCCAGAGTGGCTGCACCAGCTTGCATTCCCACCAACAGTGTAGGAGGGTTCCCCTTTCTCCGCATCCTCGCCAGCATCTGTCATTTCCTGACTTGTTGATTTTAGCCATTCTGACTGGTGTGAGGTGATATCTCATTGTGGTTTTGATTTGTATTTCCCTGATGCCGAGTGATATGGAGCACTTTTTCATGTGTCTGTTCGCCATCTGGATGTCTTCTTTGCAGAAATGTCTGTTCATGTCTTCTGCCCATTTCTTGATTGGATTATTTGTTCTTTGGGTGTTGAGTTTGCTAAGTTCTTTATAGATTCTGGACACTAGTCCTTTATCTGATATGTCGTTTGCAAATATCTTCTCCCATTCTGTCAGTTGTCTTTTGATTTTGTTAACTGTTTCCTTTGCTGTGCAAAAGCTTTTGATCTTGATGAAATCCCAGTAGTTCATTTTTTCCCTTGATTCCCTTGCCTTTTGCGTTGTTCCTAGGAAGATGTTGCTGCGGCAGAGGTCGAAGAGGTTGCTGCCCGTGTTCTCCTCAAGGATTTTGATGGATTCCTTTCGTACATTGAGGTCCTTCATCCATTTTGAGTCTATTTTTGTGTGTGGTGTAAGGAAATGGTCCAATTTCATTTTTCTGCATGTGGCTGTCCAATTGTCCCAGCACCATTTATTGAAAAGGCTGTCTTTTTTCCATTGGACATTCTTTCCTGCTTTGTCGAAGATTAGTTGACCATAGATTTGAGGGTCTATTTCTGGGCTCTCTATTCTGTTCCATTGATCTATGTGTCTGTTTTTGTGCCAGTACCATGCTGTCTTGATGATGACAGCTTTGTAATAGAGCTTGAAGTCCGGAATTGTGATGCCACCAACGTTGGCTTTCTTTTTCAATATCCCTTTGGCTATTCGAGGTCTTTTCTGGTTCCATATAAATTTTAGAATTATTTGTTCCATGTCTTTGAAAAAGATGGATGGTACTTTGATAGGAATTGCATTAAATGTGTAGATTGCTTTAGGTAGCATAGACATTTTCACAATATTTATTCTTCCAATCCAGGAGCATGGAACATTTTTCCATTTCTTTGTGTCTTCCTCAATTTCTTTCATGAGTACTTTATAGTTTTCTGAGTATAGATTCTGTGCCTCTTTGGTTAGGTTTATTCCTAGGTATCTTATGGTTTTGGATGCAATTGTAAATGGGATTGACTCCTTAATATCTCTTTCTTCTGTCTTGCTGTTGGTGTAGAGAAATGCAACTGATTTCTGTGCATTGATTTTATATCCTGACACTTTACTGAATTCCTGTATAAGTTCTAGCAGTTTTGGAGTGGAGTCTTTTGGGTTTTCCACATATAGTATCATATCATCTGCGAAGAGTGATAATTTGACTTCTTCTTTGCCGATTTGGATGCCTTTAATTTCCTTTTGTTGTCTGATTGCTGAGGCTAGGACCTCTAGTACGATGTTGAATAGCAGTGGTGATAATGGACATCCCTGCCGTGTTCCTGACCTTAGCGGAAAAGCTTTCAGTTTTTCTCCATTGAGAATGATATTTGCGGTGGGTTTTTCATAGATGGCTTTGATGATATTGAGGTATGTGCCCTCTATCCCTACACTTTGAAGAGTTTTGATCAGGAAGGGATGCTGTACTTTGTCAAACGCTTTTTCAGCATCTATTGAGAGTATCATATGGTTCTTGTTCTTTCTTTTATTGATGTGTTGTATCACATTGACTGATTTGCGGATGTTGAACCAACCTTGCAGCCCTGGAATAAATCCCACTTGGTCGTGGTGAATAATCCTTTTAATGTACTGTTGAATCCTATTGGCTAGTATTTTGTTGAGTATTTTCGCATCTGTGTTCATCAAGGATATCGGTCTATAGCTCTCTTTTTTGGTGGGATCCTTGTCTGGTTTTGGGATCAAGGTGATGCTGGCCTCATAAAATGAGTTTGGAAGTTTTCCTTCCATTTCTATTTTTTGGAACAGTTTCAGGAGAATAGGAATTAGTTCTTCTTTAAATGTTTGGTAGAATTCCCCCGGGAAGCCGTCTGGCCCTGGGCTTTTGTTTGTTTGGAGATTTTTAATGACTGTTTCAATCTCCTTACTGGTTATGGGTCTGTTCAGGCTTTCTATTTCTTCCTGGTTCAGTTGTGGTAGTTTATATGTTTCTAGGAATGCATCCATTTTTTTCCAGATTGTCATATTTGTTGGCGTAGAGTTGCTCATAGTATGTTCTTATAATAGTTTGTATTTCTTTGGTGTTAGTTGTGATCTCTCCTCTTTCATTCATGATTTTATTTATTTGGGTCCTTTCTCTTTTCTTTTTGATAAGTCGGGCCAGGGGTTTATCAATTTTATTAATTCTTTCAAAGAACCAGCTCCTAGTTTCGTTGATTTGTTCTATTGTTTTTTTGGTTTCTATTTCATTGATTTCTGCTCTGATCTTTATGATTTCTCTTCTCCTGCTGGGCTTAGGGTTTCTTTCTTGTTCTTTCTCCAGCTCCTTTAGGTGTAGGGTTAGGTTGTGTACCTGAGACCTTTCTTGTTTCTTGAGAAAGGCTTGTACCGCTATATATTTTCCTCTCAGGACTGCCTTTGTTGTGTCCCACAGATTTTGAACCGTTGTATTTTCATTATCATTTGTTTCCATGATTTTTTTCAATTCTTCTTTAATTTCCCGGTTGACCCATTCATTCTTTAGAAGGATACTGTTTAGTCTCCATGTATTTGGGTTCTTTCCAAACTTCCTTTTGTGGTTGAGTTCTAGCTTTAGAGCATTGTGGTCTGAAAATATGCAGGGAATGATCCCAATCTTTTGATACCGGTTGAGTCCTGATTTAGGACCGAGGATGTGATCTATTCTGGAGAATGTTCCAATGTGCACTAGAGAAGAATGTGTATTCTGTTGCTTTGGGATGAAATATTCTGAATATATCTGTGATGTCCATCTGGTCCAGTGTGTCATTTAAGGCCTTTATTTCCTTGCTGATCTTTTGCTTGGATGACCTGTCCATTTCTGTGAGGGGAGTGTTAAAGTCCCCTACTATTATTGTATTATTGTTGATGTGTTTCTTTGATTTTGTTATTAATTGGTTTATATAGTTGGCTGCTCCCATATTGGGGGCATAGATATTTAAAATTGTTAAATCTTCTTGTTGGACAGACCCTTTGAGTATGATATAGTGTCCTTCCTCATCTCTTATTATCGTCTTTGGCTTACAATCTAATTGATCTGATATAAGGATTGCCACTCCTGCTTTCTTCTGATGTCCATTAGCATGGTAAATTCTTTTCCACCCCCTCACTTTAAATCTGGAGGTATCTTCGGGCTTAAAATGTGTTTCTTGGAGGCAACATATTAGATGGGTTTTGTTTTTTTATCCATTCTGATACCCTGCGTCTTTTGACAGGGGCATTTAGCCCATTCACATTCAGGGTAACTATTGAGAGATATGAATTTAGTGCCATTGTATTGCCTGTAAGGTGACTGTTACTGTATATGGTCTCTGTTCCTTTCTGATCTACCACTTGTAGGCTCTCTCTTTGCTTAGAGGACCCCTTTCAATATTTCCTGTAGAGCTGGTTTGGTATTTGCAAATTCTTTCAGTTGTTGTTTGTCCTGGAAGCTTTTAATCTCTCCTTCCATTTTCAATGATAGCCTAGCTGGATATAGTATTCTTGGCTGCATGTTTTTCTCGTTTAGTGCTCTGAAAATATCATGCCAGCTCTTTCTGGCCTGCCAGGTCTCTGTGGATAAGTCAGCTGCCAATCTAATATTTTTACCATTGTATGTTACAGACTTCTTTTCCAGGGCTGCTTTCAGGATTTTCTCTTTGTCATTGAGACTTGTAAATTTTACTATTAAGTGAGGGAATGTGGGCCTATTCTTATTGATTTTGAGGGGCGTTCTCTGAACCTCCTGAATTTGATGCTCGTTCCCTTTGCCATATTGGGGAAATTCTCCCCAATAATTCTCTCCAGTATACCTTCTGCTCCCCTCTCACTTTCTTCTTCTTCTGGAATCCCAATTATTCTAATGTTGTTTCGTCTTATGGTGTCACTTATCTCTCGAATTCTCCCCTCGTGGTCCAGTAGCTGTTTGTCCCTCTTTTGCTCAGCTTCTTTATTCTCTGTCATTTGGTCTTCTATATCACTAATTCTTTCTTCTGCCTCATTTATCCTAGCAGTTAGAGCCTCCATTTTTGATTGCACCTCATTAATAGCTTTTTTGATTTCACCTTGGTTAGATTTTAGTTCTTTTATTTCTCCAGAAAGGGCTTTTATATCTCTCGAGAGGGTTTCTCTAATATCTTCCATGCCTTTTTCGAGCCCGGCTAGAACCTTGAGAATTGTCATTCTGAACTCTAGATCTGACATATTACCGATGTCTGTATTGATTAGGTCCCTAGCCTTCGGTACTGCCTCTTGTTCTTTTTTTTGTGTTGAATTTTTCCGTCTTGTCATTTTGTCCAGATAAGAGTAAATTAAGGGGCAAGTAAAATACTAAAAGGGTGGCAACAACCCCAGGAAAATATGCTTTAACCAAATTAGAAGAGATCCAAAATCGTGAGTGGGGAGAAAGGGGATAAAAAGAGGTTCAAAAAGGAAGAAAGAAAAAAAAAAAACAAAAAGAAAAGAAAAGAAAAGAATTTTTTAAAAAAAGAAAACACCCAAGAAAAATGTAAATATATATATATATATATATATATATATATATATATATATATATTAGATAAACTAGTAAAAAATCGTTAAAAAAGAAAAAGGTAACAGTTAAAAAAAAAATTTTACCCGAAGGCGAGAAAAAAAAAAATGAAAAAGAAAAAATTAAATTAACTGCAAGACTAAAAAAAATCACAGGAAAAAAGCCATGAGTTCCGTGCTTGGCTTTCTCCTCCTCTGGAATTCTGCTGCTCTCCTTGGTATTGAAACCGCATTCCTTGGTAGGTGAACTTGGTCTCGGCTGGATTTCTTGTTGATCTTCTGGGGGAGGGGCCTGTTGTAGTGATTCTCAAGTGTCTTTGCCCCAGGCGGAATTGCACCGCCCTTACCCGGGGCCGGGGTGAGTAATCCGCTCGGGTTTGCTTTCGGGTTTTGCTATTATATTTTTATTAAATTTTTTTTTGCTATGAGTTATAGAAATTCTTTGTTTAATTTGGATATTAACCTCTTAACGGATGTGTGGTTGCAAATATTTTCCTCTATTCCGTAGGTTGTCTTTCCATTTTGTTGATGGTTTTCTTTCCCAGACAGAAGCTTTTTAGTTTCATGTAGTTTCCCTTATTTATTTTTGCTGTAGTTTTCTTTGCTTTTGCTTTCAAATAAAAAAAAAAAAATTCATTGCCAAGAACAATGTCAAAGAAATTACACTCCATTTTCCCCTAGAAGTTTTATAGTTTCAATTTTCACAATTAAGACTTTAATCATTTGAAATGAATTCGAGAAGAATAAATGAAAGAATAAAGAATGAATTTGTGTATGTTTAAGATCAGGGTCTAGTTTACTCCTTTCACATGTGAAAATACAGTATTCTCAACACTGTTTGCAGATAAGACTACCTTTGCCGCATTGTATATTCATGGCTTCTTTATCAAGAATGAGTTGGCCATTTATTCATATATCTATTCCTGGGCTCTCTGTGTGTTCCAGTGATGTATCTTTTTTTTTTTTTAAATGTGAGCATCATAGTATTTTGTTCACTATAGCTCTATAATATTGTTTGAAATTAGGAAATATGATGTCTCCAGCTTCATTCTTCCTTCTCAAGAGTGCTTTGGTGGGGCGCCTGGGTGGCTCAGTGGTTTGGGCTGCTGCCTTCAGCTCGGGTCATGATCTCAGGGTCCTGGGATCAAGCCCCGCATCGGGCTCCCTGCTCCGCAGGAAGCCTGCTTCTCTCTCTCTCTCTCTCTCTCTCTCTCTCTCTGCCTGCCTCTCTGCCTACTTGTGATCTCTGTCTGTCAAATAAATAAAATCTTTAAAAAAAAAAAAAGAGTGCTTTGGCTATTTGGGGTCTTTGGTGATTCCATGCAAATTTTAAAATTTCTTTTTCTATTTCTGTTTTAAAATATCATTGAAATTTTAACAGGGATTGAATTTGATCTATAGATAATATTGGGCAGAATGGGCATTTTGATATTAATTCTTCTAATCCACGAATATGGAATATCTTTTTTTTTAAAGATTTTATTTATTTATTTGGGGGGGGTCACAAGTAGGCAGAGAGGCAGGCAGAGAGAGAGGAAGAAGCAGGCTCCCCACCGAGCAGAAAGCCTGATGTGGGCCTCGATCCCAGGACCCGGAGATCATGACTTGAGCTGAAGGCAGAGGCTTAATCCACTGAGCCGCCCAGGTGCCCTGGAATTTCTTTTCATTTAATGCATCTTCTTTAATGATTTTAGTGTTCAGTGTACAAATCTCTCATCTCCTTGATTAAATTTAACCTAAGTAATTTTTGGATGCTATTGTAAAAAGGATTGCTTTAATTCCACTTACTGATAGTTATAAATATATAGAAACATGCTGATTGTGTATTAATTTTATAATCTGCAACTTTACTGAACTTGTTTATTAGGTCTCCAGTGAAAAGCAGTTTTCCAGGGGAGTCTTTCGGATTTTCTTTATATAATATCAATTTATCTGCAAACAGCAACTGCTTTTTTCCCTTTCTGATTTAGAAGTGTTTTATTTTTGTTTTTTTTTTTTTTTCCTGCCTAATAGCTCTGGCTAGAACTTCAGAACTATGTTGAATAGTTTAAAAATCTGATCTTAGAAGAATCTCTCAGTGTTTCAAGGTTGACTTTCATGTTAGCTGTGGGCTTGTCATATGTGGCCTTTATTATGTTGGGGTACTTTCCTTCCACACTCAATCTTTTGGGAATTTTTATCAGGGAAAAAATGTCAAGTGCCTTTTCTACACATCTTAATATGTGATTTAATATGATTTTTACCCTTCATTTTGTTAATGAGGTATATTTCATTGATTTGCATATGTTGAACCATTATTTCATTGCATATGCTGAACCTTACTTGATCATGGTACATAATTCTTTTAATGTAGCATTCAATCTTATTTGCTAGTTTTTGTTGAGGATTTTTGCATCTATGTTCAACAGGGATATTGGTAATTTTCTTATACTATCTTTGGTTTTTGTATTAAAATAGTGCTGGCTTTGTCAAATAACTGCAGGAACATTCCTATCCTATTTTTTGGAAGAGTTTGAGAAGGATTGTATTAATTCTTTTTTAAAATTTTGTTAGAATTTACCAATGAAGCCATCTTGTCCTGGGTTTTTTCTGTTAGAAGGTTTTTAAATAGTCATTTGATTTCCTTTGTAGTTAGTAAATAATTGTTCAGGTTTTCTATTTCTCCATGATTAAACCTTAGTAGATTGTGTTTCTAGAAGTTTATCCATTTCTTGGAGATTATCTAATTTGTCAGTATATAACTATTAATAGTAGTTTCTTCTGATTTTAGTGTTTCTTATTACAATTTATAATGTCTCCTCTTTCATTTTCTGGTTTTATTATTGGGGCTACTTTCTTATTTTATAATTCATCTAGTTAAATGTTTATTCATTTTTTTAATCTTTTCAAAACTAGTTCTTAGATTTATTTTTATATTTGATTGATGTTTAGCCTCCACTTCAGTTATTTCTGTTGTTATTTTCTTTTTTCTGCTACCTTAGGGCTTTTTTCTTTTTTAAAGCTCCCTCAGCTGTAAATTTAGGTCGAGATCTTTTTTCTTAATGTAAGAATTTAGGACCATAAACTTTTCTTTTAGAACTGCTTTTTCTGTGTCCCATAAATTTTTGTATGCTGTGCTTCCATTTTCATTTGTCTCAAGATTTTTATTTCTTCTTCAACCCATTACTTGTTCAGGAATATATTTGTGAATTTCCTAGTTTTTTTTTGTTTTGTTTTGTTTGAAGTGATAGCTACTTTCATATCATTACTCTCCAAAAAGACGTTTGATAGGATTTCAGTCTTCTTAAGTTTCATTTTAGCCATCAGTAAAATAAAGATAAAACTGAGAGGCTGGCACATAGGAGGATCCAATGAGAAAGGAGCTGCTGGTATATTTTTTTAAATACAGAGAATACTACTTTATTATAAATAAATTCAACTCTCATGAATCCAGTTATGTGTTTGAAAAGGAAGAGAGAGAAGGGAGAGATGGAAAGACAGAGAGAAGCAGAGAGAGAGAGAGAGAGATGTTCTTAATAGCACAGACTATACCTGTTTGAATCTTTTTCCTTAATGAATATATGCCCTAGAATAAGTATGACATAGAAGACATAAAAAACTATCCCCAGGTCCTATGTGCTTTTCCAAATGTGAGCATCTTACTCTATTATTATTCCAATGTTAAAAGTTACTCATTTGTTATGTGAAAACTTTAAAAATAAAGGTCAAAAATTTTTTAGAGCCTCGCCAAAATAAATGCTTATATTTTGAAAGAGGAAAAAAAAAAAAACAAACTGCTGAACTTGAAAAAAATAATTTATGTGCTCAGTGTTCATCTTACAGTAAGATTTTCGAAAATAGTCATTTGCAATCTTCACCTTGACGATTGATTTCAATTTTAATTCCTCAGTAGGATAGAATTTCTCTATAATAGTTTGCAATTGAGGCCACACAAGATTCTCAACCTTAACTGTGTAAAACAGAATTACAGATTCAGCTCCTACTTACCAAAACTGGTCCTTCCTCATTTCTCTTAGTAGATGAAATAGTGCCTCAATCTATAAAGATGCCCTCACTTAGGCTAAAAACATCAGGATCCTCTGAGATTTATTTCCCTTTCACATATATACCTAATCAATCAGCAAGTTAGGTCATTCTACGTTCAAAATACTCCCCATATCCAACAGTCCCCTCACCAAAACCTAAGTTTTGCCATTACCATCCTTTCCTCTAGGAAAAAGATGGTATCATGACTAAATGCATTGCTTCCTCCTGCCACTCCCTGTTCCCAGATTCCAGATCTTTGTTTTTCAAGTTCTAAATTCAACCATGCAACTCTTTTAGTTAAAAATCTTTAATGTTTTTTCTATGCAGAATAAAATCCACAGCCCTTACAATAGCCTGATGTAATGTTTCGGCTACCTACATGTAAAGATTTTATCTCCTTGCATTAGTACCTGATATTAGGTAATCCTGCCCTGCGGACACACCAACTTTTTTCTTGTCTCAGAGAGTCTGTTTTGCTCTTCTCTCACACACAAGTCTCCTCCCCAAGGTCTTTACATGTCACATGACCCAGACTCTCATGTTTTATCACAACACCCTGTTTTGTTTTCTTTATAGCAGTTAACATTTGTTGAAATTATGTTATTTATATCTAACGCTCTATTAACTAGTATGTGAGGTCTGAGGTAATAGGAACTGGGTTTATATTGCTTACCACGATAGTGTCAAAAATTCAGGAAAATATTTGACATAGATGAGGAGACTGAGCCAACAAGATGCATACAAGCTCCACTTGGATTTCAGGAGAATTTTTCTGCCCTTCTCCCTCCCTTCACCCATCCCTTTCAGTCATTTGGGATTCACAAGGTCCATCTTCTCTTTCATATATCTATATCTATCTATCTATCTATCTATCTATCTATCTAACTAACTATATATATATATATATATATATATATATATATATTCTTACAAATTTCTTACAAATACATAATAGTGTAAATTTAAATTAACAGGCTAACTCTTTCACAGAACCTCAGTATTTTAAGATTGAAAAGAATAAAGCATAAAAGGATTTGAACAGAGAGAGAACACGAATGGAGACAAAAAGAAACATTTAGTAGGAAGCCATCTCATGTTCCAACAACTTTCTTGGGAGCTCATGAATTGGTATTAGATAAAGAAATAATTTATATTCATTTACTCCTTGAGATATTTACTTATCTTTTGCTAGCATTGATACAAGTCAGAAGAACCCTAATTCCTCTCTATAGCATAATAAGGTGTTTTAGTTTGCATAATAAGAATTTAAATCATTGTATATAAAAAGTTATTGTATAATTCTATAACTTCAGTGGAAAATGATATTATCAAAAAATTCAGCAATGCAGTTGTCTTGCAGAGAAAGGGAGATCAGGCGTCAATGAATCCTTGTTGGTTCATTATTAATATTCTTTATATTTGCGGATAAAATGAGACTGAATTATAATTAAACTTCCTGCTATAAAACAACTTCCTTGCTACTCCTACCACTTTAAGAATGAAAATGAAAACATTTTCCTATAGGGGTATCTGGGTGGCGCAGTAAGTTAAACATCTGACTCTTGGTTTTGGCTCAGGTCATGATCTTGTAATCAAGCCCCACGTCAGGCATTGATGATTAAAAGCAAAACAAAACAAAAACCCACATTAAAAAGAAAAAATCAAATCTGCTGGTAATATCCAAATCTTGGGCCATTCGATTAGTTGCATAGTACTAACTACAGACATTACTTTAAATTACTGAACAGGATAGAAAGATATATGGAAGTCATAACCCTTGTCCTTAACAGGTTTTTTTCATGTAAGTAAAACTCAGCTTTCTTCCAAAGCATTCTAGCAGGGCTAACTATTGACTAATGGAACTTTATCTTCACGTGTCCCCCAAATTATGGTAAACTACCAATGAACAGAGGCTTGGATGAAATGACATCAGCAGGGGAAAACTATGAGGCAAAGAACATAGAACAAAATATTGAACAGTCAGCCCCTGGTTACCTATAAATATAACTTTTGGTATTGTTACAGGAAGCCATCTATTGGCCTCACATGGCCCAATGATGGCATCTCAGCCCCTCAGAGGGGCCTTACATGATCCCAACTCACATGTTCACAGATGGGCCTCACATGTCCCCTGCCTTATATAATTCTAGTCAGTGGAATATGACAACATTGAGGAGATGTACTTCTATTATTAGGTCACAGAAGATTATGCTCTCTTTCTTGATAATAAACTCTTTCTCTCTTATCTTGTTTCCCCTCCCTCTCTTTCTCTTTGGCTTTGGTGAAGCAAGCCTGCTTGGGGTAGGAGAAGACCAGGGGTCAAGAAACTGAGGGCAGTCCCAAACACAAACAGTGCATAACTGAGGTCCATAGTCGAATAAATCTGGAGGAATTAAATTATGTTACCAGTCTTGTGAGCTTGAAGATAGATCCTTCCTCAGGTGAGCCTTTAGCTTCCACCATAGCCTCACGGGAGAATATTCACTATACACAGAGAGATCTACCTAAGTTGTTCATGGAGTTTTGATTCGCAGAAATTATGAAATAACAAATGTATAACATTTTAAGACACTAAATTTTGAGGCAATTTGTAATGCAGCAATAGATAGTATTATATGCATAAATAAGAATTTATCCCTCCTAAAGAGGTCAGATAATTGTATAGCTAATCTACCAGAGACAATTTTTTTTTTTTTAAAGATTTTGTTTATTTATTTGACACAGAGAGAGAGAACGAACAAGCAGGGGGAATGGCAAGCAAAGGGAAAAGGAGAAGCAGGCTCCTGCTGAGCAAGGAACCTGATACAGGGCTCCATCCCAGAACCTTGGGATCATGACCTGGGCTGAAGGCAGCTGATTAACTGACTGAGCCACCAAGGCGCCCAAGACAAGTTCATCTCTAACTCAGTGCTTTCATCTTTTTTTTTTTTTTTAAAGATTTTATTTATTTATTTGACAGACAGAGATCACAGGTAGGCAGAGAGGCAGGCAGAGAGAGAGAGGAGGAAGCAAATTCCTTGCTGAGGCGAGAGCCGGATATGGGGCTTGATCCCAGGACCCTGGGATCATGACCTGAGCTGAAGGCAGAGGCTTTAACCCACTGAGCCACCCACGTGCTCCGTTTTCATCTTTTTTTTAAACACTGTGTTCTACTGATAAGAAACAAGTTACCCCATAGAAAAGAACTACATAAGAGGGGATATCTGGGGGTTAGGATCATGTGAGGTTTTCTTAGAGGTGTCCACACAATAGCAAAAGTCACATTTTCAAATACTAAGGTTTTTCTTAGTAATTATGAAGAATCATTTAAATGAAACAAGTATAGGATTTTTAAGATATTTTAAGAGTTTTCATACAACTCATTTGATTATTGCTCAGCACTATTCTTTTTGAATACCCCAGATTATTTTCCAGGTGACTAGCATACTCACAAGATAATGTTTTGTAGGTTCTAGTAAACACATGTGTTTTTTCCTTCATTGGTCTTGGTATGACATTACATTTGCCTCTTTTTAATCTTTTAATCTTACTTGTGTTTTTACTCAATTTTATATTTTATTTTAAACATTCTTTTCAGATTTCCACCTGTAGATTTTACTTTAATTGTATATAAGTATACATATTTCAGCATACTAGTGAGAGACCCATGGTGCCCCAGTGAACCCAGCACATCCAGCAAGAAGTGTTCACTTCTCTTTCTCATGCTGTACCACAGGACCCTAAGTGTGACCTCCAATAGCTCAGACCTGGAGTCCCGGTGCAGAATGTTGAAATGATGACTAACTCTTCAGGAGAACCAATGATTTTTTTTTTTCTTTTTAATGGGACATGGAGATATAGGATGGTCACAGATGGGATGCCATGTAATATATGCTCACATCTGCTCACTGTGATACAAACTGTTGTCATTTTATGAGTCAATTTTATTTTTACAAAAGATGAATAATTAAGATACCTGAATTGTAAGAGTTTGATGTAAAATGAAGCTTAACTGTGTTGGGAAAAATTAATAGTAAACCAGCAGAGATTCACAATGACACACATTGCTTATTTTCATGGTTGGCTGTGTCATTTCAAATATACAACAATAAACACACAAGATCCACTAAAGCCTAGAAACTGTGGTAAGGGTATCTAAGAACCCAAGTAAACACATTTCTGTCTCCTGAATTATTTAGGACATTGCCTGTATTTCTAGAATTGTTTGATCAGGGATCCTCAGAGTGCATGCTTTTCTGATAGTAAACTATCAAAAGATCAACTAAATTTCTATTTATTTTATTTTAGTACACAATCCATTCTGATCAAAATGAATGTAAACTATCAGTACATAATAATTCATAATCTATTTTCTGTATTTATATACATTTAAGATGATGAATGGATTGTTACAAAACATGTTGCTCATAGAAACACAAGCTTCCAGAATTATGCCAAATAAGAAGTATTATAATAGTAACAAGAAAAGTGAAGTTCAAAAGTAATTAATCATTATGGACAATTGTATTACAAAGTCCATAGAAAGTTGTCAAACAGCAAGATTGAATCATAACGATGCCAATATTTAAGTGAGAACACATAGGTTAAATGCTAGAGCAATAAATAAAAATAGAATACACGAGATTGAAGGGAAAGAGAAACAGACTTAATTTTAAATGTATTAGGCTAGAAAAATCAAAAGACATTTGTGTAAATATTTAAGATCTTATTATTAATGAACTCAACTAATTCTACAACATCAGATCTCAAGGTTCTAGACTAAAAAGTGATACTATCTTTAATGTAAAGGTGGAAATACCTTAGTTAATTATTAGATACTTGAGCTTTTTAAAATGTTATCAAAAATACTATTCTAATTTGGCAGAGAATTTTGAAAGATTCTCTGAAGTTAAAATGATCCATAACTGTGTTGAATATGGGAATCATGCTTCTAACACACCCAAATACACATGGAATTAGGATCATGGAAAAGAGTTTCAAAAGTATGAGTCACATTTGAGCCTGAAACTGCAAATGAATATGAATATAAGCTACTTTTTAACTGTATGACTCTGAGTATAACAAAAAGTCACATAATGATTATCCTTTAGGGGCAATACAGATACAGTGAGTCAAGTTATAACCTCAGTAAGTTAAGATAACTAAGTTGATCTGAAATAGTCAGGTACTATGTTGATATTTATTTAATTTCTATAAAGAAGATGTACTCAGAATTAGGGCATCCAATACTCACAGAATTGGACTTCAGAGGGAATGAAAGGCCATTCTAGTTGTATAATATCCATACTATCTATTTCTCTCAATGTTAATATCATTGATGTGTCTCATTGGTCACACTTTACAGTTAAAAACTTAGAGTTCCCTGTTGACATGCAAATGTTTTACATAAAAACATGCTGAATCACTACAAAAAAAAAAAAATCTAGTAATGTTTCAAAGAGCCAAGAAGTGACAAAGTACAGTTTTTAAGGTAAGGAAGCACTTTTGAGAAATATGGGTGTGGGATTTGGTCTTGGGTTTTTGCAGTGGGGTGATGATTTTAAAAAGACAGCAGAGCAACATGACTACCAAGGACCAAGAGCATATACATAGGTCATAAGATTTCCCGAAAACCTAATTAATCTACTGTACTTTTTGCTAAAGTATCTGGAAAGAAATTCTCAGGTAAGTGCTATATTCAACTTTTATTCCATCTAATTTAGCCATGTACTTTATGGGTTATGTCTATGGGAAGAACTAGCATCTTTACTTAAGTGCATTTTTTGTAGAATCAAAGTCTGCTTTGACATTTAGAGACAGGGACCAAGGTGGTGACACAGGAGACTCCTAAACTTCCCTCCTCCCAAGGATGTAGCAAAGGCACAACTACACATAGAACAATTCCCTCAAGAGAATTTCAGAAACTAGCTGCTTAACTCCTGGATACTAGATGAGAAAATATCCGCATAAAAATGGCTGGGAAAGGCTGAGACACCATCTCACTATAAACCCCAACCCCAGCACAGTATCATACAAACAAGACAGCCCCCAACTCCCAGCTTCTCCCTGAAGAACTAAGGACTTGGATCACACATGCAGCATGCCATCTTTTAAGACTCCCATGTGATAGAGGAGACCCCAAGCAACTAGCTCTGACAGCCAATGGGAATTGAATGCAAAAGACCCAAGGGACTGCAATAAATAAACAAGTGATTCCCATTTATTCCCATTTATTCCCAGGGCCTCATGCATGAGGAGCAGGTAAATATGCCCATCTCTAAGTCCTTCCCTGGAAGGGGTTTGATTACAACTTTGCAAGCAGTTGCCTGGGGGTCTCTTCTGATTTGGTTTGGGTAAATTTTTCTGGAGTCTTTGCCACTCTTTTAGTATTTTATTCTCTTGTTCATATAATCTTATCTGGATAAAATGACAAGGCAGAAAAACGCACCACAAAAAAAAAAAAAAAAAAAAAGAATAAGAGGCAGTACCGAAGGGTAGGGATCTAGCCAATATTGATACATTGGTAACATGTCAGAACTAGAGTTCAGAATGATGATTCTCAAGGTGCTAGCTGGGCTCAAAAAAGGCATGGAAGATATTAAAGAAACCATGTCTGGAGAAATAAAAGCCTTTTCTGGAGAAATAAAAAACTAAAATCTGACCAAGTTGAAATAAAAAAGGCTATTAATGAGGTACAATAAAAAATGGAGGCTCTTACTGCTAGGATAAATGACGCAGGAGAGAATTAGTGATATACAAGACCAAATGATGGAGAATAAAGAAGCTGAGCAAAAGAGAGACAAACAACTATTGGACCATGAGGGGAGAATTTGAGAGATAAGTGATACATAAGATGAAACAGTATTAAAATAATTGCAATCCCAGAAGAAGAAAGAGAGAGGGGGGCAAAAGGTATATTGGAGCAAATTATAGTAGAGAATTTCCCTAATTTTGCAGAGGGAATAAACATGAAAATCCAGGAGGCACAGAGAATCCCCTTCAAAATCAATAAAAATAGGCCCACACTCTCATCTAATAGTAAAACTTACAAGTCTTAGTGAGAAAGAGAAAATCATGAAAGCAGCCCAGGACAAGAAGCCTGTAACATATAATGGTAAAAATATTAGATTGGCATCAGACTTATCTATAGAGATTTGGCAGACCAGAAAGAACTGCCATGATATATTCAGAGCACCAAGTGAGAAAAACATACAGCCAAGAATACTATATCCAGCTAGGCTATCACTGAAACTAGGAGGAGAGATAAAAATCTTCCAGGACAAACAAAAACTAAAAGGATCTGTAAACACCAAACCAGCCCTATAGGCAATATTAAAAGAATCCTCTAAGCAAAGAGAGAGCCTAAAAGTAGTAGACCAGAAAAGAACAGAGATGATATACAGTAACAGTCACCTTACAGGCAATACAATGGCACTAAAGTAATATCTTCAACAGTTACTCTGAATGTAAATGGGCTAAATGTCCCTGACACAGGGTATCAGAATGGATTAAAAAACAAAACCCATCAGTATGCTGTCTACAAGAAACCCATTTTAGACCCAAAGACACTTCCAGATTTAAAGTGAAGAGGTGGAAGACAATTTACCATGCTAATGGACATCAAAGAAAGCTGGGGTGGCAATCCTTATAAATTAGATAAATTAGATTTTAAGCCAAAGACTATAATAGAAATGAGGAAGGACACTCTATCATACTCAAAGTGTCTTTCCAACAAGAAGATCTAACAATTTTAAATTTTCTATGCCCCTAACATGGGAGCAGCCAACTATATAAACCAATTAATAACAAAATCAAAGAAATGCATCAACAATAATACAATAATAGTAGGGCATTTTAACACCCCCCTCACTGAAATGGACAGATCATCCAAACAAAAGATCAACAGCCATTGACCGTTCTGTGAATTCCTATGACAAATCTTTCGTGTATTTTATATTATCATTGTGCCTTTGTCTTCAGGACAAGGGCTAGATCTAACAGCTATGATACCAAGATAATGACACAACTTTCCCAAAGTCTAAAATTGATTGATTTGGAGACCTATTAGACCTTGCTGTCTCTGGTTGTGTGACTTCTCCAAGGTTTTGGTAGGGAACCTACTTTCCAGGACTACTATGCAACCATAGTACTAGTCTCCATCAGTCTGATCCTAGATGCTTTGGATCCTACCAAGCATCCTATAGTGCCCATGACCTGATGACTATGTTATACATTTTCAAGCTTATGGGCAACTATACACCAGCAAATTTGACAATCTAGAAGAAATGAATGCATTCCTAGAGATGTATAAACTACCAAAACTGAACTGGGAAGAAATAGAACACTTGAATGAACCCATAAAAATCTACAAGTTGCCTTATAGGAAAACTTAAACAATCCTGTACCTGATTATGGCCTGATAATATGAGGAACATGATTAAAAAAATAAAATATAACTCATGAGAATGCAAACAAAAATAGGGCCAGAGGGTCTGAACAGACATTTTTCCAAAAAAGGTGTACAAATGTCCACCAGACCCATGTAAAGATGTTCAACATCAATGATCATCATGGAAGTGCAAATTAAAACCACAATGAGGTACATCTCACACCTGTCAGAATGGCTAAAACCAACAATGCAAGAAACAAAAAATGTTGGCCAGGATGTAGAGAAGAGGGAACCCTCATGTACTTTTAATGTGAATGCAAGCTGGTGCAGCTGTTGTGAAAAACAGTATGGAGTCTCAAAAAAAAAAAAAAATTTAAAAATAGAAATACCCTAGGATCTAGTAATTCCACTACTGGGCATTTACCCAAAGAAAACAGAAATACTAATTTAAAAAGATATATGCACCTCTCTATTGTAGTATTTTTTTATAATAGCCAAGATATGGAAGCAACTCAAGTATCCATCTATATGAATGGAGAAAGAATATGTGGTGTGTACACACACACACACACAATGTAATATTAATCAGCCATACCCCCCCCAAAAAAAATGTGGTCTTGCCATTTGCAACAGCATGGGTGGACTTATAAGGTATGCAAGTAAATTAAGTCAGAGATAGAAAAACTAATACCACATGATTTCATTTTTATGTGGAGTTTAAGAAACAAAGAAAAAAGAGTCTTTTGAAGTTTTTATTTTAATTCCAGTTCCTTAACACACAGTGTTATATTAGTTTCAGATGTACAATATAGTGATTCCACACTTCCCATACATCACAAAGGGTCCATTATGACAAGTGCACTCCTTAAGCTCCATCACTTTTTAAACCTACCCTTCTACCCCCTTTTGGTAACCATCAGATTGTTCTCTCCTATTAAGTCTGTTTCTGGGGGCACCTTGGTAGATCAGCTGTTAGGCGTCTGCCTTCAGCTTAGGCCATGATCTCAGGGTTCTGGGATCAATCCCTCTATCAGGCTTCCTGCTCAATGGGAAGCCTGCTCTTCCCTCCCCAACTCTCCCTGCTTGTGTTCCCTCTCTTGCTCTTTCTCTGTCAAATAAATAAATAAAATCTTTTTAAAAAGTCTGTTTCTTGATTTGTCTATCATGTTTTCCCTTTATTTGTTTCTTAAATTCCACATAAGTGGAATCATATGGTATTTGTCTTTCACTGACTTATTTTGCTTGGCATTATACTCTTTAGTTCAATCCATGTCTTGTAAGATTATTTCTTATGGCTAAATAATATGCCATTTTATATGCTAGAGATGTATTATTCTTTATCCATTTATCAATGGATGGACACTTGGGCTGCTTCATATCTTGGCTATTATAAATAATGCTGCTATAAACAAAGGGGTACATGAATCTCTTTTAATTCGTGTTCTTGTATTCTTTGGGTAAATACCCAGTAGTGTAATTTCTGGATCATAAGCTAGTTCTATTTTTAACTTTTTGAGCAACCTCCATACTGTCTTCCATGGTGACCGCACCAGTTTGCATCCCCACTAACAGTGCATGAGTATTCCTTTTCCTTCACATCCTTGTCAGTACCTATTATTTCCTATGGTATTGATTTTAGTCATTCTGACACTTGTGAAGTGACATCTCATTATGGTATTGATGTGCATTTTCCTGATGATCAGTGATGGTAAGCATCTTTTCAGTCTGTTGGCCATCTGGATGTCTTCTTTGGAAAATCCTCTGTTCATGTCTTCTGCTCATTCTTAATTGGATTCCTTGGTTTATGGGTGTTGAGTTTAAGTTCTTGATATATTTTAGATACTAGCTCTTTAACAGATATACCATTTGCAAATATCTTCTCCAATCTGTAGGTTGTCTTCTAGTTTTCTTGTTTCCTTCACTGTGCAGTAGCTTTTTATTTTGATGTAGTTATAATAGTTTATTTCTGCTCTTTTGTTTCCCTTACCTAAGACATATCTAGAAAGAAGTTGATATAACTGATGTCAAAAAGTTACATCTGTGCTTTCTTCTTGGATTTTTCATGGCTTCAGGTCTCACATTTAGGTCTTTAATCCATTTTGAATTTACTTTTATGTGTGGTGTAACAAAGTGGTCTAGTTCACTCTTCTGCATGTGTCTGTCTGGCTTTACCCAACACCATTTGTTGAAGAGATTGTCTTTTTCCCATAAGATATTCTTTCCTGTTTTGTTAAAGATTGATGATGTAAGTGTAGGTTTATTTCTGGATTTTCTATTCTCTTCTATTGATTTAGGTGTCTATTTTTGTGTCAGTACCATACTGTTTTAATCACTACAGTTTTGTAATATAATGTGAAGTCCAGAATTATGTGGTCTCCAGTTTTGCTTTGCTTTTTCAAGATTTCTTTGGCTATATGGGGTCTTTTGCAGCTCCATATAAGTTTTAGGATTGTTTGCTCTAGCTCTGTGAAAAATGCTATTGGCATTTTAGTGGGGATTGCAGTAAATGTATAGATCGCTTTGGGTAATATAGATATTTTAATGATATTTTTTTTTCCAATCCATGAGCATGTAATGTCTTTCCATTTCCTCATGTTATCTTGAATTTCTTTCATTAGTATTTTGTAGTTTTCAGAATACAGGTCTTTCACCTTGTTGGCTAGGTTTATTCCTAGGTATCTTATTATTTTGGGTGCAATTACAGATGGGATTGTTTTAATTTCTCTCTCTGTAGCTTCATTATTGGTGTATAGAAATGCAACTGATTTCTATAGATTTTGTATCCTGTGACTTTAGTCTATCAGTTTTAGCAGTTTTTTGGTGAAGTCTTTAGGATTTTCTATGTATAATATCATGTTCTCTGCAAATAGTGAAAGCTTTATCTCTTCCTAATTTGGATTCCTTTTCTTTTTGTTGTCTGATTGTCCTGTAGGACTTCCAGTACTATGTGGAATAAAAGTGGTGAGAGTGGACATCCCTGTCTCATTGCTGACCCTAGGAGGAAAGCTCTCAGTTTTTCCCTATTCAGGGTGATGTTAACTGTGGGTTTTTCACAGATAGCCTTTATTACGTTGAGGTATGTTCCCCCAAACAGACTCAAATACAGAGAACAAACTGGTAATTGCCAGAGATGGGTTAGGTAAGGGGTTGGGTAAATAGACAAAGGGAATTAAGAGTACATTTATGATGATAAGCACTAAGGTACAGAATTGTTGAATCACATTGTATACCTGGAACTAATGTAATGCTGTATGTTAATTTTACTTCAATTAAAAAAAAATCTTAAAAAAAAAAGAAGAGTGGAAATCTCTTTTGCTTCTAACAGGGCTATTCTGGGTATATCTGTGGGGAAATTTCTCAATGAGATTAACAGTTGAATCATTAGACTAAGGCAGATTGCTCTCCCAAATGTGCATTGGCTTCATCCAATCCATTGAGAACCTGATCAGAACAAAAAGGGTCAGAGAAAATTTCCTCTCTGCCTGTCTTTGATTTGGGACACTGGTCTTTTGTCATTGAACTCAGACTGAAATCTATACCATCAGTTCTCTAAAATCTCAGCCTTTTAGGCTCAGGGAAAAATCATACCACTGGCTCTTCAAGGTTTCCAGCTACACACACACAAACACACACAAACACACACACGGGCACACACACCCTACAAGTGTGATGGGATCTATCTATATCATCTATATCCTAGTTTTAAATGAGCCCATCTACATTCAAGTGTGTTGGCAAAATATCTTTAGACATCTAAAAGGCAGAAGTTTACAAGCCAAATACTTTTGTCTTTTTTTGTAAGCACTTAGAAAATGATGAAAACATACAGTTCATTTCTTCAATGTTTACTAAGTGTCATTTATTGTTTATATGCTATAGTACACCATATTCAAGATTCCCATCCTAGCTTTGATCTATTGACCGTCAAAATATCTTGTACTATATTCACTCTTTTTGTGATGAAGTGAGATGATAAAACACCTGTGTGTTGAAATGAAGTGGGGTGAATAACTAGGCACTGTGACTAGTGTTAGACTACTATTGACCTTTTGACTACATGTTAGAAGGAAGATCATATTTCCCCACTGCCGTTGACCATGGGTAGCTGAAACCAGATAGAGTGGGGCTGGGAGCCCCACAGGGACAGGACTACTATAAAGTATAAACTTATAATCTGATATAAGAATTACAGATTATTATATATACAAACAGAAGAATGAAGATTTGAGATAAGCTGTAAAGCATACTAGCATTCTATTTTGGAGAGAGATTATTGGAAGAAAAACTATCCTCACATATCACTTATTTTAACTAGAAATTTGAAGATAATCATTGTTAGGTTTACAAAAAAAACTCTGAGATATTCCTTTCACTAGGCTACAAAGGATATAAAAAATTCTTGGCAGTATAGACTATTATTAATAAAATTTGAATTAAAATGTATGAAAATAAAAGGAAATACAAATAGCTACCCAGCCCCCTGCATATGAACACCCTTCCCTCCATAAGTAACCAGGGAAAAAAGGTTTGGGTGCAAGTTTTAAAAAATATTAAAAGAACTTCCATTATTTATATTTAAAAACTTTTAGAACATACAAATAGAAGATACTGGATTGATTTTATAAATACCCTAAGTAATAAAAACCTAGACACAGTTAAGAAAAATAATGTATGCTTGCCTTTGTGAATATATTCACAAATATCCAAATAAGTTACTAGCATGTTTTATGACATTTCAAATGCACAAGATAGTCAATGAACTTTTTTCTAACAGTAATTATTAGTGATAACTACATATTTATCAATAATAAAAGTTAAGTAAATTAATTTAAAAAATCATAACCATTTAAAAAATAGATTTGTGCATACTGATATATTTAGAACACATTTTGATGAGCTACTCAAGGTATAAAACAGTATGTATGATATTATCTTCTTTTTTCATAAATATATCTGTGCATGTATATTGCTTATCTATGCTAAGGATTTATATAAAATAGACTAACCATGATGGTTTCCCAATGAATCAGAAAATATATGCTTCTTCCAAATTATGTGAATTTCTTACAAACATTTATAAATGCTCTGGTTTCTCTTCAGATCGTATAAATCTTTCGCCTTTTACTAAATTCCAATGTTGAAAATTAAACTGTTCACCCAAAGACTGTGTCAACATAAGTATAGATTACATAAAGGATATGAGAGTACATTTTCCTTCTCTTGGAGCAAATTCAAATGCCTTAAAAATGTTTCAAGCTTATTCATATGAAAACATAAATCTCTTTGAGGACATACATGTTAGAAGGAAGATCATATTTCCCAGTGCCGTTGACCATGGGTAGCTGAAACCAGATAGAGTGGGGCTGGGAGCCCCACAGGGACAGGACTACTATAAAGTATAAACTTATAATCTGATATAAGAATTACAGATTTTTATATACACAAACAGAAGAATGAAGATTTGAGATAAGCTATAAAGCATACTAGCATTCTATTTTGTAGAATGCTAGCATTGAAGTATTTCTGTACTTCCTTAATGTTAACGTCTGAGGCCTTCATGTGTGTATGACTCTCACCCTTTTCAATATGAGCTGAAGTGTTTTGTTAAAATTTCATCAATAATAGCGAGGCCAAGATTTGTTTCAAGGATTCTGATTTCTCAGTTGATGTTCTCAGCCTTGACATTAATTCCACTGGAAGAAATAAAACTAAAATAATTATACCTTAGTTGATGAATACCTCAAAATTTACAAAAACTGACACATTTTATTAAAAATTATGAAAATATCTAAACACAGCCACAGTGAACTGCTTGGAGTGATCTTAATACATGTGTAATGATTACAGAGATCCCACAGTATTAAAGCATAAAAATTGAAAGAAGAAATTTCCCTTAGATCTACGAATCACGCAATATATTCTATTGATTTCATGAGAACTTAGGAAAAGCCCTTTGCTGAGACTTTCAGTACAGTTTATGCTTTGACTTCAAAATGTAAAATGTTGTTCACCAAGACTCGGGAGATTTTCTAAAGAACAAAATCACTCTGGACATTGCCCATAAACTCTGTAATATACTGTGCTTCATTTCATCTAAGACCTTAGATTTCCTGGTAGCTGCTCAGTCTTTATGCTTGATAGAGAAAAGAGTTTTGTAGATGACACAGCCATACCTTTGGTTGGCCCTAGAGTGGCTTGGTCATGTTCCAGAGATTATTTTCTTCTCTCCTCTGTATCCTCTCTGTCCTCACAGGGCCTCGAATATGATGGAAGAAATACTCTCTGAATATTAGGTCCCTTACAAAACAGAGGTTCATTTTCAATAGAATTGGTGATAGCAAAAATATGTTTTTTTCTCCTCTGCCAAAATACATAATGTGTGAACAAAAATTATAAAAGGATTTTAATTTTTACATTAAAGTATAAATTAAAACAGCTTTGTGTGGGCAAATCATTTGGGTGAAAAATTAATAAAGATAATGAGATGATAAAAACTGATCACCTATATTTTTGTGCTCTTCGCAACAGATCCAGCTTTGCCCGCACAGGAATCTGTGTGTGCAAGGAATCATGCATTTTCTTACTTTTCTGCTCATAAACTGGCATCGGTAAACTATATCCTAAGTGAAAAAATGCAAAATCTTGTTTTAGTTTTTTTATTACATTTTAATGACAAATGTCCATGAAGCTAATTAACCATTTGTTTTAAGGGCCCTCATGTTCACAGATCCCCTTTCCAAGTTGGCAGTAACCTCCAATGTGTTCCTAAACGTCATATGTTCCTGAATATCTGAAAAATCAAATAATTTACTCTAATCCATAAAGGCCAGTGCTCTGCTGCATGCAATTCCAAATATCACACTTCTCTTCAGATGCTGCTGGAGGGGCCATGGGTGCTTTCTAATACACAGGTAGGAGAAAGTTATTTAGGGATCTATTTAGTTTGGATTCAGGGGGATATAATGACATGACGCACAGCCACCACCATGTACCAGTAAGTCAGTTGGGCTGTTTCAGTGTAGAAATGGCTCCCAAGTAAGCCACCATCTCCCGCTGTGTCAACTCACCTAGCATGGGGACAAGAAGAGGCAAGAACATGTATTACTTAGTGACTGAAATGTGCCCTAAGACATGAATTAGTGGAAGTATTGGGTGTTGAAGGAGGAATAAGGACTTGACTATGGGGGCCAACACTAGTCAGTTGAAAATGCTTTCGGCCATCACAAGGGATAATGTATGTGAGGGACTTGGTTGTCACTGATACCTAATCAAAACTGAAGTTATGCCCCAACAGCATATACTAAAACAATATAGCATATACAATTTAAAATGTGCGATAAAAGTAGACTTTCCAAGAATCCTTGTATTTTATGGCACAAATCTGTGGCCATACTACAAATAGTATTATAAGCATTAGGCATCTCAAGTGTCAATAATAATCAATTTACATCAGCCAAACTAAATGAAAGACTGACACTCTAATTCCATAGAAAATATTATGAAATTATTTGCATATGAATAAGTGAACACTTCATTGCCCAAATACCAAATCATTGAACTTTCTTCACTTTTCAATCCTTCGTCTCAAATTATTCCACTTCAGTGGGAACACTGAGCTCCAACTTCAGCACAATATGGTCATTTGTTCTTGCCAGCTAAATTTGGCCCTAAGTGATGAAGGGGAGTGTGGGCATATGGCTTGGGCCTGTCCAATAGAATTTTACAAAGGCTCTCTTCTCGTTTGCCACAAAGGATCCAAGGCAATAAATGTCAAATCTACAAATTTCAAAATAAGGGGTTACAATATTATAAATGCAAGAGAGGAAGTCCTAAAAATTAATTTGTGTCACTTATCAACCATCCTCAGACAATATAAGTAAAGGTTAAAAATTCGCTATGGAGTTCAGAAATCAAGAAAAAAAAATGTGTATGAAGAATGCTATTGGAGTGTTGTGGCATTTTCTCAGCATATCTTCCAAGAGTGTGAGGAGAGAATTCTTCTTCCTCACCTCTGTCCAAGCCAGAGAGGTTTTAAGGGGTAAGACAAAGTACGTCTCCAGAAGTTTGGAAGATTTGTTTTCTGTTATAACCCATACCTAGAACACTGTAAATGACTGTGACCGTTTTTGCTTACGTCAGAGAACATAAGGATGAAAAATATCCATCTATCTATCTATAGATAGTTAGACATACGGACTATATACAGGAGAGAAGATGCTGATCAGTTGATTCTGGCAAATATAAGACATCATTGCAATGGAAATTAAGAGCTACCAGGATTATAGAATGATCACTTGATAACAATAATGCATGCAAATGCACATGTTTTCACTTAACAATTACAGGATATAATTAAGCTTATTCCTAACTTTTAGGCCACCATGGCCCTCTAACCTAACTCCTAAGCTTGGATAATCACTGAGGCAAAAGTTACTACAGGGGATGTCAGGCATATATACATAAAAGGAAATGGTCAATTTTCTTTAGAACAGTGCATAGGCCTGTTTATCACAATGGGAACATGATTTTAGTCCATATATCCTGTAGCTCTGTCCACCCTTATGTCAAGAGACAGACTTGCCTCTAACTAAAAGTGTCGAGACTTCTTAGTTATTGGAATAGAACATTATGGTTATATATAACTAGCAATTGGATGCTATATATTTTAGTAGAACTTTATAATTTTATTGACCTTCCATATAGAAAATGGTGAAAAAAAATTTGGCTTCTACCACCATCAATCAGATTATAAAAGGTTATTTTTATGTGCTGCAAGGTACAATCCATTATTGCTCATAATATCAATTTCATCATTAGTCATCAGTATTAAATACTCAGAAAATGACTAACCACACTTTTATAATCTTACTAATTTTATATATGTGTATGTTTCTGTATGTTATGGCTTGTGACAAATAAAAGTATTTTGCATTAGGAGTAGCAGTCAAAAATTTGAAGGTCTTCAACCTACGCTACTCAAAGACCAAAATTGTCAATTGAATTTCTGTAAGTAGTATTTGAATTTTTTTCAATAACTGTAATTATAAGCTATAGGTTTTGTTTTATGAGCCCCAATCGTGAAACTAAAAGACAAAGAGACATGAATTCCAACTGAATCAGGAGTCAGAATGTAGATTATGTGGGGAAAAATATGAATAAACTTACTGGTACAAGACTGGGAAAAAAACTAA
Source organism: Mustela lutreola (assembly GCF_030435805.1). Classification (NCBI taxonomy): domain Eukaryota; kingdom Metazoa; phylum Chordata; class Mammalia; order Carnivora; family Mustelidae; genus Mustela; species Mustela lutreola. Next base: position 22,631,953 of record NC_081307.1, on the reverse strand, counting down.
GGCATTTATGATATCACCTATTTAGGGAAAACTATGTGAAAGCCACAAAATGCTTCAAATTTAGATCTTCTATAGCACTTGCTTACAACTGAGCAAATTTTAATGATGTTAATTTATTTGTATCTTTTTGACATAACTGCTCTCGTGAAATTAAAATCTTTTTTTCTAGAATCTTTCAGATTATTTTCATTACTATAATTTTCAAGATTACAAATCTATTCTTAAAGTGACTAGAAGTGTCTCTTTTATTGATGTGTCTGTAAAATACTAGTCAAGAGGAAAAATGACACTGAGGCACTTAACTGCAAGTCAGTATTATTACATGGTGAAATGGCCAAAACAGAAGCAATAGCAAACCCTTAATTAAAGGACTTTTCCTCAAGTGCCTAAGTTATTGGATAGTAGATCTTTAATTTCTTAAATAAGTACTTGATTTAACGGACATCTAAATTGAGAGCCTATACTTTTCTAGGCATTGCCATAAGAGCTAGGGATTCTGAGATAAGCATTACACTCTCAAAGTCTTCTTGATTTCAGGGAAGCCCTGGGTGGCTCATTGGTTAAGCATCTGCCTTTGGCTCAGGTCATGATTCCAGAGTCTTGGGATTGAGCCCTAGGGGTGGGGAGTGGGGAGGTGAGGGGGTGTGAAGGAAGGTGAAGGAGGGTGAGGGGGTAATGGGGGTGGGGGGTGAAAGGGGTGGGGGGTCCCTACTCAGCTGAGAGTCTTCTCTCCCTTCCCCACCCCCCCCCGCCCATTCTTGCTCTCAAACAAAAGGATACTCTTGATTTCAGTGCTAGTTATGAAAACTTATACTTTCAATATTGTATACTAACCATACAACAGCAGTAAGCAAAAACTTCCATTTTTATTCTGTATGAATAAAGTAATGAAATTGTCAAGAGGGAAAGAGGGAGAAAAAAAGAGGATCGATGGATGGCGAGGCTTGGAAGAAAAGTTAGAACAGGTTCTATAGGTCATTAGATATGGTTTTAATATGTTCAAACTTCATTCCAGAAACAACTAGAGAACAACAAGTTCTTTAAACAGAGGCACGATTCAATCAAACTTTATTTTGGAAAGCCCCTCTGGGCTACAATTTGAAGAATGGGGTCAAGGGAGCCAGGTTTAGCACTGGAGAAACCCACTGTAATGCATACTGCAGGAATTCTAGTGCAAATAATGTAATTATCACCTATGACACTAATGGTAGTGATGGAACAATTGTTGAATAATTCCATATATTTTGAAGATATAATTACCAATCTTCATAACTAATTTGATCCTAGCTATCAGGGACAACATTTTTTATTTTTTAAACTTCTAATCTTTTTGACTTGAAGGACTATGACCATGGTAGCTTTTATTTATTATAATTAAAAGTAAAGAGGGGTCCCTGTGTGGCTCAGTCGCTTAAAGGTCTGCCTTCAACTTAGGTCAATATCCTGGGATTGAACCTTGTAGGAAGCTCCCAGCTCACAGGAGGAGCCTGCGCCTCTCTCCCAACTCCTACACCCTGTCCCTCCCCCATGCACTCTCTCTCAAAAATAAAATCTTTTTAAAAAAATAAAGAAAAAAAATTAGGTGTCAGGGTGGAATAAAATACAAGGAGTTGAAATTTGATATTTTGAGGTTAAGTGTAAGAATGCCCGACAGTCAGTTTACAATATGAAGCTTTAGAAGAAAAATATGTGCTACGTAGAATTAAGATGGAGTTCTCAATGTGTAGCTCTCAGATGAAAAAGAACTATTGACTAAAAGTTCAGGAACAGAACAATGGGAAAATTCATGCTTAAAGGATTAGTGGAAGAAAAGCTTAAGCAAGAGAACACTAAAGAGAATTAGGAAGAAAAATCAGGAAAGAATGATATGGAAGTCAGTTTCTTCAGAGAGCCTGTTACTGTCCACATGGTAGGTTTCATTTAACTTAAGATACCCAGAATGAAAAACAACAGTCCTTAAAAAGAGATACAAATAGCATCACCGTAATCTGAGAATACTCTCTGAGCTTTAAATTCGTGCATAGACAGGCTATGAATCCTAGAGAAGAATTCTATCCATCACTGGGGAACATGGAGAATTAGGATCAGTGAGGTCTAACATTTGATGATTTTATAAACGTACCTTTGGATGTGGATGTTATTTTTGGTAATGCTATAATTTTCATGTATTATCCCTAATTTGCATGCTATGTCCTTGTTTAACAATATCTTTTCTAGATTGACATATGAAGGTCACCAACATTATAGTTATTCAGAGGCCTTTTGTTCCAATGTGTCCCCAAATTTGGGGCATTCCTATAATCATTCCCTGTTTTCAACATTTTTAAACAATTCAGTCATGAATTTTATCAGAGTAGACAAGCATGAAATGAATTTTCTATCATGGTTTATGAATGCCAGGAGAGCTCAGAGATCAGTAACATTAGAAGGCATTGGTGCTTGATGTTTAACTTTTCCTTTTTATTTAAGTAGGCAAATCCCTTCGAGCATGATTTTGAAATCCCAAGGACAGTGGTTGTTCTAATTTTAGAATAGGATGTTTTCTCTCTTCTCAATAGAGGACTTCCTTATAGAATGGTTCTTGCAGTTGGAAATTCCGCACCTAAGTTCTGTGATTACACTTAGCTATTATGCCATTGGTATGTATATCAATAGAATGGTGCATAATGCAGTACCAATTCTGGAAACTATTTCATTGTTTAATGTTTGTAATACTTTTGTTAGATAGCTAATTTAAAAGGTAATGTATCATATCAGATCATTAATTGGAAAATATTGAAACAAGATTCTATATTAAAATTGAATAAATCCAGCAGATGAATACCTGCAAACATTTTTCATTCTGTTAAATTTACAAATAAGTATCATTGTTGAAGAATATGTAATTGGCCTACAGCTCTCGATTGTTAACATAATAAGACTGCCAAACTCAATATCAGAAGTTACACTCTGCTACTTCTTTTTCATTTATACATTCATATTAACTACTTATGACTTAATTGTTTCAGAGGTTGGTTTTTTTTTTAGATTGTCTTTATTTATTTGATAGAGACTGAGCACGAGAAGTCAGAGCGGCAGGCAGAAGGAAGGCTTTCTGCCAAGCAGGGAGCGCAGTGCGGGGCTGGATCCCAGGACCCTGGGATCATGACCTGAGCTGAAAGCAGCGGCTTAACCAACTGAGCCGCTCAGGCATCCCAATTTTTTCAGAGGATTTAAGTTCAAATTATTTTCTACTAAAACCCTACAAAGAAAAATTTTGTTTTTAGTCCTCATTTTTATTTTCGAGGGGCACTTGGAAGAATTTGGGGGCCTTGAATGCAAGGAACCATTCCTTTGAAGGTTATGGCAAGGGTGGGCAGACTGGTCACAGGGCAGAATTTTTTGTGGTAGCCCTCAAACTCTATATCCTACACCAATTGGTCAGAGAGATTACAAAACTGACAATAACAGAACTAAAAGTAAATGTTCACTTTTTTTTTCTATCATGGTGCAGAATCTGTCCCCTCCCTGTTGTGCAACATTTTCTCTAGTTTCCACAAGATAGAGCATTGTTGCAAAAGTATGTAGAACAGCAGCAAATGTTCTATCAGTCCGATTAAACTGCTACTACCTGGGGCGCCTGGGTGGCTCAGTGGGTTAAGCCGCTGCCTTCGGCTCAGGTCATGATCCCAGGGTCCTGGGATGGAGCCCTGCATCGGGCTCTCTGCTCAGCAGGGAGCCTGCTTCCTCCTCTCTCTCCCTCTCTCTCTCTCTGCCTACTTGTGATCTGTCAAATAAATCAATAAAATCTTAAAACACACACACACACACACACAAGAAATGAAATTTAGTTTTTAGCACAGAAAACCAGTGTTGTACCAGTGACTGGAGATGGAGGTAGGTAGGATGATTATTTGTGGCTATAGAGGTTTGAAGTTAGCACAGACTGAGTAGAGTGGTGAACAGGTACATCAGCCATGGGGATGACTGGTAGGAGAGAGTGGTAGAAAAGTTGGGAACAGATTTTAGAGTCTCATAAAAGCTTATATTTGGCATGAGGGTAATTAACTTTTATTGTATATACTTGAGGACTAAGCAGGTGAAGCTGGTCTTCAGAGTATGAAAATTTTAGAATCAATGCATGAGTAAGCAAATACAAAAAAAAAAGAAATACATAATTTTGTTTTATCTTTCACATGGTCAGATTGCCTGGGACTTGCTGTAAAAACAACAAATTTAATGTGAGATACATGCATTTTCTATGTTCTTTCTGTCAAGGACCTGAATTAGCTTCCTACCCATAAATTGCTCTGATTCTATAAAACTAATGTAATTTAAAAGCTGGTATATCAAATAAAAGGATGATTTTTCTGATTTTAAACTTTTAGGTTATTTTTAATATGTGCATTTTTACTTTTTAAATATTATCTTTCCTGCATAGTAGATTTATGTTGCGTAGGTATGTAGTATCTAGTACCATATGCACTAATAGCAAAAGAAGGGCATTGATTAAAATGCCCCTTTGTTCAAGATGGTAATTTCTGATTTTAGTATATGTGCTGCCGAAGCGAGCACAAGATGGTAATTTCTGAATTGAAATTCATTAAATCCCTTAGCATATTTAGGTTTGATTTTCATATTTCACTTTTCACAATGGATCTAATCATACTCTGACAGCTTTCTGCCGCTAAAACAATGCTCAACAATGGCTATTTTTATATATCCCACAGCAAAAGATAATTCATAAGCTCTATAGACATGAATACATAATTTAATAGGACATGTATATGCATTTACATGCGTATTTACTGTGAGGATTAAATTTTCCTGAGCTCTTGCCATAAATTTAAATTTACTTAGTTTTCTTCTCCGCGTTGGAGTTGGTATCATCTCTTTCACTATATCCCTATCTTTTCTTTTCCTGTTTCCTGCTTCTCTATTCTCATGTACATTTATAGGTGGCACATCCAGTTGGCAAGAGGCAAGCTAGCAGGAATTTCCTTGGAAGCATAGAATCTGCTAGAAAGTTCTAACAGTGCTCAATGGCCTCTACCCTGGAAGAAACTCGAAACTCAGGGGTTATGAACATGAGCACAGCAAATATCCATGTTCATCATACACAAAGACATAATTCTTGCGTCAAATGTCATCCTATCTTGACATTTATAATTCTTGTGGTGTCCATCATTCTTTAATAGCATGGAAAAGTTATCATAAATGTCTCATGTGACATGTGAAAGTCAACATTTTATTTAATTTGATGTTTTAAAGGCTGTCAGTTTAATTCTATTTGTGACTGTCAAGAAAAAAAACCCACAAATGCAAAAATCATTAGGATGATTACTCTCTGTGAATTCAGTCCATAATTTTTCTGAGCCCACTTGTTCAGTGTCACCTAAAAATGGCACTGCTGTCATGGCTTTGTCATAGTTATTTGAGATTTATGTAAAAAAATTTTTTTATCTTGAGAAATAAACATTTTGTTCTGTAAGAATCTAAATGTGGCTGAATACAGTGTTAGCTCATGTTAATTAAAAACACATTTTTAAATAACATTTCAACTGATAAAATTGAACATTTTTCCTTGGAGTCAGAATGCATTGAAAGAGCATAGGATGTTATCTAATTCTTAACGGCCCTCCAGAATTCTCAATTGATAGGAATTTGACTTAAATATTGAATGTATTTCTAATGACATGCATATACAGATATTAATAGGCAAGTGGGGATTTCCTTTTAGCATACTAAAGTAGAGCAAAGAGATTAATATTAAACAAAAACAGAATACTAAATCTTTTAAGAAAAATAATTAGTCACTGAAATTCATGCTAGCGTTCCAAACTTAAAATTCTCAACACAGATATTTTTCACTAACAGATCAAATTTGTTACTAAAACATTTTCAACATACCAGTCACAGTCCATCATAGTGGGGGTCAGAATCGGACACTTCGCCACGCCTTTCAGAGGTTCTCAACACCGTCATTAATACGGGTATTCATTTCTTAGTCTAAATCACCTCCTAGAAGCACTTCAGGCAAGCTGTGATGTTGGAAGAGTAGTCTTCAAAACTTCTCTATGGCAGTATCTTCTGTGGGACAGAGTCACCCCTGTCAAATACACCCCAACTGTCACCATCTGTCAACACCTGACCGGTGAGTCCACTGAGTTCAGTCCAGCCTTATGACCCAAACATACCAGATCTTACTTAGGAACAGTAGACCTTGAGAGCCAGCTTAACCCCTCCTACGTGCCAATCAACTGACTTATGTATCTCTCTAATTGCTGAATTGGCTTTTTCTGAGAGGAAAATGGCTGCTCATTTAATCTCAAAACACACCTGTATGTTATTAGGGAGTTTTGTGGTGTGAGTGAATGTTCCAGTTTGTCAGAGGACATATCCTTTGTAGGGAAGGGCGCTTTGAAATCTGTCAGTTTAAGTCCTCCAGGAATCAGACACTGAGGAGTCAGAAGGACGGGTTTCTTGCAGAGAATGCGAAAGACGCAGGGGAGGGGAGCAGAGTGGGCAAGAACTTGAAGCCATTGATGCAGGTCGACACCAGCAGAGGGAGAAGGGGAAGGTTGGCTGACTAACAGGGCTCCCGACTGGGGATGCAGACCTCGAATGGCTTGAATGGCCTAAGGGCGAGATTCAGCTCAAAGATTGGGCAGAAATGGCCAAGCCGCAGCTCAGTCATTGCCTAGAAGCTGCCAAGGAAGATACCCTTGACCTGAACACTGTGATAGACCCCCAACGCATGGTGGCTGGAGACGCTCCTCCTACCAGATTCCTATCAGGAGGGAGAGTTCTTACATGGAAAGAAGTGGCTGTTGCAAATTGTCATGGGACGATGTGTTCATCTAAGAGTTGCAGTGCTCTAAGCAAGTATTTTTCTTCTGAATCTACACACATGTGTCCACTATTTCATGTCCGAGTTTTTGCATGTTTTGACAAAAGTATGTAATGACTTTTATCTTTACCCTTGTTGCTCCCTTCTAGTCATTTTCAATTTTATTCAGTTCTGTAACTTACTTACTTCTCTACTTTTGTTCATTATTGAACTACTTATATATATTTAGGCCGTTCATTGCACACATCTAAGGTACATTCGTTATTCAAATAGGGGATCTATGTGCTTTGCAGAAATTCAAAGTGTACTCTCATTTTTATCTATAGCTCACACCCAACCTCTTACGGGATCTTTCATTGGTTGTTCCGACAAATCTACAAACTTCTAGCACATGCTGTGATCCCCCTATGATCCTGCAAAGCACGCCTGGAATACCTAGTGTTTTTCTCATATGTTAAAACCCAAATAAAGTAAGAATCCTTTCTACGTGGTTCTTATATATCTTTGTGGGAACAGTTCTCAGTGAGAAAAACTTATTCATGTAGAACGAACAACAAAATACAGCTCATGTGGTAATTGTTGTCATGTTCTAATAAAAATATAATAATTCCCTCTGATTTCAGTCCTATGTGGAAGTTAAGAAACAAAACAAATGAGCAAAGGGAGAAAAAGAGAGAGAGAAAGACAAGCCGAGAAACAGACTCTTAACTATAGAGAAGAAACATGTTTACTGGAGTGGGTTGGGGGATGGGTGAAACACATGATGGGGATTAGGTAGTGCAACTGTTGTGATGAGCACCAGATGTTGTATGGAAGTGTTGAATCGCTATATCGTATATCTGTAACTAATACAACTGCAGATTAACCGACTGGGATTAAAATTAAAACTTTAGGGGCACCTGGGTGGCTCAGTGGGTTGAGCCTCTGCCTTCAGCTCAGGTCATGATCTCAGGGTCCTGGGATCGAGCCCCACATCGGGCTCTCTGCTCAGCAGAGAGCCTGCTTCCCCCTCTCTATCTGCCTGCTTCTCTGCCTACTTGTGATCTCTGTCAAATAAATAAATAAAATTTAAAAAAAATTAAAACTTTAAAAAATAAAAAAATTACACACACCCTAAATGCTGTAATTCCTATGACTGGACTGTGACGAGCACAGCCTCTGCCTGGGCACAGTTCCCATACTCGTGATGGTGATAGGTGACTGGTATCAGGTGCACATGGATGGTGTATAATATAAACCCACCTATGATTTTAAACGTTCTAGAGAAAGGGAACATGAAAATAAGATCGCTAAGTGTTAGGGTAACAGAATAAAGAGACATCCCTGCTGAGAGAGATGCCTATCTTTCTGGAGCCTTACTGCTCAGCAGGGATTCTTAGGACCCAGAGGAGAAGAGGCCGCAGTGTGATCACAGGTGCAACGTGATTGGCAGGTTTACTACCCAGGATGGGCTCCGACTGGACTGGCTGAGAGCCTGCGCCACCCCAGCAGGGGACAAGCTTTCCATGAAAGCTGAGAAGAATTGTATGCATTGTACCAGACAAGAATGACAGCAGGGAGGATACCTAGGAAGGCAGGCAAACAGGATCTAAAAAAAGAAGGTGGCAACATGGAGAAGAGATTGAACGTATCATGAAATAGAGCCTCACAAGAATGATAAGCTCAAGCTCAGTTCCGACCTCTGAGGACTCACGAATTATCTTCACTTCAACACTCTATGGATGAACATTTTGGGGAGGTCACTTTGCTTTGAGCATACTGAACATGACTGTCGTTTTAATTATACATGAGAATACATGTAAGACACTTGGAGCAGTGCGTGGTGTATGACAAGCATCTTAGAAATGTCACCCACTAGTAAGTATAGAAATGCAAAAGACACAGTAGGCAGTATGGCTCAAGAATTGAGGGGGGGTTAATCTAAAATAATGTAGTGGCTCCCCACCATTTTCACATCAGGGTGTCTGCACGTGCCACACACACACACACACACACACACACACACGGCTTGTATGACCCCCCCTGGAGTAACCTGGAAGAGACACAGAGCCCCAAATGAGGTTTCTAGCAGATGTAGATGGCAGATTAGAGGTTCCAGCCACTCTAAGGCTCTTCTGGATGCTCTGAGGCTGCAGGGATCCGTCCATCACAAAAACACCAGTGCATGGCACATCACTTGAGAAGCTCTGCTGTGATAGTACATTGACAAGCTGAGTCACATGGCTCTCTGCCATCTGGGAAGGCATTTGAGGGTAGGCTGTGCAAGATCTCAGGCAAAAAGGATTCCAATGTGGATAGTCTAGGTCTCATCTGGTAGCTCGATGATGTCTTCACACCATCATTTTCTGCTTGTCTTCATCTCTTCTCACCCTGAACACACCTACCAACCTGTTTAAAGCCACCAAGAACTCCCACCTGGATGATTTCTGTGTCTTATGGCTGCCCCTGTTTCCCTATGGTCTGTAGTTACATAGCAGCCGTGACTTAAAACTAAGTCAGATAATGTGCCCAACTCTTCACGTCTCACTAAGAGAAAAGTCAGTGGTTTACAGTGGTGCAAAGACACACAGGATCAGCTCCTCTCTGAACTGATTTCTGCTACTGTGCTCCCACCCAAAGATATTTAGTCTTTCTTTCTTTGGCTTGCTTTATCTTGCCTTAGAAAACCACATCTTGGCCGAGCTCTCCCTGTCTCATTTGGGTCTTTGCACATATTCTTATTTATAGTTTGTGATGGTTAATTTTATTGTTGACATGCCTAGGCTATTATGCCCAGCTGCTGGATGAAACATCAATTTAGATGTTGCTGTGAAGGGTTTTTTTAAGAATCACTAGATCCTGAGGAAAGCAAATTACCCTCCATAAGGTGGGTGGGCCTCATCCAATCAGTTAAAGACCTTAAGAGAAAAGACTGGATTTCCCTAAAGAAGAAGAGATTTGGCCTCTAGACTGCCTTGGGAACCAAGACCATAACATCAGTTCTGGGAATTTCCAGCCTGCTCTGCAAATTTCTGACTTGCTGGCCCTACAGTCTCTGTCCCTATGCAGATACATCCTACTGGTTCTGTTTCTCTGGAAAACTTCAATACACATTAATTCTACAGAGCACTAGCACACTCTGTCCTCTTACACTGGTTTATCTGCATGTGTATTGATTGTCTTCTCCCACTAGAATACAAGCCACATTTGGGCAAGATTGCCCCCCTCACAGCTTTAGAATAGTGCCTGGTACATGGTAGTTTCTCAATAAATAGGTGTTAAATAAGAATAAAAAAATAAATCGTCATGATCTCTGACTCCATCCAAACCCCTCACTACCTCCCCCATGTAAGGCATAGAGATGAACAAGATTGGCAATGAGAAAGTAGAAAGAGCAAGGGAAATCCAAGGAGCATATACAGGTGTGGAAACAGCATTTAAGTATAAGCAGAGGGAGAGTAGCCAGTAAATTCTGGGTCATATGTGATCCAGAAAGCAGGTGTTTCATAGAAGAAGAAAAATGGAAATGCAAAGAAGAGAATTCCCAGCTATATTAATTTTTCATCAAATCCAGCAGAAAAAATGATTAACAATTGAAAATTTCTCTGGAATTGGAAGAGTACATTTTTTTTAGAGGAGTTTCATTAAAAATGAAACAGGATGCCTCTAGAAATCAACTTAAAAAGCACAGCTTTGAAAAGACCTAAATTGAAGTGGTGGAAAGTTCTGTTAATTATAGAATTAGGAGACTTGACTTCTACTAATTAGCTGTCTGAACATATACAATGTGCTCAGCATTTAGCATTTTTCTCAGATCAATTTATTTTATTTATTTTTATTTTTTATTTATTTGACAGAGAGAGATCACAAGTAGTCAGAGAGGCAGGCAGAGAGAGAGGAGGAAGCGGGCTCCCCGCTGAGCAGAAAGCCGGATGTGGGGCTTGATCCCAGGACCCTGAGATCATGACCCGAGCTGAAGGAAGAGGTTTTAACCCACTGAGCCACATAGGTACCCCTCCCTCAGATCTAATATGAGGATTATGATGTGCGCTTTACTTCCTTAGCAGAGCCCTTTTCCCCTTAAACTGAATCAAATGACAGATATAAAAACTATAAAAAAATAAAACTATAAGTTACTATTACAGGAATGTTTATAAAAATAAACACGATAAGCACGATAATGACTTTGACAACGTACGCTCAATAAAACACCTAAATATAAGTTAACCAAAACATTGAAATACAAAAATAAATTGTCAAAGTAAAAGGTCAAAATAGTGATGAGGTGGTTCAGCATCGTTTGTGGGACTTTAGAGAAGAATTTAATTTCTCAGAGAGAGAGACTTCCCTGTATTTGTGCCAAACACCTGGAGAAATGGATATCCTCCAGCACTTTGGAGAAAATTGGAAAGAAAACTCTAAGTCTACTTTCTCACTCTTTCTGACTCTTATAAAAATACATTATTTAAGGTTATTGCAAAGTTGTTTCCCCTAGGGATGTGTTAAAGTAAACAGTGTTATCTTAAATGTGTTATTCTGTCTCCCTAGTTGTGGAGGTAAAACTTGACTTGAATCAGACTTTTTCGCCATAGTATTATTCTCCTAAAGAAGCCACACCACTTTTAACGTTCAAGAATGAATTAACATGCTTTTTGACAAACTGCACACAATTTATAGCTTTTCACTGAATATAAACTCTGTAATTCCTTTGTCCCCGTAGACTTTTATTTGAGGAATTCAAAAGCATCGACCAATATTAAACATCACAGTGAATGTGTAAAAGAAGAACACTGACTACTGAAAAGCTAGTGAGACGAAGTTGGGGAGAGCAAACATTTTGTTCATGGTTTAGGAGAAAAATAAAGGTTGTTTTCATGACAACAGAAAATTCATACTCTATTCCGGTTTGATGCTTAATAAACTCAAGTTGCCAACCAGTTCCTAAAGATTTTGTGAGCCAGACCTGCTCCTTTCTGTTTAATATCAGGCACCTATATCTTAACTATAATTGTAAGTTTATCAAATCGTAACTGTAATACAGGAATCTACCAAATCTATCAATAGATATTGTATTTTTTCTTGTGTATTTAGAATTCTTAAAGACATTTTGTAGATATATTACTATTTGGCGTGATAAGCAAACATTGCATACATATAAGCTTAGTCTTCTTTTTTTAATTTTTTAAAATTTATTTGACAGACAGAGATCACAAGTAGGCAGAGAGGCAGGCAGAGCGGGGGTGGAGGAGAAGCAGGTTCCCTGCTGAGCAGAGAGCCCAATGTGGGGCTAGATCCCAGAACCCTGGGATCATGACCTGAGCTGAAGGCAGAGACTTTAATCCACTGAGCCACCCAGGCGCCCACTTATAAGCTTAGTCTTTTGTGACCAAGTTTGTATCCCAAATAGCCATAAATAGAGTAAAATGTCTGCAGCTGATACAAAGTATAATAGAATGTTGGGGTGCTTGGGTGGCTCCCTTGCTTAAAGGTCCTACTCTTGATTTTGGCTCAGTCATGGTCTCAGGATCCTGGGGCCCCCTGTGTTGGGTTCTGCGCTCATTGGGCAGTCTGCTTGAGGATTCTCTCTCTCCAATCCCCCTGCCCCCTTCCCCCACTCATGTGTGCTCTCTCTCTCTCAAATAAATAAATCTTAAAAAAAAAAAAACAAAACACTAAAGTGCATTAGCATGTTAATCTAGGATGAGTCCTATTTTATTCTACCTGCATCAGAACTAACATCTAGTTAGGCTGCTCGCACTGAGATCCATACCTTTGGGAGCTGAAGTCATTACAATTAGTGGAAATTTAGTTCAGAGCCAAACATTCCAATTGTAGAATATGTATGTAGACTCTGTAGAATATGTACAAACATTCCAGTTGTTGAGACATGCAATCTAAGGAGGATAGATGTGATTTGGGAATATAGGAATACGCTTACTGTCTCTGACTGGACACTGGCACATGGAAGGAACCATAACACTCAACAAGTTGGACTTTTTTTTTTCCAAGATTTTTTATTTATACATTTCAGAGAGACAGAGCAAGCAAGAGCATGAGCAAGGGGAGCTGCAGAGGGAGAGGGAGAAGCAGATTCCCTGCTGAGCAGGGAGCCCAACGCGGGGCTCAATCCCAGGACTCCAGGATCACGACGCCAACCAAAGCCACATGCCCAACTGACTGAGCCACCCAGGTGCCCTGGAATAAGAATGGTTATACCTACATCTTCTATTCTTCTATTCTTCATGAAAACAAAATTTTTGGTCATGTCTTAGAAAGTTCTTCCTGGAATACTGCGTTTCAAATGTCTGACAAGATCCTAACCTCCAACAATTGCATCATAGAAAGGAATGTTGTCCCATGGAGCCCAGGGTTCTGGGGGATTAAGGTTGGATACAGACTGAAAGAAAAAAGGGCCCTGGGGAGAAGAGTAGGGGAGTAACATCTCATTTGGGGGAACACGGCACGTGCAGATGCCGAAAGGTGACCAACTAGGATGGCAGCATATACTCAAGAAGAGTTATTTGGCTCTTAGAAATTATTCTGTGGCTTGGGACACCTGGGTGGCTCAGTCAGTTAAGCTTCTGTCTTTGGCTTAGGTCATGATCCTGGGGTCCTGGGATTGAGCACCGCATCAAGCTCCTTGTTCAGTGGGGAGTCAGTTTCTACCTCTGCCTCTGCCTGTTGCTCCCTGTGTCTGTGCTCTCTCTCTCTCTCTCTCTCTCTGGCAAATAAATAAATAGAAATATTATTTTTAAAAAAAGAAAAGATATTATTTTGTGACTCAATTTGGGATGAAGGGTCACATCTGGGAGTAAAGTTTTAGGAAAGCTGTGTAGCGTGTACGGATTCACCAAGGGGAGCAGGGACTGAGATAAACAGAAAAGGACATGGCTTGTTCCAGTTTTGTATGAAACCATTGCCCCCACTTATAGGCTCGAAGGAGAGACTGAAGATTATTTTTAAAAAATAATTGCTGACAATATATACAAACATTTTTGCTTAAGATTAAAAGTCAGTTTTAGAGTGACAGTCCTCTTACTTCATTAAAAATTGTTCACAGAGAGCACTGACAGGTTTTCTAGTATTTTAGAAGTCTCTCACATCACCCATATTGTGGCTCTGTGTATTCAGAAGGGAGTTACAACTGAATTATAATTTTAGATCCACTATCAAGCTCAATTTCAGCACTAATGTCACAGTTCTCAAATATTGGCCTCATCAGAACACTTAGGGCTGCAGTAGCACATTGAAAATGATGCTGAAATTCCTCCTTTCTGTCAATCTTCTATGGAAAACATCTTTCAAGTTTATTGGGTCAAACATGATGAGAATGCCGACACCTGAGAACCAAACCAACTCTCTATTCTCAGCACTGAGCCCGAAAGGCACAGAAGGTATTTTTAAACTTCCTTAGAATGGCCTTAAAGTAGAACGGTTGGAGCAAATATAAAATAAGGACTAAAGCCATTCCATAGAATAGACATGCTACTTTTGGAACATAGAACTATTTCAGTTTTTATATTTTCCAGAGCAAAAGGGAAGAGGGAATAGCGAGAAAGCTATACCTAAAGTATAGTTTCTGGGCTACATTCATTAGAAGAGATTTCTACTAAAGATATCTTACTGAATCTTGGTCAACGTATAGGCTAACCTGAGTCTTTTTTTTTTTTTAAGATTTTTGAGAGAGAGAGAGAGAAAGGGAGACAGAGGGAGAGTAGAGAGGGAGAAGCCGACTCCCCCCTGAGCAGAGAGCCCAGTGAGGGACTCCATCCCAGGACTCTGAGATCAGGACCTGACTCAAAGACAGAAACTTACTGACTGAGCCATCCAGAGGCCCCTAGACTAACCTAAGTTTTTAAAAGAGTAAGTCTTGGGGAGGGAGGAGTCAAGATGGCGGAGAAGTAGCAGGCTGAGACTACTTCAGCTAGCCAGGATTCAGCTAGATAGCTTATCTAAAGATTGCAAACACCTGAAAATCCATTGGCAGATCGAAGAGAAGAACAGCAATTCTGGAAACAGAAAAACAACCACTTTCTGAAAGGTAGGACCGGCGGAGAAGTGAATCCAAAGCTAGGGGAAGACAGACCCCGGGGGGGAGGGGCTGGCTCCCTGCAAGCGGCGGAGCAACCGCGCACAAAATCAGGACTTTTAAAAGTCTGTTCCGCTGAGGGACATCGCTCCAGAGGCTACCCGGGGCGAAGCCCACGCGGGGTCAGCGTGGCCTCAGGTCCCGCAGGGTCACAGAAGGATCGGGGGTGTCTGAGTGTCGCAGAGCTTGCGGGTATTGGAACGGGAAAGCCGGCTACAGAGACAGAGCCGACAGTAAGCTCGCAGCTCGGTGTTACCTTGAACCGGTCGCAGGCTCGGTGAGCTCGGAGCGCAGCCGGAGGTCAGGCAGACGGGAGTAACTGGAGCTGTTCTCTGAGGGCGCACTGAGGAGTGCGGCCCTGGGCTCTCGGCTCCTCCGGGCCAGAGACCAGGAGGCCGCCATTGTATTCCCGTCCTCCGGAACTCTACGGAAAGCGCTCAGGGAACAAAAGCTCCTGAAAGCAAAACCAAGCGGATTACTCACCCCGGCCCCGGGTAAGGGCGGTGCAATTCCGCCTGGGGCAAAGACACTTGAGAATCACTACAACAGGCCCCTCCCCCAGAAGATCAACAAGAAATCCAGCCGAGACCAAGTTCACCTACCAAGGAATGCGGTTTCAATACCAAGGAGAGCAGCAGAATTCCAGAGGAGGAGAAAGCCAAGCACGGAACTTATGGCTTTTTCCCTGTGATTATTTTTTAGTCTTACAGCTAATTTAATTTTTTTCTTTTTCATTTTTTTTTCTCGCCTTCTGGTAAAATTTTTCTTTTTAACTTTTACCTTTTTCCTTTTTAACGTTTTTTAACTAGTTTATCTAATATATATATTTTTTCTTTTTTATATTTTTCTTATGTGTTTTCTTTTTTTTAATTCTTTTCTTTTCTTTTATTTCTTTTTTTCTTTCTTCCTTTTTGAACCTCTCTTTATCCCCTTTCTCCCCCCTCACGATTTGGGATCTCTTCTAATTTGGTTAAAGCATATTTTCCTGGGGTTGTTGCCACCCTTTTAGTATTTTACTTGCTCCTTCATATACTCTTATCTGGACAAAATGACAAGACGGAAAAATTCAACACAAAAAAAAGAACAAGAGGCAGTACCGAAGGCTAGGGACCTAATCAATACAGACATCGGTAATATGTCAGATCTAGAGTTCAGAATGACAATTCTCAAGGTTCTAGCCGGGCTCGAAAAAGGCATGGAAGATATTAGAGAAACCCTCTCGAGAGATATAAAAGCCCTTTCTGGAGAAATAAAAGAACTAAAATCTAACCAAGGTGAAATCAAAAAAGCTATTAATGAGGTGCAATCAAAAATGGAGGCTCTAACTGCTAGGATAAATGAGGCAGAAGAAAGAATTAGTGATATAGAAGACCAAATGACAGAGAATAAAGAAGCTGAGCAAAAGAGGAACAAACAGCTACTGGACCACGAGGGGAGAATTCGAGAGATAAGTGACACCATAAGATGAAACAACATTAGAATAATTGGGATTCCAGAAGAAGAAGAAAGAGAGAGGGGAGCAGAAGGTATACTGGAAAGAATTATTGGGGAGAATTTCCCCAATATGGCAAAGGGAACGAGCATCAAAATTCAGGAGGTTCCGAGAATGCCTCTCAAAATCAATAAGAATAGGCCCACACCCTGTCACCTAATAGTAAAATTTACAAGTCTCAGTGACAAAGAGAAAATCCTGAAAGCAGCCCTGGAAAAGAAGTCTGTAACATACAATGGTAAAAATATTAGATTGGCAGCTGACTTATCCACAGAGACCTGGCAGGCCAGAAAGAGCTGGCATGATATTTTCAGAGCACTAAACGAGAAAAATATACAGCCAAGAATACTATATCCAGCTAGGCTATCATTGAAAATAGAAGGAGAGATTAAAAGCTTCCAGGACAAACAAAAACTGAAAGAATTTGCGAATACCAAACCAGCTCTACAGGAAATATTGAAAGGGGTCCTCTAGGCAAAGAGAGAGCCTACAAGTGGTAGATCATATACAGTAACAGTCACCTTACAGGCAATACAATGGCACTAAATTCATATCTCTCAATAGTTACCCTGAATGTTAATGGGCTAAATGCCCCTGTCAAAAGACACAGGGTATCAGAATGGATAAAAAAACAAAACCCATCTATATGTTGCCTCCAAGAAACTCATTTTAAGCCCGAAGACACCTCCAGATTTAAAGTGACGGGGTGGAAAAGAATTTACCATGCTAATGGACATCAGAAGAAAGCAGGAGTGGCAATCCTTATATCAGATCAATTAGATTTTAAGCCAAAGACTATAATAAGAGATGAGGAAGGACACTATATCATACTCAAGGGGTCTGTCCAACAAGAAGATTTAACAATTTTAAATATCTATGCCCCCAACGTGGGAGCAGCCAACTATATAAACCAATTAATAACAAAATCAAAGAAACACATCAACAATAATACAATAATAGTAGGGGACTTTAACACTCCCCTCACAGAAATGGACAGATCATCCAAGCAAAAGATCAGCAAGGAAATAAAGGCCTTAAACGACACACTGGACCAGATGGACATCACAGATATATTCAGAACATTTCATCCCAAAGCGACAGAATACACATTCTTCTGTAGTGCACATGGAACATTCTCCAGAATAGATCACATCCTCGGTCCTAAATCAGGACTCAACCGGTATCAAAAGATTGGGATCATTCCCTGCATATTTTCAGACCACAATGCCCTAAAGCTAGAACTCAACGACAAAAGGAAGTTTGAAAAGAACCCAAATACTTGGAGACTAAACAGCATCCTTCTAAAGAATGAATGGGTCAACCGGGAAATTAAAGAAGAATTGAAAAAAATCATGGAAACAAATGACAATGAAAATACAACGGTTCAAAATCTGTGGGACACAACAAAGGCAGTCCTGAGAGGAAAATATATAGCGGTACAAGCCTTTCTCAAGAAACAAGAAAGGTCTCAGGTACACAACCTAACCCTACACCTAAAGGAGCTGGAGAAAGAACAAGAAAGAAACCCTAAGCCCAGCAGGAGAAGAGAAATCATAAAGATCAGAGCAGAAATCAATGAAATAAAAACCAAAAAACAATAGAACAAATCAACGAAACTAGGAGCTGAAAGAATTAATAAAATTGATAAACCCCTGGCCCGACTTATCAAAAAGAAAAGAGAAAGGACCCAAATAAATAAAATCATGAATGAAAGAGGAGAGATCACAACTAACACCAAAGAAATACAAACTATGATAAGAACATACTATGAGCAACTCTACGCCAATAAATTTGACAATCTGGAAGAAATGGATGCATTCCTAGAGACATATAAACAACCACAACTGAACCAGGAAGAAATAGAAAGCCTGAACAGACCCATAACCAGTAAGTAGATTGAAGCAGTCATTAAAAATCTCCAAACAAACAAAAGCCCAGGGCCAGACGGCTTCCTGGGGGAATTCTACCAACATTTAAAGAAGAACTAATTCCTATTCTCCTGAAACTGTTCCAAAAAATAGAAATGGAAGGAAAACTTCCAAACTCATTTTATGAGGCCAGCATCACCTTGATCCCAAAACCAGACAAGGATCCCATCAAAAAAGAGAGCTATAGACCAATATCCTTGATGAACACAGATGCGAAAATACTCAACAAAATACTAGCTAATAGGATTTAACAGTACATTAAAAGGATTATTCACCACGACCAAGTGGGATTTATTCCAGGGCTGCAAGGTTGGTTCAACATCCGCAAATCAGTCAATGTGATACAACACATCAATAAAAGAAAGAACAAGAACCATATGATACTCTCAATAGATGCTGAAAAAGCGTTTGACAAAGTACAGCATCCCTTCCTGATCAAAACTCTTCAAAGTGTAGGGATAGAGGGCACATACCTCAATATCATCAAAGCCATCTATGAAAAACCCACCACAAATATCATTCTCAATGGAGAAAAACTGAAAGCTTTTCCGCTAAGGTCAGGAACACGGCAGGGATGTCCATTATCACCACTGCTATTCAACATAGTACTAGAGGTCCTAGCCTCAGCAATCAGACAACAAAAGGAAATTAAAGGCATCCAAATCGGCAAAGAAGTCAAATTATCACTCTTCGCAGATGATATGATACTATATGTGGAAAACCCAAAAGACTCCACTCCAAAACTGCTAGAACTTATACAGGAATTCAGGAAAGTTTCAGGATATAAAATCAATGCACAGAAATCAATTGCATTTCTCTACACCAACAGCAAGACAGAAGAAAGAGAAATTAAGGAGTCAATCCCATTTACAATTGCATCCAAAACCATAAGATACCTAGGAATAAACCTAACCAAAGAGGCACAGAATCTATACTCAGAAAACTATAAAGAACTCATGAAAGAAATTGAGGAAGACACAAAGAAATGGAAAAATGTTCCATGCTCCTGGATTGGAAGAATAAATATTGTGAAAATGTCTACGCTACCTAAAGCAATCTACACATTTAATGCAATTCCTATCAAAGTACCATCCATCTTTTTCAAGGAAATGGAACAAATAATTCTAAAATTTATATGGAACCAGAAAAGACCTCGAATAGCCAAAGGGATATTGAAAAAGAAAGCCAACGTTGGTGGCATCACAATTCCGGACTTCAAGCTCTATTACAAAGCTGTCATCATCAAGACAGCATGGTACTGGCACAAAAACAGACACATAGATCAATGGAAGAGAGCCCAGAAATAGACCCTCAACTCTACAGTCAACTAATCTTCGACAAAGCAGGAAAGAATGTCCAATGGAAAAAAGACAGCCTCTTCAATAAATGGTGCTGGGACAATTGGACAGCCACATGCAGAAAAATGAAATTGGACCATTTCCTTACACCACACACAAAAATAGACTCAAAATGGATGAAGGACCTCAATGTGCAAAAGGAATCCATCAAAATCCTTGAGGAGAACACAGGCAGCAACCTCTTCGACCTCAGCCGCAGCAACATCTTCCTAGGAACAATGCCAAAGGCAAGGGAAGCAAGGGCAAAAATGAACTATTGGGATTTCATCAAGATCAAAAGCTTTTGCACAGCAAAGGAAACAGTTAACAAAATCAAAAGACAACTGACAGAATGGGAGAAGATATTTGCAAATGACATATCAGATAAAGGACTAGTGTCCAGAATCTATAAAGAACTTAGCAAACTCAACACCCAAAGAACAAATAATCCAATCAAGAAATGGGTAGAGGACATGAACAGACATTTCTGCAAAGAAGACATCCAGATGGCCAACAGACACATGAAAAAGTGCTTCATATCACTTGGCATCTGGTAAATACAAATCAAAACCACAATGAGCTATCACCTCACACCAGTCAGAATGGCTGAAATAAACAAGTCAGGAAATGACAGATGCTGGCGAGGATGCGGAGAAAGGGGAACCCTCCTACACTGTTGGTGGGAATGCAAGCTGGTGCAGCCACTCTGGAAAACAGCATGGAGGTTCCTCAAAATGTTGAAAATAGAACTGCCCTATGACCCAGCAATTGCACTATTGGGTATTTACCCTAAAGATACATACGTAGTGATCCAAACGGGCACGTGCACCCGAATGTTTATAGCAGCAATGTCCACAATAGCCAAATTATGGAAAGAACCTAGATGTCCATCAACAGATGAATGGATCAAGAAGATGTGGTATATATACACAATGGAATACTATGCAGCCTTCAAAAGAAATGAAATCTTGCCATTTGCGACAACATGGATGGAACTAGAGCGTATCATGCTTAGCGAAATAAGTCAAGCAGAGAAAGACAACTATCATATGATCTCCCTGATATGAGGAAGTGGTGATGCAACATGGGGGCTTAAGTGGGTAGGAGAAGAATCAATGAAACAAGATGGGATTGGGAGGGAGACAAACCATAAGTGACTCTTAATCTCACAAAACAAACTGAGGGTTGCTGGGGGGAGGGGGTTTGGGAGAAGGGGGTGGGATTATGGACATTGGGGAGGGTATGTGCTTGGGTGAGTGCTGTGAAGTGTGTAAACCTGGTGATTCACAGACCTGTACCCCTGGGGATAAAAATATATGTTTATAAAAAATAAAAAATTATATAAAAAAAAAAAGAGTAAGTCTTGGGACGCCTGGGTGGCTCAGTTGGTTTGACGACTGCCTTCGGCTCAGGTCATGATCCCAGAGTCCTGGGATCGAGTCCCGCATCAGGCTCCCAGCTCCACGGGGAGTCTGCTTCTCACTCTGACCTTCTCCTTGGTCATGCTCTCTCTCACTCTCTCTCTCTCAAATAAATAAATAAAATCTTTAAAAAAAATAAAATAAAAGAGTAAGTCTTACTGGAGTAAAATTTCACACATCTCTCAAAGCATAAGAAATTTAGATGCATGAATATCCCAAACATTGACTCTTTAAAATGAGGACAGAAGATGCCATTACCAAAAATATGGCTATCCCTTCCTTCGGGTAGTGCTCTCGCTGAGTAATGGCTTCTCAGCCCCAAACTACACATTCAGATCTCCTTTGACCAAAGGTGTGGACATGTAATATAATTCTAGCCACAGAATATTGACAGAAATTACATTCTGCCATTTCCCATTTATGTCGTTACTGAAGTAGGAACACATAGCTTAGAGGTTAAATAGCCATCCTATCTTAGTGTTTTCTGCATGAGTATGAGTAAACTATTGAGGAAGAAAGTTGGGTTTCACTGGTATGGAGGGAGGTGTTCAAATGATGAGAACAGGTGAGGCCGTTCCCAGAGAGTGCAGAGAACAACCCGTACTAGGTGTGATGGGTGAAGGACAGAAGCCTAAGTAAGAACCAAGCATGCCTAGGGAATAAGAAGGGGGCGTCAGAGTGCTCAGATAATTTACAAGTGAATGGTGAAAGCCCTTAAGTAGAGACACATTTGCCAGAGAGCTGGAAGGGAATGTGGTAGTTACGGGGAGTGGACAGTTTTAAGAGGGCAGTGAGCTTTTTTACCTTTAGCATGTAACCAATGAGATAGGGACCAAAAAGTATCCATTCATTTTGAAACTTGGCAATTTTAGGAACGATTTGGGAAAAACACTTCAAATGGGTGAAGAAGCTAAAATCCCAAGTGCATCATTTGAACAAGGAAGGAGCAGTGAGGGAGCTAACCTCCACAGATGTTGGGGTTAATGTAGAGCATGAAATCATGCATGATCCCTGGCTTGCTAAAAGGTAACTCGGAGGCCGCTGAGGGCAGGGAAGGTTCCTGAGAAGGGCTCAGTTGGAATGGTGAGACCTGCCTCAGGAATGCTCAGGAGTTGCTTTCCCCCAAGCTTTCTCAGCCCAAACAGCAGCTCTGTGAGAGAGCTGAGAGAGAGGTATGCAGTGTCCCTTAGGCTGTGTTTAGTAGAACACATAGATTAGCATATCTTGTCTTTCCAGTATACAGATCCTCCTAGTTTCAGTAAAACCGCTTAGCACATGGCACCTGCTTGGGAAACAGTGATAAGGATTAGGGATTATCCTGTAGGACCAATAAAAGCCGGAGCAAAGAAGAGCAAAGGGTTTTCCTTTCTGAGCGTGTGGACCTACCTGTGTTCTCTATTTCACAGCAAAGCTGGGAGTCATCTTTCGCCTGTTGGTAGGGGGATTGCCGGCCATTCTGGGCACACAGAGTAGGCACCTCTGTAGGAGGTTGAATGGAAAGGGAGAAATGGGGCTTACATAGAAAGGAGCACCAGGTCAAAGAAGGGATATATTTGTAGAGTAGGGAACGAATTCAGTGGAGGGAGAGAAACCACAGGAAGGAGAGCTGGGGGATTGGGTAGTTCAGTCTGGTCCTGAAGATATCCGGAAAGATAATTAAGAATGCTGGTGAAGGAACCAGATTGATTGATTGATTTTTTTTTTTTTAAGATTTTATTTATTTGACAGACAGAGATCACAAGTAGGCAGAGCGACAGGCAGAGAGAGAAGGGGAAGCAGGCTCCCTGCTGAGAGAGCCGGGTGCGGGGCTCGATCCCAGGACCCTGAGATCATGAGGCTTTAACCCACTGAGCCACCCAGGTGCCCCAAGGAACTGGATTTAAACAGGAGAAGAAGCATGTCTGTGTCCTTGGATGAAAAGGAATTAAGTTCGATTGCAGATGCTGGCAAATTTACAGTTAGAAAGGGACACGAAGTGGAGCCTTAGCCCTACACAGTGCTCTTCTAGCCCCGAGGTAGTGAGAAATCAGACAGATTGGTGGTGGTTCTGTTGCTTACACCAACTCTGACTAATCATTCAATCAACTAAACAATCCACAAATATTAATCTAGTATTTTCTATGTTCTAGGAGCTTCAAGAAATGTAGTAGCCAACAAAACATACCTGCCGCTCTTCTCTACAGATTGTGATGTAAGGAACTTTACTAAATTTCAGTTGATGAGAATGCATCTCTTTAGAAAATATGATTGGGCGAGTTAACAGTGTTTGTCAGATTGTTTCTTACTAAATTGTTAAACAGAGATGAAGGATCTAACACCAGTGAGTGAGTAGACCAATTCATAGTTTGTGGATTATATTTATCCTTATTTGCCGTCAAATTAATAGTAAACTTGAAAATTGAAATGCATGACAGAAGTAGCAATCCTAGGACTTGCTTTAAATCATTAAGATCATTTAATCATTAATCATTAAAAAATACACTGTCAGGAATAAGTGTAATTGAACCGTTCATCCTCAGCTGAGGACGTATTATGTATTATGATCTACACCAAAGGTTTTTTGGAAATTTCAAAAGATTATAACAAATCAGTAGGTCTTTTATTGTTAAAATAAAATCAAATCTTTAAGTCAAGTTTTTATTTCTTGTGTTCTCTTTCTCTCCACCCCCTGTCCCCACATAGTCTACAGATCTATGTCCATATTCTTTAGCTACGTCAGGGAGGGTAAATTTATTGCCTTAACTCTCCATTATTGGCTCATTATTGAATCAGTTGTCCCCACTGCAGATATAGTAAATGATCTCGGATTAAAAATTTATGAATTTGCCAGCTAATTTCTAAAAATTCTTGACTGTCTTTATATTTAAAATGCAATATTAGTAACTTGGATTTTGTTGAAAAATACATAGTCTAAAGTGAGAATACCTTCTGATCATCATTTCCACATTCTGTTACAGATGTTCAATCACGAGAAACAAAAGAAAGCATTAATTATAACCATTTGCACGATGGCTACACTAAATTAGTTTACCGGGCAAAATCTTGGAAACCAGTAAATGAAGGTAGTTATGCAGTGACAATCTCCTCTGCAGTAAAGGATTCCTTCGGCTTAGTTTATGCTGTAGGTGCAAGAAATGTTTATTCTAAAATCAGTATCCTCCCAGGAGGCAGTCTTCCTGGCGGAAGAGATGGAACTCCTCATGTATCCTCCTTCCCTGATCAGAGTATCCTTCGTCCGGAAATACTCCCTTCTCTTCAGCAGTCTGCTAAATCCTTTCTGACCCAGCCTTCTGATGAGAAGGTTACCCCATCTGGTGTATATTCCCATGTGTCATTGGCAAGCTCTTTTCGGTTTGTCCTGTCTCCCTAAGAAGTGTGTTTTTCAGGCGCCTGGGTGGCTCAGTCCGTTCAGTGCCTGCCTTTGGCTCAGGTCATGATCCCAGGGTCCTGGGATCCAGCCCTGTGCCACTGGATTCCCCATTCAGCAGGGAGCCTGCTTCTGCCTCTCCCTCTGCCTGCCCTTCCCCCTGCCCTGTGCTCTGTCAAATAAATAAATATAATCTTAAAAAAAAAAAAAAGAAGAAGAAGTATGTTCTTTCATGGCACATCATCTAATGTATTTTCCTTTTCTACAGTGCTTGACACAATATTGGGTATTTAGACAAGTAAATATTTGTTTTTTGAATACTTCAAAGTCATAATCTGCAGGATTCATTCCAGAAAACCACTGTAGTATTATTTTGATGACTTCAGTTATATATCAAATCATTGCTAAAATATACTAATTGTGGAATAATCATGATATTTCATAATTCTATGTATTTGAAATAATTATAAAGCAATGGAATAATTATAACTTTCAGGTGTTTTCTAAATTACTTTCTTGTTTCCTGTCTTTATATGATGCAGTTAGACAAAATAAATATTATTCAACATCTCATTTTGAAGCTTATTTTTTTATTTGAATGATCGCTATACCCAATGTGGGGCTCTAACTCATGACCCTGAGATCAAGAGTCACGTGCTCTTGTACCTAACCCAGCCAGCCACCTCTCAGTATCTCATTTTGAACAAGAAATTTAAATATAACTTGGTATTCATTTAAGTTACAAATGACATCTAGGTGTCACTATTTTTCAATTCCAGAAGACAGTTGAGAATTATAAGAATTAATGACATTTATAAAGTGTTTTACAGTTTATAAAATATTTTTATCTACCTAAATCATTGAAAATCTGTTTTGCTCATAAACTAGAGTTGCTTAAAACCTAGGAATACTTTTGATTCAATGCAAAAGGTACTCCGGTCATGAAATGTTGCTGCCTCAAATTTGCAGTGAGCAAAACTAAGAAGCAAACCAAGTTTTCCAGGGAACAGCCAATGGTTTGATGCTCCTGGGGTGGGGTGCGGTGGGGTGGGCAAAAGCTTACATAGTAAAGGCTGGCAAACACTAGAGAAGGAGCCTCACTGATTTTAGGAGAATTAGAATCTGGCTACTACTAAAACAGACTCTTTCAAGTCCTTGGCTACCTGCTAGCCAAAATTTTAATTACACTGTGAACATTTCAAAGGAAGGAATGGGTGACATCATCCAAAAATCTCCTTAAAAATCCATTGTTGATTTTCCCCCTAAAGTTTACATTTAAAAAAAAAATTACAGTGGAAATTGAAGTTTTTATTATAGTGTTCAGAGCTTGAGTAACTTAAATGAGGTAATTACAGCAATTAAATGTAGAACAGGCGAGACATGTCCAGCATATTATATGTCACATAGATAAATTAATAATCACCCAAGAGCTCGAAATGTTATGTGTTGAATTTTAACATATTTGAAATTAATGTCTACCTTTATATTAGGAGAGCTTACGATATATTGCTGATAACGAACTTTCTTAGGAAAAGACAAAACATAAACTTCCTAGCATGTTCTCCCAGTGGAGTGTTGCTAGCTGTGTGAATATTCATTGGGCAATCTGGGTACATACAGGGCTAGTGCTGTCGTTTAATCAGATCTAAGACTTGGGAAGAGAATGGATAGCCTGTGCTGGGTGCTAATTCTCTGGAAGATGAGGCATTGCACAAATGGAAAAAAAGGCCTTTCAGAATAAATCCTCCAACTAGGTCTGCCTAACGGGTAAAACAGGTGGTAGAGAACTCAACACATATTTAATTTCATATTAAATGTGTATGGCAGTAATTGTTTTCCAAAGTCAGCAGAAGAAAAATTGCCTGCATTGTATTTAATAAAGGACATTGTCAAAAGGTCTCTATGTTCTAGAATACTTGGATCATTAGTTAGGAAATTCCTTTTATCCAAGATGAGTTTTGTTGGGCCAAAGCACTGTCTCCAGAAATCTTGTTTTAAGATACAAACTTTAGAAGAGGATCTACAGTCTGTGAAAGGTCTGTGAGGAAAAGGTAACCAATAAACAAGGAAAGAAAACCTATTAGAGGTGTAAGAGTGAGAACAGGGGCAGAAGGGACTGCTGAGCATCTCGATGGCAGCTCAGTGATTCTGGGAACTGAGGAAGGACCTGTACTAACACCAGGAAGGGAAATACAGAAGTCTCCAAACCAATCTTCTAGTTTGCTGTTTTGTTAGCCACACCCTGCAAACCAAATCCAACCAGCCACTTCTTTTTGTAATTAAAGTTTTATCACAACAGAGCCACGTTAATTCATTTATGTATCATCTATGGAGGCTTTGGGGCTACACATGGGAGAAACGGGGAGTTGTGACGAAGATTCGACGGCTGACAGGACTAAATTAATGTGCTTGCTCCTTTACAAGAAAAGCTTGTTGTACCTTGCAGTAAAACAAAACGATACTCTGGTTATTCTACTTCAAAAATAATGGAGATCTAAGTAAATAAAAAGGAGGCCTATATCTATTTTTATCCTTCATACTGTACTGGGTCCTCATTTATATTCCCAGTGTAAGTGGTGTCCTTTCTCAGTCTCTACAGTCCGTTTCCCAGCTTATTCAGTAGACCCAAGGATTTGCTGAATGCTTAAATGATTATCATTTTGAAATGTTATGATGTATTTATATGATGTTTCCTACTATTAGCAGAAATGATGACATCATGAATATAGATTGGAATATTTCTATTTTAAATTTAATGAAAATCATAACTCAATTTTATTCTTGAACTAAAGTTGTGAAAATAAAAATTCAAGTTGATAGCTGCTATTGCTAAATTAATCTCAGCTTGTTTTGTTGTTGTTATTGTTGTTCTTATTATTGTTGTTGGAAGAGAGCAAGGGAGAAATCGATTTCTGGTGACAGCATCTGGGGATGTGGCAGGTTCGAGCCTCAACAACTGAGCTCTTCACCTGCAAGGCAGACACGTAGAGTGTTATAAGGAGAGGTGGGTTGGGGGGATATGCAAGAGAGAAGGCAGGGAGCCCGGGATCATGGATGGGGATCGGTATGTGTTCAGCCTCTGATCATGGGCAGGGAAGGGGATGTGGTCTTCTAAGCATCCTGTTGCTATCCAGGCTTTTCTGGCTTTGAGATTAGAATGTTCTAGGCATTGCAAAACATCTTCATCAGTGCCTCCAGAAAGTGTGATAAAATATAAGAATTTATTTCAGTCAGTTAAGCATCTGGCTCTCGATTTTGGTTCAGGTCATGATCTCATAGTGGTAAAATCAAGCTCCACGATGGGCTCCATGCTCAGTATGGAGTCTGCTTGAGATCCTTTTCCCTCTGCCCCACTCCCCTACTCAGGCACACTCATCCTCTCTCTCTCTCTCTCAAAATAAATAAATAAATAAATAAGAAATAAGAACAGTGGGTTTTAGAGCATGAGTTAAGCAGTCTTTTTGGTTTTAACTGTGAAACTTAGCATATTTTTAAAATATTCTTTCAATATTCATTGAAAGTAATTCATGTGCAAGAATATAGGCTGGTAGAAAATTTATGTATTTATGCCTTCAGTCATTTATTGAGGTAGGCAGATACTTGGCTAGAGATAAAGACACAAGCCTTCTCCATAAGACAGTCATAGAAGAGTGCATAGAGATGAACATTCAGATATAACCATAATAAGGTCTGCCTGTCCACCTCAGTGACCTGGACCTTTTGTAGATTAAGTGGACCCTGTGGTATTGGTGGTCTAGGAATAAGAATCCTTGACCCTTTGGTCAGAAAGTTGTGGGTTTGAAGCCTGCCTCTGCCACTTTCAGATGTTTAACTTTGGGCAAATTTTTTTAAAGTATAATTTAATTTAATTTTTTTTCAGTGATCCAAAAGACATTGTTTATGCACCACACCCAGTGCTCCATGCAAATTTCTTAATTTCTCTTGTTTCCTTGTGTGTGAAATGTGGCTAATATAGGGTTGTGAAAATTAAATACAATACTGAGCTTAAGGAATTTAGCACATGAATTAGATTTATGACTAAATTAGATTAAAACTTCAAAACAAGTAATTTATTAATACAATTTGTATTATTGCTAAACATTAGACTTATCATTTTTTTAAATATCTTAGCTGGTATTGAATAGTTAATATGTTACCATCTGCCCCTACTATAAGACCCAGATGTAATAGTGAATGTGACAACCTGAGTTTTTGTTTTGTTTTGTTTTTAGGGATTTCTTTTTCTTTAGTATTGAACAAATTGAAAAAAGTCTTGATTCATAATCCATACCTAGAAAAGACTATATTCGAAGCACTTACTACCAGCCCATTATTTGACCACAGTCCAATTATTAACACAGGAAAAAAGAAGCTGACAAAACCCCGTGTCTTAATAAACCAATACATCACTGTCAAAGAGCATATGGAAAGCTGTATCAATAAGGCCACTAGAATCAGAACAAATTGAAGCCTATTAAAAAATGTGTTGCCTAAAAACCTGTCATCATTTATTATATTTATGTGTAGAACAGACAGGATAGTGTGTTACGAAGTGTAAAGATTTTATTGTCAGAAACTGAGTTTAGATCCCATGTGCATAACTTACTAGTGTGATCCTAAAAGAATGAATATTTGTGACTTCACTCTTGCCCAGAATTGCCTCCTCCATGCCCTCATGTAGTAATCACTTATGTGATACCCTCTGACAGCACTGGTAATGAGACCTAAACCCATTTTCTCCCTGATTTGTTCAGGGAGGTGCATGTGACCCAATAGGGACCAATTAGTCCTTTCTGGGATTGTCACATAGACTTTGAGAAAAGAGAAGTTGTCCTTCTTCCTGAAGTAGGAGAATTACATCATGTCTCTCTAAGGAATTAAACCGGGCAAACACAAGCAGAGTTGAACGCTGGAGATAGAGCCCTAACGCCTGCTGTGAGCCCATGGATGCCACCCCAGAAGAAATCCAGCCCTGAAGAAAACAAGAGGGAGAGAGAAAAACACATTAAAGCCATCCATGCACGATGAACTCCCAAGACATGGGATTTTGATAACATCAATAGTGAGGTCACAGAGTGGGTCCAAGACAGCCTGAGATTCTGCCACTTGTCCCATGGAATTATAATCGTGTCCCATTCACTCTCCTATATGACCTGGTTTGAAATAATTTCTCTTTGCTCATAGCTCCGTGTCTACACTTTACCCACACTGAATATATTATTGACATCTTTTTCGGCACCTGTTGGGGTGAGGCTTGATGTAAAGGACAGTGAGGCATATTTGTCAGGAAATTTATAGGGAGGATTAAGTAGTGCAAAGTTTTGGATCCTCATTCATGTTATTCTTTTCCAGCTCTAGAGTAGGGGTGATCTAGTCTAAATTAAATAGAAACATTCCTTTTGGTTTTTACATTTATCAAAGCAGAATTAGCAGAAGAGAAAGAGAATATACCTGACATTTCCCATACAGGAAGATGAATTAGGTCTTCAATAGCCTTACGCAAACACCATCATGTTTTATGAGATAGGAGAAGTGCTGCGAGGAATTACTTTTGATAATATTTCATATGCTAATATTGTCAAAGCACTTGCTTAAAAATAAATCACATATATTGTTATACTTAAAACAATACTGCCCTCACTTCCCTGTACTCTGCTGTGCTTTGCAGAGGAGGAAGAACATATCCACGTGGCGAAGGCATCTAGGTAAGAAACTCCAGAATGCTCTAGTCCATAGGGGTTTTCTCTAGGGGTGTTTAAGAAAAGAAGCAAGTAAATGTTTGTGAGTAAGTGCCCTAAAAAGTCATCACGCTAATTCAAAATTCACATTTGTGTTTATTTAGTAGTAGCTAAGGTGCATATATTTATTTTGGACTTAGTATGGTAAATGGCACAGATTTTACGTAGGCGGTGTGATCATGGAGGTCTTGAGATTATTTGAGGAGAGAAAATACGTTGTTTTAATCTGATCTTTCAAGAAATGATGACCTATATAAGGAAGAAACCAATGCGTGTCAGCACACCCACTGACTTTGAGGTCACTTTCACGGCTAGTGAGCAGCACTGCCACAGTCCCTGTTGTGAGTCAATTTCAAAGGCCATGTATTTCAGAACAGGTTTGCCACTTAACAAATTTTGAGCATTTTCTATCCAGGTTTGAAACTAGATGACTGAACGATCTCCTAATATAATTAATGAGTTTTCTTCCAATAGTTACAGACTTTGAGAAATCTCATTTTCTTCTTTAGCTTTTTTTTTTTTTTTCCCCTTGAAGTAGGCTCCACACCAGCATGGAGCCCAGTACAGGGCTTGAACTCATGACCCCAAGATCAAGACCTGAGCTGAGATCAAGAGTCAGATGCTTAACCCACTGAACTCCCCAGGTGCCCCTCTTTCTTAGCTTTTTATTAAATTGCCCAAGTAAGCAGTGGTTTTGTTCTAAATGAAACCTACTATGGCAAGCCTTCATGTAAAATAAAGCATAAAATGTAAAACAAAATGCAAAAACCATGTTCAGAAATGTACTGGCCATAGGAAGTTCCTGGTTTTGTGGTTCTAACAGATGGAGACAGCCCTGTCCCATACTCGACTTCATTATTTCAGCTGTGCTTGTGTCAGCATGTGACAGAGGGGGGCTCGAGTCACGGGGCAGTAAATAGGAGTCATTCTACCCATTCTGGTCATATACAAGCCAATACCAGGCCGTGTCCAGAGGGACAAGTCGTATGCCCCTCATTTCCTGTAACTCATATCACTAGGTTACTGCTGTTCTCACACAATTACCCAGCTATTTAGATGGTTGGCAATGAGATAAGTTAGCTATGAACGGAACATATTTAATTACTTTTCTCTGTCATTGGAAAAACTGATTTTCATCAAGGGAAATTAGACTTTCAAGAGCAATAAAGGAGGAAGGAGTGGGATGGCCTTTGTCAACATGTTCCCAAATAAACATATGAAAAATTGTCCTAGCTGTTATGTGAATGTTGAATATTAAAAGAGTGGAGGTAAGATGATTATCTTTTAATAAAAGAAACTGGTGTGGTCGTGTGTGTTTGACAGATGGTACGCTGAGCTGGCACCCCCCGAACAAGGCTATCTTATCCTCCGATAGAGGTATTAGCAATACGCCCCAGGTTTTGACAGACAGACTTATTCCGATTTCTTATTTAATATGGGCCCCAGGGCACTTGTCACGGGATGGAGAGCTCCTTTTCCTGGCTCTCTGGCAAAAAGTCACTGCAAACTATTTAATTTGCTTCTCGTCCCTCATTTCCAAATCAGTTTTCAAATCAGTAATAGGTGAAGATAGGTCTGGATGGCTCGTTCTGCCACGTTGGCTATCTCTGAATGATGTGCTGATCTGAGAAAACAATTAAACCAAATAGATACACCTATCATCCTAGTGGAAAAAATGAATTACAAGCAAATGAGAGTCACATATATTCAAATTGGCATTTGGCTTCCTGTGTCCTGAGATGTGTGGATGGCTAGAAATTGGTTGACGGCGCTTTATTCGTCACTGGAAGGCAGTTCATGACCCCAGGTTAAAAAGTAGTGATCCTACATCTCCCTTATGGGTAAATTATGCATATCTCTGCAAAGAGGTACAACCAAGAGATCTTGGAAGCTATTAAAAAATAAAATGAGGCATATTAAAAATATTGAGTTTTGAACAAAAGTTCATTGGGATCGGGCAACACAGGCAGGAGCTCAGGGTGACTTTTATAGAGAAAAGGCAAAGTAAGCCGATTATTGATTAGCTCTATCTCAAGTCTACTTGGCTGTTTGTGATTGGTTGTCTTTGAGGTTTTCATTTTCTGACCTTGAGGCATTTACAGGCGTGGGTCTTGGTTTGATTACTTAGGTCAAGAGAGCCACTTCAGTTTCATGGCCTCCGTGTTTAATTAATTTAACAGCTCAACTCAACTCAGTTGTGCCTATAAAGAACCTTCCTGGAAAATACTTTGAATCTTGTAAATGGGTATTTCCTGGGCAAGGAAACCTTGGTCTGGATTTTAGCTCACTCTCTTTCCAAGATCTGTGTCTCTGGTAGGTAAGGAGTATCAGAGGGCAGGTGGGGAATGTTTTCTTCTAGGATGTAACTCTGTTGGCCTCTTTGCATCTCTCATTACTTGGAGAGGAAGACTTGTATACTGCAAATGGTGACTTTGAAAGGAGGACCCTACCACGCAGAGTCAACCCTTTTTTCCTTCCTTTTTGAGAGTGATCTGTCAGGAGGGCATGCGTAAGGCTGAGGTCCTTCTAGGGTAGGCTTTGCAGCTGGAACAAAGGGTAGAGTAGACAGCCTGGGTACCAGCAATGCTGGCTGCCTAGGTCCTGGCATATGGTACTCGGAAGCCCGGGTATCTGTAAACACAAGCTCAGTTCTCTCATAGGTGCTTTTTCGTGAGGTAAAGTGATATTGTGGCTCCTGTAGGTTTATGTTTTTGTCTTAATTCTAAGCTAATTTAGAACTAGAATAAGAAATCAGGATATTATTTACTGGTAGTTTAAAATGCTGAGTTAGCAACATTGGATATGCCCTGGATTCTTTCCTTTCTAATAGTAGATCCTCGTGCTAAAATGGCAGACTGGGAGCAACTTGGTTTGTCTCATTCCGGCTGATGTCTCTGAAAAGCTAGAAATAAATGCGCCCCTATGTTTGCTGTTCCACTTGTGACTCCATCCACCACAGAAAAATCAGTTGCTATAGTTTCCAAACCCCGTTCTGGGTCTCCACAACGGGGAGAGGTCAATGATGGGTGACCTATTTGTTCACCCACACAAGGGCATCATTGGAAAGGTCATATTTCTCAAAGGAAAAGAAGATTTGCCCCACTTCCAATGGCCCCAACCCATCATTTCATAGTGAATTTTGGTGGTAAATAGCTATGTTACAGGATTCTGAGGGTTCTATCATCCTTCCAAAACGGATGAAAACTTTATTTTAAGTCACTTCCATACAAAAACATATCCATCCATCACTTCTGTTCCAGTATTATTTTTATTTGAGTGTAGCTGACACACACTGTTACATTTGTTTCAGGTGTACGACTTAGCGATTTGACAAGTTTTTACCTGACGCTTTGCTCACCACAAGTATAGCTCCCGTCTGTCCTACACGGCTGTTACAACCTCACTGACTGTGTTCCTTATGTTCTGTTTCATTCTCGTGACTCACTCCTTCCATAACTGAAGGTCCAGATACCCCTCCCCACTTCTTCCATTTGACCAAACTTTGTACTGCTCTCCCCTCTGGCAACCATCAGTTTGTCCTCTGTATTTACTGGTCTGATTCTGCCTTTTTTTTTTTTTTTTTTTTTTTTAAGATCCCTTTTATAAGTGGAGTCATATGGCATTTGTTTTTCTCAGTCTGATTTATTTTCCATAATGTAATACATTCCAGGTCCATCCATGTTGTTGGGGAGAAGATGAAAAAAAGGAACCCTCATATACTGTTGAAGGGAATTGATACAACCACTGTGAAAAAAAGTATGAAGTTTCCTCAAAAAGTTAAAAATAGAAATACCACATGGCCCAGTAATTGCACTTCTGTTCCAATCTTAACAAGTAACCTGATGTAACAATTTTTTTCAGAGTCAACATAGTCGTGAAACTGGCAGACATGTTTATAAATCTGAAATAAATATTCCAAACATCATCTACTAAGCCTCCTACAGGCTCTAGAACAAAAAGATACTCTTCCACAGAAATCAGATACTGGTGATTTTGCTATCCTATAATGTTTAGTATTTTCCAGGATCTAAAGCTCTCTCTCCTTGAAGTATTTAAGTCACCATAATTCAAAATATTCTTCCCGTGTCACTGATATGCTGGTTTTGTTTCTGAAAAGGAATAACGTCAGCCAGAACTTAGAAAGCCTTTTAATTGAAATCCTCTGGTAACAGCTCTATCCCTAGGAGATACAGTCTCCAGAGCCTAGAACTGATCCTGCCTCTTCTTGCATATAGAAAGTATACTAATTTTATGAGAAACTGGATTTCCATGGAGGGTAAAAGAGAAATTGAATTCCAGTTTATAAGTTCATGAGGGAATTTTGATAAACTTTCACAAGGTTTGAGAAAATCTCATTCTCCACTTAAGTGTGTCTGCAGGATGTTTCTTTAACTTGACTCTTGATTTCTGAAAATCACAAAGGCCTTCTCTGCTTGACTTTCCTTCTGTGCTTTAATATGCAATTTTGGCTTCAGCACAGGTTGACAATTTTAATAGGAACCACAACTTGTATAGCAAAGCGGACGTCCCAAATCCAGCACCACAGCTTTCAAAATATAATCTACCTAAGATCTGCATTTTTCCCAGGGCCCAGTAGTGGCTCAGAGATGTACCCAAATCATAGTAGGCCTGCGGTCCACAGTAGGTTTGAAAGAAATTTACTAGTGATTTTAAATATCTCAAAGACTGTTGAAGAGGATCCAGAATATATGCAACACAAAATCGTTTTTAGGACCCTTGAGCTACTCTCATGTCCCGTTCTCTGACATCTGACTTCTGCCCCCAAGCCCGTCACTTTTCAGTCCTCACCTCTCAGTGACAATAATGATGATGATGACAAGGACAATGAAAATAATGGTAATGAATATGATGAGATAACATTTATTAGGTGTTTATTCTGTAGCACAGATTGTTCTAAATGACTCACATGTGTTCAATGATTGGCTTCTCAACCCAAGATTGGACTAGCTCTGTCCCTCTGTCTCTTTCTTTCCCCCCTTTTCTGGTCTTTCCCAGGTCTTTTTCAAATTATAAATTTTACGCAGCCCAACTCAGCCCTTCTGGCTGTTTTTTATCACTTCTCATTCTTTCTCTCTTTTTTTTTTTTTAAATTTTATTTATTTATTTGACACAGAGAGAGATCCCAAGTAGGCAGAGAGGCAGGCAGGGAGAAAGGGAGAAGCAGGCTCCCCGCGGAGCAGAGAGCCCGATGCGGGGCTCGATCCCAGGACCCTGAGATCATGACCTGAGCAGGCGGCAGAGACTTAACCCACTGAACCACCCAGGCGCCCCTCGTTCTTTCTCTTTTTAACCACTATCTGCCTTCTCTGTCACAAAAAAACCCACACAGGGCTGTGAAGAATCAAACCTGCTGACAGACTGAGGGGCCAGTGGCAGGTATAGAGGATGTGGGGTAGATTGGGAACATGAAGACTTCAATAGCGCTTATCTCTAACACTTCATTATTTTTGGTGTTTTTACTTATTTGCACTTGGCCTGCCTATTGTACTCAAAATTTGAGGACACATTTTAAAAAGATGTATTTCTTTTCAATAGGTGTATTTATACCAGTGCATTGGTACATGATAAAAGACCATTTTTTAAACATACTAAGTATGTTGGGGTCATGGACCCTCATGAGAATCTGATGGGATTATGGGCCTTTACAGAAAATGACGTATGATGGCTTAGGTACAAAACTATATCTACACAATGCACAATGTACTTAACTGAAGTGAAAATGTAAGTTTTATATACAAAATACCTCGTACAAAAACATCTTAAAAGATGTTTTCTGATTCTTATTGTTTTTCCTGTAAAATGCAATTTTCCTCCTGAAAAAAAGAAATAGATTTAACTGGGCAAATAAAACAAGCTAGTACATTTTAATTCTAACAAAGGGAATTTTAATGGCAAGGCTGTTGTTTGGCATGAATACAGTTCTGAAATTGCAACAAGATCTCTGTTGTGACAATGATCAAGTTGTTTTTGAAACCCAATCAGTTTTGACTCTCAGTTGGCAATATAGTGAAATCTTGACTCACAAATGCATGTAACAGAAAATGGAATTTGGGCTTCAGTGCTGACTCTGCTACGTAGTGATAGGTTTGTGTCAAAGAAAACCAGGATTCTCAATACGTCTTGAGTCAAATTTGTGTGTTAACATTTACTTTGTCCTGAAGTGAGTGAGATCTGACTCGGCAAGGTCTCTGCCATTGAAGTCTTTGTCAGCAAGAAAATGATTATGAATCCATGTTTCAATGTTAAAGTTGTCTGAGATAAAGCAATGTTTGAAAACACTCTGCATTATGCCCAAGTATCAGACTTCTTTCTGCAGCCAAGTTAATAATGCTGTGTGCCTTTCACGCCTCTGAAGCTCTGGAAAGTTTTGCAAAGTTGTCTCCTCCAGGTCTTGCCCCAAAAATGGCACATTAGCCACACAAGCTCATTACTCTTTTGCAGAATAATTGATGCTGTTTGTGTGATCTTGAACCAAAAGGTTTACCTCACTTATGAAGCTACATGTGTCCATCTAGTTTGATGAATCATTAGGGAAATTGTCCCTGGAAAATTTGTCTCAAATCATATTTTTTTTTTCAAAATGACTAAACATTAGTTTTCAAATTTAGCAATAAAGAGCTCAAAAATCCGTCTCTGAAGAGTCCGTTTATTTTGCGCAGTAGGGGAGGGTACTGTATTTAATACCAATTTCCTGAGAAAAGTTCTCAAAATGATGGGAATTCAAAGGTCAGTCAGACGAATTGACAACATATTTGTCAGTAGATAAAATGTATTTTAGGATTTTTAAAGAAATTTTTTACTGCCCATGCATACAAATATGTAGACCTAATGATGACCATGAAGGATATCACTAGTGTTGCATCTTTTATCTTGTTAAGTGGCACAGTGACAATTATTTACTATCAGCCTTCCCTTCTTGAAATCCAATGCCTTTATGCTTTAAAAAATGGTGCTATGTTTTGTCATTTCTTGGAAATTTTGTTGAGAAAATAAGCCTACAACTCATTCTCACTCTACATTTTGATAATTTAGTCAGTGCACTCTCTTTGAAGTTGTATTTATCAAGGCTAGGTGAGTAAGGAACTAATACCTACTAGTACCTACCTTGAATCAGTCAATCTACTAACCTATGTGTATATTCTTGTGGACATGGATATGCCCAATCAATTTTGTGGTTAAATGTTTATACCTACCGTTATATGTAAGTGTAAAATATATATATATATATATATGGGATTTCATGAACAACTATAAATTCATACATAAATATACATGTATATATAAACGCATACAGATATACTTATCACACAAAGAATTAATCCCTGCTACAACTCTTTAAATTATTTTCCTTCTCATTTTACAGATTTATTTGTCCGAAAGACATTTATTAACCACTTACTATCTTTCAGGCCCTGTGCAAAGAAAAGGATCTACTACTAGTTGCCTTGATGAAGGTCATAAAAATTTTTCAGAGAAAGTAATGGAGGTCCAGAAGAATAACAAAATGACTAAGATTACAAAATGAGAAGAAGCAACAAAATCCAGTCATCAAAGCCAAGAGGCAACCATTCTTGAAAATGCAAGTGAAGTTGCTTGAATACTCTCTTCCTCTGGGATTTTTTCTACTTACTCATTCTAGAATCAGCAACCATAAAAGTATCTCAAGCATTGGACCATGCTAGCCCTGTCCACATGTTTCATCTTGGCTAATATCATCTCATTCTCAGGATTAGCTAATTTGCTGCTAGTGACTTATTCTTAAATATAAACTTGATCAAGCTCTTAAGATTTTATAGTATTTTGTTCTTTCATTCTTTAGTAATCACCATTATTTTAAATTATACACCCAGTTTGTGGTGATTTACTTCATATTTGACCTCCCACTAGAGTTTAAGGAAGGCTGGAACAAATTCTGTTTCTTTGTTTTTCCTAATTCAATGTCTACCAAGTGCCTAGTATAGTGTATGGCTTGTATTGATTCCTGAAATATGTTTGTTAAATAAGAGTAGGTGTGAACATGTACCCTCTGGTACAAGGCATGCACCTACCAACAAGCTGGGTCCTGGAGCTCTCCCCTGACGTAAGGCAGCGACTCTTTGGCTGCTGAAGTTCTAGAGGTCGGAGAGATTGGCCAGTGCATGGGGTATCACGGGTATGGGAGCTTGTGGGTTGCAGAGAGGTGGACATTTAACAACAACATTTAACATATAGAAGTGTTTCTATATTTTAACAATTGGAGATGGTCACCAATACACTAGTTGAACGTTAGCATGCAGAGACGGAGAAAATGGAGCTCCATGTTAACTTCTTCCTTCATAACTTATAATACTGAAGTTCTTTAAAACTTGAACAGAGTTAGTCATATGGTTTCATCTCATTTCATGCACCAAAAAGCCTGATAACGAAGTACAAGAATCAAGTCCATTTAAACTTAGATTTCTCTCTGTAACTTATTTCCAACGCTTTTTCACCAAAATGTTCATTTTTATTCCAGTGAAGTTATCATATGGATACAAATAACTCTTGTTTAGAAAAGCAGGTGATTTAAATATGTTTTATATTTTTAATATTTCAGAAGAGTGCTTTTTTCTGGTGTATCTGGTGTATTTCAAAAATTCATATTTCTTTTAAAACGATTCAAATAAAATTTGTTAATGTCTTATATGATTGTTGGAACCTCATTTCTGCATCTTATATGATTATTGGAACCACAGACTCCAGCTGTGGCCACACATGTTGCCTATTTGTATAGTGAATGAGGCCAACTGTTGTCTTTTGAAATAAGAACCTGGACACACACCCAAATTAGAGAAGGTAAAATTTTAGAAAACTTTGATAGAATAAAAACCCTACCACATATATTTCTCTAACTTTTTGGGGGAAAGTTAACTTTTTTGATGGTAGTACCTAAATTGTTTAATCTAAGATCATAGCTTTGAAAAACTTAAGGGCTATCCTTTGTCATGTAGTCACAACCTCTATTTTGTGTTCCTTTGCAATCAGATAAAAGACATGACTTTCAAGACTATCTACCATTCTCTCATTGCAAATATTGTTCCAATTACCATGAAAATACCATACAATCTTTTCGTATGTGTCCTCCACCTAAGATGTTTTGCTTGGTATTGTTTTACTTTCAGGATTTGTTTATATGTTTTGTTAAATATTTCTGATTCCCCAAGATAGAGTTAGTCATTCATCCTCTGCTTTTCAGCCTCCCAAGGAACAAATTTTTCTCATGAAATTTTACAGATCATTATTTTACATCTCAACCTTCATTTTAATAAACTGAATTCATTTTTTTAAAGATTTTATTTATTTATTTAACAGAGAGAGACACAGTAAGAGAGGGAACACAAGCAGGGGGAGTAGGAGAGAGAGAAGTAGGCTTCCCGCTGAACAGAGAGCCCCATGAGGGGCTCCATCCCAGGACCCTGGCCAGGACCCTGGGATTATGACCTGAGCCAAAGGCAGACACCCAAAGGCTGAGCCACCCAGGCGCCCCATGGAACTGAACTCTTAAGAGCTGGGTCTATTACTGAATAATCAACGAAACCCAGAGCCTAACCTAGTGTCTAAACTTCTATGGTTGTTTCAGCGAAAATGTATGGAAATAAAGTCTTCTACCTCTATCATTATCATGGTTCTTTTTTCTTACAAATCCCAAATGTATGTAATCGTTAAGACACTTAAAAAACACCTTCCCGTGGGCAGACCTCAACTTTCTTTTTGTTTCCTAATTATCATTAATGCCTTTTTAATTCTTCCAAGGCTCATTTTTCCTTGTCTGTTCTGCCAATCCCTTTCTCCTAGCTGAGTGACAAAGAGAGAAGTAAAATATAATTCAAGAAATAGCCTGGTTATTTAAATACACTGTCATAAACTTGTCACCTGGCACATTTGTTCTGTTTACCTTTATGCAAAGTATTATGATGCATTATTTATAATGCTTTTTCTAGCTCATCTATTAAAGGCAATTAAAACAAAAGGAGGAATAATGTTCTGCAGCTGCTTTTACCCCTAGGACCTTCTAGGAAAAGGAACAAGATGAGGTTTGGTATTTATGAAGTCTGTTGGCTGTTAGGCCTCTTAACTGAGGCTAACACAACCTTTCTCACAATCTTAATTAGATTTGATGTTTTATTTGTCTTCATTAGGAGGCAAATTAATTTTTAATTAAAAAAAGAAAAGATTACTGCATCACTGGATTATTAAAAAAACAACTTTCCCTTCCTTAATTCTATAAGCAAGGCATAATTATAAATGACTAAGGCTTCGGGGCAATAATCTAACACATTGAATAACTCCCTTCTCTGGGGACAAAGAAAAACATTTGAACAGTTTTAATTGAGATATTTTGTAGTTTTATTTTCATGAATATTTTGTGTTAAAAAGTTCTAAAAGACTTCTTAAAAGTGCAGGAAGCCTAGATTTTATATGAGTACCTTCTCAAACAACTGGATTTAAGTCACAAAGTACTTCGCAGTGTGAAATTCCTCTGGCATTTATTCTTTCCCTCATTCCCCATGACAACAGTATGTAGATATGGACAGATACAAACACAAAAGAAATGTATTATAGGTAAACCAAAAAATGTCATGTTAAAGATACGTGGTGAATGAAAAAACTGAATCTTTCTCCAATTTGGGAAACTATGTAGCACTCCCTTCAGTTATACTCCCCAAAGCATAAGGAAGCTTGATTGTTTCCATTGATTAAGAGCTGATTCTGAGGGTCCTTCATTCCCTAACTCAACTGGCTTGCTAGAAACTTTGAACATCAAATAAAGCCCAGGCAAAGGGTTGGAAAAGATAATCCCTGGAAGGAAGGAAGAGGCGTGCTGAAACATTAAGGGTGAGCAGATACAGGTGGGGAATGGCATCTTCTTAATGGTCAGGTCTGCATACATATGAATGTGTGTTTGGTTTACAGCTGAGATTGACCTGAGACAATTAAATTCTTGTCACAGCTTTGTATCTTATGAAATATATCTATTGTAATATTTATACTTATTCTGTGTCTGGAATTCATTTCAGAGTCATAATTCATGTACTGGCTTTACCAAAGGACCTCAAAGGAAATTTATCGTATAAAAGCTACAAGTCAGTGTAGTGTTAACCTTGTAATGATTATGACGAATAGGTGCGTCTGATTATATTTTGATCTGATAACATTTCAAAAGTATAAACAGTGTCAAATAAGAGTGAGTATTTTACTAGTGTTATTTATAGTAAACCGGTTTTTAGGACACAGGAAGTATACTTACAAATAAAACAAACTCCATTAATAAGTTTGCGTATTTTATAAATGTTGATTTGTAATGTTTAAAATAAGTAGATCCTAGTCTGTCATATTCATAAAGAAATACAGAACACTGAGTAAACAAATAGCATGAATGGTATATAAGGAATATGGAGATACCTGTATATAAATAATATATGTGTGTATATGTGTATATATGTATATATATGCACATATGTGTGTGTGTGTGCAATAATTCTGACCAATCTATCTTTTATTATTTTATTTAATGGAAATATATTTAAAAGCCTTAGCGAACAGAGATTCAGAACTATAACCTGTTTGTATCTCTGATGCTTTAACTTACGTTTCCCAATCAAGATATTACTAATACTATTTAAATTAACTGCAGACTTATAAAACAGTATTTGTGATACTCATCAATATCGTCACAGACATTCTGTGTCAGTCATATCCTTAGTGACGTGCATGAAAGAGAATCAAGCTAGTAAAGAGGTCATTTATTTAATACTTGTATTTTATTTTATTTTTTTATGTTTCATTATGTTCAGTTAGCCAACATATAGTACATCATACATTTTTGTTGCAGTGTACAACGATTCATTAGTTGCATATAATACCCAGTGCTCATCCCAACACGTGCCCTCCTTAATATGCATCACTCGGTCACCCCCTCCCCTCACCCCCCCAATTAATATTTTTAAATAATTGTCTATATTTGTCTTGACAAATGCAGATATACTGGATTTTGAGCCAATGGTTACGATAGAGGAGATCACTGAAACCAGATACTATTTCTTGAGGAGATTTTTTTTTTAATTATAAACTTCGAGTTACACAGATCGAAAAGAAAAGAGAGCAAAGACACAAAGTATCAATTTCAGGAATGAAAGAGCTGACATCACTAGAGATCAAACATATTTAAAGGATAATGAAGTCAACACTACGCACATTAGGCTAATGCATTTTAATTCTTAGAGGAAAAGAACACATTTCTTGAAAGATGCAAACCACCAAAACTCACCCGGGAAGAAACACAAACTGATAGTGTAATACCTATTAACTAAAATG
Organism: Mustela lutreola; assembly: GCF_030435805.1. Taxonomy (NCBI): domain Eukaryota; kingdom Metazoa; phylum Chordata; class Mammalia; order Carnivora; family Mustelidae; genus Mustela; species Mustela lutreola. Next base: position 22,589,419 of record NC_081307.1, on the reverse strand, counting down.
TGTTTTTAAATTCTTTCCCACAAAGAAACCTCCAGCTCTAGCCATTTACTACTAGAATTTCATTAAAAATCTAACTAGCTAAACTAAAATATAACTAACTCTGTACAGTCTCTTTTAGAAGAGGAAATACACCACAAGTCGTTCTATGAAGACACGACATACTAGTTTGATACCGAAACGAGACAAAGACACACAAGTAAAGAAAGTACAGGCCAATATCTTTCATGAACGCAGATAAAAATATTCTCAATAATTTTAGTTTAACAATATAGAACAAGTTAATGCATCATGACCAAATGACTTATATCCCAAGAATACAAAATTAGTTCCTAAACATTCTTAATATTAACATCCTTAAGTCAATTGATAGAACTCATCATATTAACAAATTTTAAAAAAATTAAAATGGAAACACACATGTGCTTATCTCTATAACCACAGATAAACCTTTGAGAATATAGTCAAAATTAACTTCTGATAAAACATCCTGAGCAAACTAGGATTACTATGAAAATTTCCCAACCTGATGAAGATCTACAAAATATATAGGAAATATCATACTTCATAGTAAAAGATTAAGTATTTTCCCCTTAAGATCGAGAACACTGCAAGGATATCCTTTCCCACCACTTTTATTGAACACGGAAGTAGAGATTCTACGTACAGCAATAAGTTAAAGATAAATCGTTAGATGGGTGATAGATATATGGATATCTATCAACTGATAGATTATAGATGAATATATACAAGATAATCAAGCAAATAAATGGAATTCAGATCAGAAAGGAAGATAAAATACTTTCTTTGTAGATACCATGAAATGTTGGCCGTGGATGGTAGATGGTGTTTTTCCTGTGTCTTCATTTTCCCTTTGTGCATGAACATCTTTTTATAAGGACATCAATCATACTGGAATCGGGGCCAACCTCAGTCCAGTACGACCTCATTTTAACTTGACATGATAAGAACAAGTTACATCTGTAATTAATCTTACAGATAAGTTCATATTCTGAGGTATTGAGGATTAGGGATTCAGCATATGAATGGGAGGGCATAATTCCACCAAAACATACCTCAAAACTGGAAATGGCACAGATATACATTAGCAAGCAAATGGACAATTTTGTTGTGTTTATATAATGGAATACTACTCAAGAATAAAACACTTTGATAAACTATGGATACATCCAAAGTTATACATGAATCTTTGCTTTTTTTTAAAAGATTTTATTTATTTATTTGACAGAGGGAGAGAGATCACAAGTAGGCAGAGCAGCAGGTAGAGAGAGAGGGGGAAGCAGGCTCCCTGCTGGGCAGAGAACCCCCCAGACAGGGCTCAATCTCAGGACCCTGAGATCATGACCTGAGCAGAAGGCAGAGGCTTAACCCACTAAGCCACCCAGGTGCTCCTATACATGAATCTTAAAGTAATTGCATCAGGTGAAAAAAAAAAAAAAAGCTAAATATATATACACATATATACACTGTGTGATTTCATAGGTAAAATTCTAGAAAATATCAACTAATCCACAGTGACAAAAAGAGGATTAATGCTTACCTGTCAATAGGAGGGAGGTTGGTGGGGTGCAGAGAAGAGTCTGGAGGGAGAAATTACAAAGGAGCATGAGGAAGATTTGGAATGTACTCGTATGTTTATTATTGTGATTTGTGTGATGGTTTCATAGGTATACACATATGTCAGTTCTTATCATAACATACAATTTAAACCCTAACAGGTTTCAGTTTGTGAATTCTACCTCAAAAGAAGTATTTTTTTTATTTTAAATACGTATTTTCACAAGTCATCTTCTCAATAGTTTAAAAATTGACTCCATTTTTTCCTACAATTAAAAAATACTATTTACAGTAAAAAAAGAAAAACATCAACACTGGTTGCCAGGAAAATTGCCAGATGTTAAAAAGTCAAAGCAAATCAAAACTAGTAATGAAATGTTGACTAATAAAATTTGGAAATACAGAGTTCTGTCAAAATATATACCACAGAGTCATAAAGAAAGGATTGATCTCTTCTTTTTCTCCAGATGATCTAAGGGAAGTGGATAATTTACCAATTGGCTTTTATTAAACTGAAAATGTTAAGAGAAAACTAAAATCCCATCATGGGGTGCCTGGATGGCTCAGTCCGTTAAGTCTTTGGTTCAGGTCACAGTCCCAGGGCTCTGGGATCTAACCCTGCATCAGGCTCCACATGCTTCTCCCTCTGCTGCTCCCCCTGTTTGTGCTCTGTCAATTAAATAAAAAATAAAGTCTTAAACAAATAAAATCCATTCATAATAAATTTATAGATACCCAAAAAAGATAGCAATTTTGACTGTTCAAACTAAACCAAAAACAAAATCAAATCAAATCATTTCTTCTTTATTAGAATTGTTATTGCAGGTGTTGAACTATAGTGTTTTCCAAGCCTGGTCATCATGTAAAATGATAAGAAGGAGAATGAACAAGACAACATTTATAATAGAATATAGGTTTGCTTTTGCAGAATACCATTTTTTAAGGCTAGTTAGTAATCTATCCAGGCCAGACATTTAACAGGCAAACCTGAGTTTCCAAGGCTACTTTAATAAGATGCTTTATTCAGATAGAGTCATAAATATGGATAGAGTCTTGGAGAAATCCAGTCTAAATTCTCATTGTCAGAGATGGACAAATTGCCACCTGGAAATAGTAAATGACTTTCCTAGTGCTGTTAGTTTAGTTAGGATTAAACTTCTGACCTCTTAATTTCTACTATAATGTCCTTAATGCTATCATGCTGTTATGTAGTCACTTTTGAGAGTAGTGACAAAGACAGGTTTCTGTACACCTTACTACTCTGCTAGAGTCTATACAGAATTTTTCCTTACCATTGGTAAGGTATTAAACCAACACCTACAACATTGAATTAATATTGCATTTTATGAATGGCTAAAGAAATAACAGACATTTTAAGAGACAATTTTAGGCAAATCGTTAAGTCCTACAACATGAAATTTAATGCTAAGGACCTACTACCAAGGACGAAGTACACTGATAAATTAGTTATGACTTCTACCCCTTTTGCCATAATCAGTAAAATTTTAACCCATTTAGAAATATGACCATGATGCTAATAACAAGAATTGTGTCCAATAAACAGGTACTCAAGTATTTATTATATTTTAGTCATGAGTCCTAATGATTTAATGAGATGGCATTGAGAAAAAAAAATGAAGTGGGAGAGGCCTTAGCATCCATCGTAATTAGTGCTGCTAAACAGAGTTAATGAAGGTGTGAGCATTATTACATCGTTAATGAAAAATGGTCTCTAAGCATAGCGGGTAAGCTTATGATATATGAACTTATTACCCAATGTCAAAATCTGGGGAAGATTTACCTAATTAAAGTAAAAACTGTTTTGCCCCAGAGAAAAGAAGGGAAATATGATTTAGAAAATAAATGAAGCTTTCTGTAAGTCTCCCTTAATTTGTAACTCATGAAACAGAAAATTGACTTTGTGACAAATTTTAAACTTTTTTTCTTTTTTTGTTAGACTTTAATAACCACTTTATGCTAAAAAGCACTGTCTTCTGTGGGGAAGAATGTTTTTGTGAGCAATCTGAAAATGTTAAATAAAACACCTTAAGAATATAAAAAGTCATGATAGTAAAATGATCCATATAGTTATTTGTTAATGTGTCTATCTATTCAATCTTACAAAGTATTCATTTTCTATTACAGCCTTGACAAACGATCCGACTCTGGGATGTTGGAAACAACGCAAGGGTATGAGCTCACAGTTCTGTAAGTTTCTGTGCTTGCTATTTTCTTTCCATTGGGCTTTGGCTGTTTCCATGTTCTTAAAAAGCTAAATTGAGGTTTGGGTAAGCCTGGGGAGAGAATGTGCTCATTCTGGTTGTTGCAGAATTCCTTTCCAGAGAACTCTAGGACTGAGGGTCCTTTGTCCTTTCTGACTTGAGGCTGAGGATTGTTCTCCGTTTCTAGAGGCTTCCTACATCACCTGGCTGCTGGTCCCATGCTCTTCAAAGCCAGCACTAGTGCATCTGTTAGACCTCTCCTGTTTGAATCTCTCCTGTCTGCTCTGGTACCATTTTCTCTGAATTCAGCGGGAGAGTGTTCTTTATTTAAAAGGACTGTGATGATTTGATTGGGCCCCCTGGGTTAATCCAGTATAACCTATTTTCAGGTCTGTAACCTTAATAACATTTGCCATATAAAATAACCTATTCATGGGTCCCAGAAGTAGGAAATATTTGAGGGAGAGAATTCTGTATTGCACATACATAGGGTTTGGTTTTTTTTTAAGTTTTTATTTGAGAGAGAGAGAGAGATAATGCATAAACAGGAGAGAGGTAGAGGGAGAGGGAGGTAATCTCCAGCACACTCTGCCCTGAGTGCAGAGTCCAATGGGGGACTCGACCCTGAGATCATGACCTGAGCTGAAACCAAGAGTTGGTCACTCAGCTCACTGAGCCACCAAGGCGCCCCTGCACATACATGTTTAAGGACAGTTCCTACTCACCTAAATCTACCAAAAGCAGTTTGCACTCCCTTTGACCCACCAAAGAACTTTATTTCAGACTATTGTTAAATAGCTGATATGAAAAACAGAAGTAACAGCCTACTCATACAGTTTTAATTTATATATGAGATATGAGGGCACATCAGTAGTTTTGTCTTTGTTATAGCAAATCCGACTGTTCGTACATTCTATGCACTCCATTGTCTAGGAGTCCTTATATGTTTTTTCACCAGCACATTTTTGGTCTTTCTCTTTATATGATACACAAATTGTTGCTAGAGTGATAATACATTTAATAACCAAACATTCTGTTTGACACACAGTAGTTGCTCAATAAATATTGTCTCTCTTCCTTTGCTTCTTTTTCATTAGCTTATCTGAGGTTCTCCCTAACTGTCTTTATGAATAAGCACTAACAATCTACAGAAGCCTTTTTTCCTCAGGAAAATTCCACTTCACTTGAACTCTTCTCTTCCCTGAATTACTACATCATTTCATGGTCCAAAATATTACAATTTTGTGATACAATATTCTGCCTTATGTTATCGATACATTTCTGTGCATGTTGCTGTTGCTATGACAGAAGGGGGTTCCTCACGGTAAAATGCAAAGCTGCGCCTCTGCTAGTATAGTTTTGAGTATGTAGTAGCTTTTCAATAAAACCATGGACTGAGGTCCATTATTGTCTCCTCTGAGCAGTACCTAGGAGTAGGCAGGCAAGTAAGAGGATAAGGGAGTGTTCTTACATTAGGTGGGGAATGTGTGTTCATTTGCTTCACACTGAAGCCTAAGAAGTCAAGGAAAATGATACCAGTAGTTCGTATTTTTTCAACGCACAGCTATTTCAATAAGAAAAGTTTGGTCACAGAAGGTAATACAGGTTCATAATTTTTTTTGAAAACTCTAATCCTTTTTAGACTTTTAAAAAATTTATTTTATTTTTTTTCAGTGTTCCAAAATTCATTGTTTATGCACCACGCCCAGTGCTCCATGCAATACATGCCCTCCTTAATACCCACCTCCAGGCTCACCCAACCCCGCAAACCCCCCAAAACCCTCAGTTTCATAATTCTTTATCTGAAATTCCAAAACCCTAAAAGCTCTGAAAATCAAAAAGGTTTCCCAAACTTACAGAGGTGATAATAATAACTTATTATAATTATAATTATAGTTAATAACTTATATATATATTCTATTTATGTCCTTTGGTGTGAATATTTGTATATATTTTTAGCAGGCACTTTAGTGTGATTGTTATTGGTACTGCCTCAAAAACCTGTTAGGGGATATGGTATACGTGATATAGTACCTTTCTAAAATATGAGAAAAGAGAAAAAAGAAGGGATGGAAGGAAGGAAGAAAAGGCTGAATTCTGAATCATATTAAACCCAAAATTTTGGACAAGTTAGAAATGATGAAACTTCACCTCTCTATGTAAAACAGTAAGGGGACCCAAGAAAAAAAATGTTTTACTTCTAGGAGATTTATAAAATTGAGAAAGCATTTTAAGGCATACAAAACTTAGAATTTTTAAATTATATGTACTTACTCACACTATAGGTAATTTTGTGGAAATATCCATTATTGAAGGAAGTAGGGGAGTTTTAAAGTAAGAACAGATTTATGCAGCTCAGATTTTCCAGTTGTTGAGCCTCCTATATTTCTTTGAGATGTTATGCTCTCTGATCACACTAATGGAGTTTTGTTTTATATACTTATTATAACCATATATTCATATTTTATATACTTATTGTAACCATATATTCATATTTTAAGAATAAACATGAGATTTAAATAAAAATGTGTAAAACAAGTACTCATTTAAAAGTTTACATCATTCCATTAATTATCAACTACATGATTGTATTTGTACAATTACTCCCTTTAAGTGCTATTATGCCAGTGGGCTAGTCTAGAAGAATACATTTTGTGGCAGAATATCCTATATAATTATAAGACTAATGATGATGAATTTGATGAGCAAACATGATAATTGAATAGTATAACTAGAAAACATCTGGCTGCAAAAGCTTATGCACAACATAATTCTACTATGAAAAAATAATTGGCTTCTGTTTTTATCATTACAACACTAGTAATTTCTTAACTGTGTTTTGAAATTCTGAAAGTGGTTTCTTATCTGCTATGTGGCGGTGGTCCATTCAACATTGAAGTATGTGAGTACTATAACAAAGGTAGTCTTGTCTTTATAATATAATCTATCTTTATGAAATGAATTCTTCCCTGGAGGAAACAACAGTATATTCCTACTGCAGGAGTAGTCGATGGAGACAGAGTGGAATAATAATTATTTTATCCAAAACTTACATCAAGGTATGTTTATCCTTTATGTCAGGATTTCTGGGATAGGACAAAGAGACTGGACTTAGTCAATGGAAAGAGTGAGGGTAGGACCAGGAAGTATTTTCTGAAAGGGGAATGGAATCTCTAATGTCATCAGGAGAGAGGAGAGAGTGAGAAAGCATGGAAATACAATTTTCTTTTCAGATTTATGGACTCAAGAAGGAAAATCGTGTTCATTTTGTCAAAACAAATTTGTTTTATTAAAATTGGGGAATTTCATTTTGGAGTTTGTAAGAATTCTATTTGAATAATAGACAAGAATGAAAACTTTTCATCTTAATTTAGCTTTGCCTCAAATTAGTAATTGATAAATGAAATAAAATTTATTGTGTGGGGCCAAAGTACAAGTACTTCAAAATAAGAAACAGTTTGGCCTATGGAAAGAACCTAGATGTCCATCAACAGATGAGTGGATAAAGAAGATGTGATATATATATACTATGCAGCCATCAAAAGAAATGAAATCTTGAATCTTGCCATTTGCGATGACGTGGATGGAACTAGAGGGTATCATGCTTAGCGAAATAAGTCAAGCAGAGAAAGACAACTATCATATGATCTCCCTGATATGAGGAAGTGGAGATGCAACATGGGGGGTTTAAGAGGGTAGGAGAAGAATAAATGAAACAAGATGGGCTTGGGAGGGAGACAAACCATAAGTGACTCTTAATCTCACAAAACAAACTGAGGGTTGCTGGAGGGAGGGGGTTTGGGAGAAGGGGATGGGGTTATGGACATTGGGGAGGGTATGTGCTTTGGTGAGTGCTGTGAAGTGTGTAAACCTGGCGATTCACAGACCTGTACCCCTGGGGTGATAAAAATATATTATATGCTTATAAAAAAAAACAAAACAGTTTGGCAATTTCTTGAAAAGCTAAGTGTGCGTTTAACAGCAATCCCATTCCTAGGTATTTATTGATCCAAGAGAGATGAAAACACACGTACATGAAAGTCCATATGATTTTTCTGGAAAGTCAAAACTGAAAACAACCTATAAATACATAACATAAGCAGGTTACTTGAAAAATATGCTGTGGCACATTTTGGTATATTGGCACAATAGGAATTCCTCAGTAATTAAAAAGTATGGACTGCTGATACCCCACAACAACATGGGTGAATTTCAAAACATGCTGAATGAGAGACTACATGCAAAAGACAACATATTGCATAATTCAACTTCTTTGAATTGAAATCTTAAAGCAAGCCAAACTAGTCTATGATAAAGGACAGATGCCACCTGGGATCTTACCAGGGGAAGGATGAGTATTTTCTAAGGTGCATAATGGAATTCTTTTTTTTAATGATGGAATTTTCTGAGAGAATGAAAGGTTTCTCTATATTGCTTTTCAGGATGGTTATATGTACTTGTACAACTTCAAGATTTTATACTTAAAGTGGGTACATTTTATTTTATGCATATCATACCTCAGTACAGTTTAAATTAAAAATATCAATTATGGGGATGATTGTCTACCTGTTAAATAACACAGTCGCTCACAGCAAAGGAAAAGATTAAAGAGACTATAATACCTCATAACTCAATCATCACAACCCTGCAGCTGGTTATATCAGCATTTTGAACAGATAATTCTTAGGAAAATCTCTCATTTGGTAAGTTGCAGGTAATAGCACATACAATTTATTGAACATGTATTAATATTTTTTAAGAGCTCACGACCACCACATGAGGCTTGGTTCAGAATGAAGAATCTGAGGGCTGGAGAGATTAAAATTTGCAAAGCTCATCAATGACAGACCCAACAAATTAATTCACATCTGCTTTTTGGGTAGATGTTCAGAGGTAACCAGAAAACTGCAATGAAGAAAGTTTACTTTCCACTGAAGTCAGAGTTCCTACTGATAGAGAACAGCTGTTAGTTTTTGGTTTTGTTTTAAGATTTTATTTATTTATTTGACAGGCAGAGAGGCAGGCAGAGAGAGAGAGGAGGAAGCAAGCTCCCTGCTGATCAGAGAGCCCCATGTGGGGCTCCATCCCAGGACCCTGAGATCATGACCTAAGCCAAAGGCAGAGGCTTAAACCCACTGAGCCACCCAGGCGCCCCACTGTTAGTTTTCTTAATCAAAGAATATTATACTATTTTAAAACAAGATTTTATTTATTTATTTGACAGAGAGAGACATAGCAAGAGAGGGAACATAAGCAGGGGAAGTGGGAGAGGGAGAAGCAGGTCTTCCCCGAAACAGGGAGCCCGATGTAGGACTTGATCCCAAGACCCTGGGATCACGACCCAAGCCAAAGTCAGATGCCCAACCACTTAGCTACCCAGATGCCCCCATACAATTTTTTGATACTCAATTTTATTTCAACCCAGACATCTAGACAGAGAATTGGAATAAAAGAAACCACTAACGTTTATAGATTTTTACAAAGTGTCAGGCTCTGTTTCAAAAAATTTACTTTCTAGTTCATTTAAAACTCAGAGCAACACGTGAAGAGGCATTATTCTTACCCTCATTCTGTAGGAGTTAAATGAAGCAAAACAAGAGTGAGTGAGTTTTTTAAGGGCTTTCATTAGGCCATGAAAATTGTATCAGATTGGAGAATCTGGCCACCAAATCAGTACTTTTAACTACCTCGCTCTGCAGCTTGTCCTTACTCTGCATGATACTCTCTCAAAGGATTTTCCACGCACATGGATGGGAATCGTGCAAAATAAGACATGTTTCTGATGTGCACATGTTTCTTTTAATATAGTGCTTTGCAAAGTGAAGACTTTCTGTAAGGCTTAGGGAAATTTTCAAGATTAATATTTTCAAAAGGATTCCATGTTGGTAGTAATCTGTAATATTCATTATCTTGCTGTATGTTATCTAGGGAAGAATTTCATTATCATAAATGCCTTGGTCTTTCCATGATTAGTGTACGTATTGATGCATATTCCTTACCCATAAAAATGGGTTAGCTATCCTTTAAATTACCTTATTCTTAATAATTTATAATTAAAACTTTCATTCTAGAATTTTTAAAATGTTTGTGGAATAGGTTTACTTGAATTATACACAGGAGGACAATATTATCTACGTTCAAAAGACAGAGATTTTTGCAAAAACTCTTTGAAAGGAAAAAACAATTCTATGCCAGGACTCTTCATTCAGGTCAGATATTAAAATAAGCCACCCAGGGCATATGGAAGTGAGATATATTTTCTTTTGATTAAGTGAAATGCTGAAGCTAGATGTTATTAAAAACAGACCGACAAGTTAACATGCTGTAGGCCCTTCACACATATGAAGGAAAATCCCTACATCCGAGGACAATGTGGTTAGACAGATTATTCATTCAAGGTCCAGAATTAGCAGGTGGCTTTGCTGAGATCTGAATCCAGATTTTTCCCTAAAGCTAAATCTTCTTCCAGCAGGTCAACCTGTTTTCTCCAGGCCACAGACAACTTATTCCTTAATCGCGCACTTCCAATTTGACTTTGTCACAATTGGCTAAAGTTACTGAATTTATCTCCACCTATGTCTGCTGTTTAATTTAGAGGTTATATATAAAGACTAATTAAACGTATGTTAGATAGGTGCTATTTACTTCACTCTCCAAATACTGGGAAGAAGGAAGGGTTGCTTCCATTCAACTATAAAATCTGAAAATCTCTTCCTTCTTCAACAGTATTCTCAAGGGCTTCCATCTCTTTCATCATAAATGGACCACTCAGGCAATCTGAAATGTGAATTAGAAAAAGAGTAATTATAAGCTGAAATACATTTTAAGATCATAATGCAGAGTACAGGATATCTAGTTGCTATTCTCATGTGATTTGTTCATTTGACATTTGTTGAATGTACAGTGTGCCAGATTCTCAGCTGGGAATCCATGACACAAGAAGGAGGAAACAGACAAAGTGTCCCCACGAAGCTTCTACTCTAATGGGGGGAATCAATTAATAAACAAGACGACAAGCACATATGATAGGAGACAGTGCCATAGAGAGGAACATGTCATGGTTAAAGCAAATAAGAGTGTGAGATTTGGAACAGGAAGCCTGTTCTGACATTTATTTAGAGGTTTCCAGAAAGACTCCTACAACGAAATACTGTTTGAGCAGAAACATGAAGGAACTGAATGAAGAGAACATTTCAGGAAGAATGAACTGAAATTATAAAGGAAGCAGAAGAAAGAGTGCTATGGTCAAGAAGCAGCAAGGAGGCCAGTGTGGCCAGAGAGCAGAGTTGGGGGTTGTGGGGGGAGGGAGGTGGTGGTGGGAGGTCAGGAGATGAAGTGGGAGATGTAATCAAAGCCGGACCATGTTAGGTTTGGTGGTGATGAACAGGACTTTGCTTATCCTCTCATTATCTGAGGACTGGAGTAATCCGCCTCACTCTTTCCAAGGCCTGTTGGGGCTACCACATGAAATACAGATGGGGGCAGGGAGGAGACAGACCGAGGGAGACTGCTGAGTGGTTATGGGACTAATTGGGCAAGGGAGATTTCTGGCGTGGTTCAGGGTGGAGGCACTGGTGGTAGAGGAGATAGGAAGTACCTTTTGGGAGATGATAAGTTTGTGATGCCACTAAGCTATCCAAGAGGAAAGAGGTTGGATAGCTCTGGCTTCAGGGGAAGTGGATATTTAGAAATTTAAGCTATAAGAAACTGGACGAGTTTACCTACAGAGCCAGACAAGAAAGAGACAGGGAGAAGACACAGAGATAATACAGACAGAGGAAGAGAGAGAGGAAGAGTCAGGAGTTAAGGTGGTCCCAGGAACAGAGGGAGACTGACTGGGAGGGGTGGCGGGCATCTGGGCAGCCCAGGAGAAAGAAGTATGGTAAGGAGGGGGTGAATCACCATCGCAAGTGCTGCTGGGAAGTCAGAAGACTGAGGACGGACTCCGCTGGATTTCTCAGCATGCAGGGCATGATACAGAAAGGATCGCTGTGAATTGTTTGGGATGAAAGCATGATTGAAGCTAGCTCAAGACTGAATGACACAAGAGGTATTAGACAATTCTTTCATGAAATTTTGCTGTAGATGGATGCAGAGAAACAGGGCAATAACTCAGGAGATTGTGGGGTCAAGATGGTTGTCATTTAGAAGATTTTCTAAGAATTGTAAATCAAAGAAATAACATGTCTGAATGCTGAAAACAAACAAAACCCCACCCTCATTCCCCCCCAAACCCCACTGTACATGAGGAATTCAGGAGAAAAAGAAGAGAATCACAGGTGTCGTGTCTTTGAGGACCTGAGGTGAGAACCCATGTGTCTTTGGGCGGCTAGTGTGGGCAGTTGCTGAGACAGCTGGTCATCGTGATGAGGAAGCCAGGCAAAGTCAAGGGTACACGCAGAATGGGTCCTGCTGAGTGCATGGGGGGCTCTTCTCCTCGCCTCTCCTTCCTGTTCCTTTCCTTTCCTTCCCTGTTTTATTGAGATATAATCACTATATAACTTTGGATTTGTTTTCGATGTACATTATACATGATGCAATACACAATATAATGATTTGATGAATAGTCTATGTTGCAAAATGATCCCCGTAAGTTTAGTTAACCTCTATCAGCTCACATGGCTAACGATTCCTTTTCCTAAGATGTCCTCATGTTCACAATTCTCAGGTCTACAATGCAGGGCCACTGACTACAGTCACCATGCCGGACACTATATGCCAGGGCTTTTTGTATTTTGTAACTGTAAGTTTGTACCGTTAACCACCTTCACTCATTTCCTCTCAACTTGACTTTTCATCATTATTGTGTGCTTAGTAAAACAGAAAAGGTCATTTGAAGTTGCAGGTGGGGAGCTGTTAAAGAACTGGGGAGAGAGGCAAAGGAAGAACTAATGACCTAGGAGAGTGAGAATGGTCTGGAAAATGAAGTCAAGTCACTGGGTAGTGACACCTGTGATAATTACCAGAGCCAGACTTCTTATTTTTATTTGCCAGGGATATAGGGAGGAGAAGAAGAAAATATTTCCAGCTAAGATTGTTCTATCCCTTTATCATTCTCTTAATAAAGTTTTTGTTCTATGGTAGAAGTTCAAGGTAAATCAGCACCTGATGCTTAAATTAGGACAGCTTTCTATAACTGTCCCTAAAGAATCATGAGCGCCACAGACTTATTTAAACCTACTAGTTCTTGTTTCCAGTCATGTATTGGTGCTAAATATATACGAATGAATGAAATTTTAGGGAATTCTAATTCATCTCTAGGTTCTGATCCAAATTCCAATTCCCTCCTGGATGATACTTTACAGAATGTGTTAACAGTGAAAGATTCCTTCAACTTACTTTGTATGAGCTTCTAAGGACAGGTTCTTTGGGAGAGCTAGATGTCTTTTTTTTTTTTTTCCTTTTAATTTTATAAACAGAAAAACTAGTGTAAATAAATGACATGACTATCTCCTGGCTGCCATATATGCCACTTTATTATTAAAAATTAGCTAAATGATTGACACACATGATTAATAGAATCATAGAATGTTGGTACCAAAAAAGCATCTTTGAGGTCATCAAGTATGATCCATTTAATTTATAAATGATAAAACTGAAATCCAAAGAGTTGGGAAATTTGCTAGTAATTTTAAATCTGCTATGGGACTTAAAAAGCTCACTTTACAAGTAGCCTGGTGTCTCTACCAGTTATTTCAATCTATTTTTAAAGTCTTTTTCATTCCTTTCTTCCTTTTCAGTTATATAACAAATTAGTATTCAATTATGTAATTTCTCACATTATTGAATTATGAATTTGTTTGCATATTAATTAAGCAATCTATACATGTCTGGTGGAGTGCTTTGCTCTATGGATGTTACCATGTGTAGAGGGTTAAATAGTGTATCCCCCAAATTCGTGTGCACCTAGAACCTCAGACTATGACTTTATATGGAAATCAGATCTTTACACATGTATTCCAGGAAGGGATAAAGATGTGATCATACTGACTTAAGTTCTATGTACTGAGAGCATCCTGATGAGAGACAGAAAAAAACAAGGACAAACAGCACAGAGAGGAGAAGGCATGTGACAGTGGAGACAGATTGGAGGGTTAGGTCCACAAGCCAAGGAATGCTGAAAGCCAGCAAACACCAGGAACTGGGAGAGAGACATGGAACTGTTTCTTCATCAGAAACCGTGGAATAACTTGCTGACATCTTGATTTTGGACTTGCAGACTCCCGAACTGTGAAACAACAAATGTCTGGTTTTGGTCATTCAGTTTGTGGTGATGTGTAATAGGACAATTTGAAAACTAATACATTGTAGAAGGAAGTATCCAAACCCATGATCTGAAAAGCAGTAAAATAAAGGAAACAGAAAAGCAAAGCAAACCCAATTCATTCGTTTGTGGCCATTCCTGGGCACTATCTTGAAGCCTCCCCACTCTGTGGACAAACACATCTCTTTTTCCTGAGTCTTGAATTAGAAACATGAATTGGATTTTGTAATTTATAACAGCACTAAAGTCTGTATTACAAAGGCCATGAGACAGAGTGTTGGGAACACTCCATGGTAAGTCCTCCAGAACTTATATTTTTTCCATGTCATTATCAAAGAATATTAATTTTATCCTGTTTATTATATGTATAGTGCCTGGAAAAGGTGGTGACATGATACGGTCATCAGAGAATTTATTTAATAAGTACCTTTTCTGCACCCATCTTTGTGCAAAGGGGTTTTACTGAGCTCATTGAGTTAGTACCTGTATTAATTTCCTATTGCTGTATAATATGTTATCACAAGCTTAGTGGCTTAAAACAACGCACATTTATTATCTCACAGTTTCCATGGGTCAGGTACATGGATGTGGCTTAGCTGGGTCCTCAACTGCACGTAGGGTATTGTCTGCTCTTCTCATCTGAGGCTCTTGTTGCTCTTTCAAGTTCTCTCAGACTATTGGCAGAATCCAGTTCCTGGAGGGTGTGGAATGGATGTCTTTGTGTTGTGTTTTAGTTTTGCTTTCTTTGTTGGCTGTCAATCAGCTGACACCCTGAGCCGTGAAAGGTCCCAGCCCCCTTGCCCCTCCTCCCCTCCGGATGTAGTTCACAATGTGGCTGGCTGTTTCCCTCTGGGCCAGCAGGAGAGCGTCTCTGTCTCTCCTACTCACATTCTCAGACCGCATTTGCCTCTGACCCAGGTTTAAAGGCCTTAGGAGATTAGGTCAGGCCTACTTAAAAGTCAGCTAATTAGGGGCTTTCAGTACACCTTTCTCACGGAAAGAGCGTAACCCAATCGCGGGGATGAAATCCCATGACATCTAAGTCCCGGACACACTCTAGGGGAGGTGGTTATGCAGAGAGGACTCCCCAGGGGGCGGGAGCCTTGGGGACCAACTCGACAGACATCCTGTCGCCCACAGCGCTAGTAACAGTGAGCCTCTACTGATTCCTCGCCTGTGCTTTCCTAGGTCACCCGCTGGACTGGCAGGGCTTCTGGGATGGCTGGTCTAAGGCACTACCTACCCCCCAGCATTTCCCTCTCCCTTTCCCCTTCTTCCTTTTATGTTTTAAGAAGAATCAACTTCTAAATGGCCCCAGGGGCCCGACATCTTTTGTTCTCGCTTATTTGTAATAGACATAGCTCCTCCTTTCCTAGATTTTACATCAAGGTAGCAATATTTAGAGTAGAGCGTGAGTTACCTGTTTTATGAATGAGGTTAAAGAGAGTGGAGGAATAGGTTTCTGAGTTCTAGTGATATATGTGCTTTTATCTTTTTTTTTTTTTTTAAAGGGATTTCCCTAGCAGCCCCTAATAGGACCTCTCCCAGCTTTCTACTGAAATGGTTGAACATTAAAAAATAAAAATAAAAAGATGAAAATTCACAGCAGCATTGGGAACCAGACCTAGGAATGAATCCAAGGGAGAGAGGCCACGCTCTGCCGGGCTGATAGATGTGCGGTGAAGAGCTGATCTCGGTGATCATTCATGAATCCCCGGCTCTTCTGGAAACCCCAGAGCACGCCCACCCACACCCACGTGCACTCACAAAGGCGGCCCAGCCACTTCCTACTGTCTGCTCTTTGACCCTAGCTGCAGCAATGCGACCTTTTACAAAGAGGGAAGCTGCAGCACTACTGATTCCTGTGTCACCCTGAGGGCTGTTTTTCTCACCCTGTTCCCAAAGCCGGTTTGTCAAAGCACAGGAGTAAAAACGGAATTGAGGGAACGTGGGCGGGAGGCAAGGAAGAGAGGAAGAGAGAGTGTCCTGTGCAGGGGTGCGTGTGCACCGCAGGGAGGGCTGGTGGTGGCAAGTCTCCTCCTGGGACTGTAACCCTCAGAAATAAAGCATCGTCCAAGGTTAGGGGTGTTGGAGTCCGGACGCGCTGGCTCCAAAAAAACACAGCGAAAGAAAACAGATTCATAAAAACGGAAGTGGGCCAGAAATCATATTTGAAGCCCAGCTGAGCCATGTGTGTTTTAGAATCCCTGCCTATCAAACTGCCGCTGTGAAGAGTATCAAATCAGAACTCAAGTGCTGCCAGAATGGGGTCAAGGACAATTCACAGGCTCTGCTGTTGGTAAACAGCGGGAAGGAAATGATTTTCCGTCACCTAAACATCAGTAACCAGAAGAAAATCGACCTAGAACTTGCGAAAGGTCGTCTAGGAAAAAGAAGGGCCTGGGGGACATCATTCTAAACACTCAGAAATAAGGACACTTATGGGATAAAAATATATAAATAGCTAACAGATGTCAAAACCAAAATCAATAGACAAATGAGATTTGGAAACATTTTTTAATGCAGATAATAGGCAAAGGATAATGTTTATCACATATAAAGACTTCTTGAAAATTGACAAGAATGCGATAAACAAAACGGTGAATAAAGACGTGAGGAAGCCACTGTCGAGAGAGCAAATCCCACTGACAAACATGAAAAGATGTTTATTCACGGGGAGTCAGAGAAATTCGAATGCAGGTAACAGTAAGCTATGACTACATCTAACGGAATGGCAGAAAATACAGAAAAAATAACACCCTTGCTGGTACACATGTAGGGTTAAGGTGCATGGTTGGCACAAATGGAAATTAGGTTTAATCCTTTCTGAAAAGATATCATTAAATAAAAAGCACCATATGCAAACATGTACATAGAATGTAAATTATAAAACAGGAAAAAAAAACCCTGATATTCATAGGTGAGAATGCGTTCATACACATCATTGTATCTGTGATTAGATGTGCATAAGAAAAATATGCAGTGAGAAATATTAAGTTTTAAATAATGTTTACCTTACAAAGAGGACAAAAATGAACGTGAGAAGTGATTTCTCTAAACAATGGGAGAAACAAAGGGAAAAAGAAACTTTGTCTAGAAAAGAAAAAGCATATGAAATATTTTGAACTTCATTTGGTTATGACAATACAATGCTGTGAATGTCCCTTATCAAGCTTTTTGAAAATTATCACTGTGTATCTAGAACTAAGCATTTTCATGTAACGATGCTGAAAAATCAATAGAGAATAAGGAAGTATTCCGAAACCTTCAGAGTTATTCCTTCTGAGAGTGAAATTCGGTCATTTTCATTTGATTTTTATACATTACACACTAAATTCGTACAGTCTTGACATTTTTTTATAATGAGACTTTTTCTAAGAAAGGATAGACATACCTGTTCACTCAGTTTTAGGTATATGATTAAAATTGGGTAAATCTGTTTCTAATAATCTCAGTTTTTGTTTAAGGAAGTAAAGTGAACTTTCTTTTAAATAATACCAAGGAATGAGTGGTTAATATACTGGTGGTTGCATTGGTAAGTTAGCAGAGAAAACCAAATGAGGATATTATGATCACACTTAAATGAAGATGTTTTAACTCTAAAAATGTTAAATCCTGACTTACGATCTTATCTTAATGGATGATCAAATTTCTGGAGTTGACACTGAATCATATCACTAACTAAATAAAAGGGACCCAATCTTTGTGGATTACTTGAACATACTCTCACTTGGAACCCTGGAGATTGATACCACTTTTGTGGAAAGAAGGACAAGACTGGAAAATTGATTACTTGAGATCTACTTGCATGCCAGGATAAACAAAGGGCTTCACCACTGGTCCTAAGTGGGAATATACCACACCTCAGTAATAAAACCTTGTGTTTTCCCAGTTCTCTTTTATGCCATCTCGTGATTTCCCCTTCCATTCCTTTTCAGAAATTGCTTTGGAATCCAAAGGGGAGACCAGACCCTTTTGAAGACATCAACTCCAATAGGGTGATAATTTATGCTTAAAAAAATATATATATGTGTAGATTTTGAGAACAGGGTAAAAGGAAAAAAAGTGTAAATAAACAGCTTAATGGACAATTCAATTACATTTGAAAAGAACCATCTGTTGGGGCACCTGGGTGGCTCAGTGGGTTAAAGCCTCTGCCTTCAGCTCAGGTCATGATCTCAGGGTCCTGGGATCCAGCCCTGCATTGGGCTCTCTGCTCAGCAGGGAGCCTGCTTCCTCCTCTCTCTCTGCCTGCCTCTCTGCCTACTTGTGATCTCTGTCTGTCAAATAAATAAAATCTTAAAAAAAAGAAAAGAAAAGAAAAGAACCATCTGGGTATTATTTGAATAGGATGGAAGGCAGTTTGGTATTGAGGGAAGAAACATGAAGGCTATTTTACGTTAATTGAAATGTTGACTGCGCAAATATGTGGCATAAACTCCTTGGATTATAGATGAGATCATTTTGTTTTTACTACTGAGGAGGGAGCAGGAGGCTGGCTGAGGACAAAGCAAAAGCAAAAGCTTTGCACTCCCTCTCCACCCGCTCCCCTCGGTAATGTGTGTGACATTCATCAGGCACCCCTGACTGCCATAAGCGAGACAAAAATAGTTAACTTGCAGAGATCACAATCCTGCAAGACAGGAATCTCCCAACTATCGTGATGTTAATGGCTTGCCCAAAGACAACATTGACCAAGCCTTGTAGGCTCTCTTTAGCATATGAAAACTCCCTTGAAACCCCCCTTCCTCTCACCTTCCCCCAACCACAGGGTACAGAACCTGCCATCCCTCACAACCCGGGGCAGCAGCTCTTCCTGCCCACGAGTCCTGTCCCTGTGCTTTAATAAACCACCATTTTGCACCAAAGAGATCTCAAGAATTCTTTCTTGGTCATCGGCTCTAGATCTCAGCCCACCAAACCTCACCTAGGTTCTAGAACTTCATCACTACCATGCGAGTATTGAAGGCATGGATTAGGAAAGAGGCACTTTTATAAAAAACCAACTAACATGCAACCAGTCAAATGACTGCTTTCTTCGGTGTGTTGGCATCTGGCTCCTGAAACATGTCTGTCTCGTTGGCCTTGAAGGAGTCACCTGGACCCAAGATGTCCAGTTCACTGCTGTTTTCATCACCCTGAATTACCACTGTCCTTTTTCTGACAGCAACCTTCTTTTTGTCATATACTTTGGGGATGATACAGAATAAGCCTTTTGCAGTGTCTAAAATAAACCCTAAGCAAGCTAATATTCTCCAAGAAATGTGTCTGCTATGCATTATGATTATTTTTATTGAATAAAAGGGTCTTCCCTTTATAAAAAGAGTAGACACAATAACTACAGAAAATACCAGCAATATCTGAAAAGAAAAACTTGAACTCTAGAGCTCTATCTAGATGCACACATACAGAGAGAGAGAGAGAGAGATGAACAGAATGGAGAATTAAGAGATTTCTTACAGGGTTTGATTAGTTCAGGGAACTGATCTAGAGGATTTAGAATAAATTTCGGGGTTGCAATCAGGAAAGATAGGAAGGCCCTTCAGAAGTTAGGGCTCTGAGTAACAGTGGGAGGTACTGTTATGAGCTACACTATGCTTTGGGTTTCCTGATTTCATTTCGTTTGGCTTTTAAGTAATTGACAATTAGTGAATTTTAATAGTTTTTCTTTAGCTGGCTATCTAGGATGTTAGTGTGAATTTAGCTTTCTCCTCATTATCTAGAAAGCACGGCTTCTGAATCTCTTCAAGGGAACTCCTTTTCCGAAATTTATCTTTCGCCAACTACAGCCAAATATTTCATTACAGAATTGATTTTATTTTCTCCTCCATGGACACATCCCATAGATACTACCCACCCAGCATGTCACCTGTTAAATAGTTCTATAAATCATTCTCCCCCTCAGTTGCCTTGCCACCATCCGAGAGAAACCTGGGGTAATTGATCTTGATGCAGTCTTTCCAGAAGATCTATTTCACCATCCAAAAGGGACTTTTCAACTGTCCCACTAAATTCTCTCAACAGTTTTCCAGTGATGTATGGTAACATGCTTCTCCAAGGGGAAAAAGATCTTTGACAGTTTTCACTTTGGAAGAAAGAAATCTGTGACAAAGTAGCTACAACCTCTTCTATGCTTTTCTTAAGTCCATCTCTGGAACTCATCAGCATCATGGATTTATCTGTGAGTTTCTTGAAGGGGTTCTTGTATCCCCCTGCCCATTGTAGACCAATCGTTAATGAGCACGTTTTTAGGCCACTAACCGATTTCCCTCAGGTCTGGCTTTCTGAATCTTGTCATGGGCAAGCACTTCATTTCATGGTTGTCCTAAAAATAATGTTAGGTGGGGCACCTGGGCGGCTCAGTGGGTTGAAGCCTCTACATTTGGCTCAGGTCATAATCCTGGGGTCCTGGGATCAAGCCCTGCATCCGGCTCTCTGCTCAGCAGGGAGCCTGCTTCTTCCTCTCTCTCTGCCTGCCTCTCTGCCTACTTGTGATCTCTGTCTGTCAAATAAATAAATAAAATCTTTTTAAAAAAAAAATAATGTTAGGGACATCATCAGTTTTGCAATTTTTTTTTTTAACTTTGAAGCAAAATTGGTACTATGGACTTAACACTCGAACCTTGGATTTTTCAATAAGCAATTTCACATGGAGTTGACAGCCAGATCTAACACCTAGGGCATAATCCGGATGATGGGAGGAGTGGAAGAGAGTTGCTAAATTCTATCTTCATATCATCTGCTCGAACACTTTGTTGGAAGATCACCAATGTCCTTGAGATCTGAGAAAAGGCAAATCCTTATTATTCAGAAAAAAAAAACAAAAAACAAAAAAACCCAGCATGATGGGGCATTTATTCATCCAGGTTTCTAATGTGTTCATTTTTCTCTTGTTACTGTAACATGAACCTAAAACTATTAAGCGCTCTTTAAAAAAAGAACCCCCCCCCCCCCTATCAGCATGCTACATGAGAAGCAAATCAAAGTCAGGTCCTGGGGTTAGAAAATAGTTTTAAAAGGTTTGTTAAGAATCTCTAATTGCATCATTGACATCATACTGCTTTTTAAAAACAATCAGAGAAAATTAAGAATAATGAGTCAGAAACTTGAGCATTACATTTTCCTAATAAGAACTATATTTTTAAAATAAAGAAAAAGCCTCTTTGAGGGATAGATCCCAAACAGAATATAATTAGTTTCATCTGTGAGCTGAAGATAAAATATATTTGGGATTTGAGTGCAATAATCTGAATTTTTATAACCTGAAGATTACAATACTGTTAGCCTGTATCACTTTTGGAGATCAAAACTTTGGGAACTTCACAATGGAAAACCTTAAGAATCTTTGTGGAGATCCTTTGAAATGAAGAATCATTTTGAGTTAGATGACTTCTGCGGTCCTAGTTAAACAAATATTTAGTTATTCTCTGCTTTAAAAGGATTTTCTTTAATCACTATATGATTGTATACAATTGGAACAATTTTTATTAATTTTTTGGTATATCTCGCAAAAATAAAACATACATTACTAGTATAGTATGAGTTTTGCTTTGATGTCTAAATTTTTTACTATCCTGTAATACAGAAGTTTTAAAACATAGCTGGCATAATTGTGAAATTATGATTTGATCTCCGGAGAATAGTTCTCTCTGTGCTAAGGAAATGACAGGGCTGAGTCAACTTTAGGCGAAGTGTACACATAGGTGATATTCTTACTGCACTAGGAAATATTCTGTCCCAGTGTACAATTGTTAGGAAAAACTTTGTGGGGCAGTCCCCATCTCCTTTGAATGAAAGTGTTTTTAGAGCAAACTATAGCCCATGTGCTGAACCTGGGGCTTCCTGTTTTTTAATGCCTAAGAATGATATTTACAGATGAACATTTGTTATATATTTGACAGTAAGTAACACTAACTTTAAACTTCAATTACCTAGAGATGCCCGAGTGTCTCAGTCTGGTGTCTGCCTTCAGCTCAGATCATGATCCCAGGGTCCTGGGTTTGAGTCTGGTATTTGGCTTCTTGTTCAGTGAGGAGCTTGCTTCTCTCTCTGCCTGCTGCTCCCCTGATTGTGTGCTTTGTTTCTCTTTTTCTGACAAATAAATGAAATCTTAAAAAAAAAAAAAAAAAAAAAAACTTCAATTACCTAAAACTAATACAACACTGTATGTTGACTATACTGAAATAAAAATAAAAAACTTAAAATGTTTAAAAGAAATTTTATCCCCCTGCCTCAAATGAATTCCCTTCCTCTTACCAGTAAACTTGTCTTATAAAATGAGTATTCTCAATTATTGTATTTTGAATTCATCAACACAAATCTGTCAGTTACTTTATCTCTTGATATATAAGTATCTACATAGTAGCTCCAATTTTATCTGTTGGTCACAAGATTAAAATATTTGCTATTTAGCTCTTTACAGAAATAGTATACCTACTTCTGTTTGGAACAATATAAAAATCTGGGGTGCCTGGGTGACACAGTTGTTGGGTGTCTGCCTTTGGCTTGGGTCATGATCCCAGGGTCCTGGGATCAAGCACCACATTGGGCTCCCTGCCCAGCCAGAAGCCTGCTTCTCCCTCTCCCCCTTCCCCTGCTGTGTTCCTTCTCTCGCTGTGTCTCTCTCTATGTCAAATAAATCAATAAAAGTCTTAAAAAAAAGAAGAACAATATGAAAATCTATAAAGGAGGAAAAGGAAGGTTTTTGCAAAGTGGTGAAGAACAGAAACTTTATATTCAAATAGGGCTTGTTTGGACATTTATTACATCTATGAGCCTGGACAAGTCACTTATACTCTCTAAACTGCAATAATTCATCTACAAAATGAAGTTTGTAATGTTACAAATAAATTTAATAATAAGATACCTACTTCTTCATAAGGTTGTTACAAAGATTAAATTGACAGGCTCATAGATGGAAACAGTTCTCTACTGTAGTGAAACAAATGTTCAGATGTTCAACCTGGTTTTAAATGGAAATTCAGCCCTTGGCAACCTCCATGACCTTTATAAACACACAAACCAAAACATAATCATAGAAGGCACACCCACTCCCAAAAGCTTCAAGGAAGAGTTTGAAGAGTAAGGCTTCTCTGTTCAGAGTTTTTTGTTTTTTACTTGTTTTTGTCTTATTTTTCCCTTGGTGATGACTAGGGCTTAGGTTGATCAGTCCATTGTGATCAGTTGCATTCTGTGAAAAATTGGAAGCTTAGATAAATGGGAACCTAACAAGGAAGAGATTTCTTGGAAGGGACCCCAGATTTTTTGGACCCAGTTCAGGGCACTTGTTCTAGAAGCTTGCTCCGTTTACCCACATATACCCAGGAAGTGCCAGATGAGTTTTCCCAGTAAAAGAGGTCCCAAGTTCCTGTTGCCCAGTTGGAAGGCATGATAGCCCATGAATCCACTAGCTTTCATGTAACATGACTGAGAACCCCCCTCACCTGCATCCTGGACTTACCTCCCATTGACCTTCTAGTCTACATGTTTTCCTTCACCAGGGCTGCATAGCTGACTGCCCAGCAAGGGGGTTATGGACTTTGTACGAAGAACTAACACAGATCCCATTCACAACTACATCATTAGGATTCTTTTCCAATTGTCAAAGGAAACTTTATGCCCATGGAGGGCTGCCATCACCTTGAGGACTGGAAGGGGGGTATCCACTGCTGGTGCTCGGTGTCAGAAGTACCCAATCGAACATATGTAGCTCCTGGAAATGGGTGCCTTTCCTCTGTCTTCAAAAAGGCAAAAGGAAGGATAGATAAGTGATCTGCCTCACTGCAGTACCATCTTGTGCATTCTGCAGCCCTAAGGAAGGGTTTCAAAGCAAGACCTCCTTGGTCACGGAATGATTCTGTAGCATAAAAGATTAACGGAATAGAGTATGCTAAATTATAAATGTTTTAACTTTATGATTCATCAGCACCTAGGAACTTGTAATAACACCTACCAGAGAAAGGTTTCCATTTACAATTAAGCAATTTTTTGGTCTGTGGAAAATAAAATGAGCCACACAGCACAAATTGCCTGAAATATTTCACATTGGCATTCCCTAACATCACAGGATACTGTATCTTCTTAAATGTAAAGAAGATTGAAGATGTGGTTGATATGCTTTATGGTGTCTGTATTTTTCATAGATGAATAACTTCCTTTTTATGAATATTCCAAAAGCAAATGAGAAATCTATTTGCATACCTCATTAATGATCCCTTTTTAGCAAGAGCATGTTCCTAGTTTCATATATCCATAAACATGTCTTTTCATCATCTGAATGAAAAATAATATATTTTCTGCCAGAATTTCTACTTGAGTACTGGTGTTTGAAAAACATGAATTATACTATAGATTTTGATATTTAAGAATAAATTATAATATCAATATTACCTGCAGTGTATTCATAGCACACTGGACTCTAATTTTCTTGTCTTAGTCCTTATATTTCCAACCATTTGAACATCATTCTCTTGAGCTTTATTATTGTTTATGTCTTCTTATGTGAATGTGGGAGAAATGTGATGTTAATGTTTAATTTTCGGATATTTGATAAAATCTCATTTTTCATAAATATCATTTATATTTGTGGATAAGGGTTTTTCTTTAAGTATTTTTGCCTATGTATAATTTTCTTTTTTTATGATATATCATAATTGAGCAAAACTAGGATACACTAATGTCTCAGCTGCTATTTTGAAGGGACACACTCCTACTTAGAAAGATTAGAAGAGTAATTGAAAGCACTTGTGAACTTAGATGAAATGAGATTCTTTATGTGCAGAAGACTAGTAAAAATTGTATGAAGGGAATGGATGTGACTTCACTTTTCTCCACATATTTATTTGAAGGATATTTATTGAATGGCCACTATGTGTCAGGAATTCTAGAAGCACCAAAAATTGATAAGTGAATAAGGCAGCTCAGCCCTCATGAATTCAAAAGAAATAAATTCAGTAACTAAGATAGTAATGTGTTATCATAGAGGTATGCATATGGAGTAGGGAAGCACATAAAGGAATGTTGATTTTATGATCAAAGAAGCTTCTCAGAAGAGACGTTGTATGAACTGAGCTTTCTAAAGTAAGGTGTTCCCCAGCAGAGGAAGGTCATTTCTTCAGGAGCCTAGGTGGAGATCCAGAGGGCAGACTGTTTTTAGGACTTCTTATTTGGAATAGCAAGCAATGAATCTGTAGGTATAGGCTGGAAACTAGAGAGTTTGCATTTATCTTGAAAAGCAGGAGGGGTGCCTGGATGGCTCAGCCAAACATCTGCCTTTGGCTCAGGGGCTCAGGTCATGATCCCAGGATCAAGCCCCACATGGGGCTCTCTGCTCAGCAGGGAGCCTGCTTCTCTCTCTCCCTCTGCCTGCTGCTCTCCCTGCTTGTGTTCTCCATCAAATAAATAAATAAAATCTTTTTTAAAAATGCAGGACAATTTTTGAAGTCCAACAATGGGATAACTACATTGAGATTTGTTTCAATTTTACATCCTTTGAGTTCTTTTATTCATTCTGGTTATATGCAGTATGAATGAGCTCCCCCAACCCTGTTTTTTCAAAATAAGAACAATTGGACATGCAGAGTTAAGTGACTTAGCCCATAGGTGGTTAAACAGCACTGGAAGCGAGAATTTTTCACTTTTTAGATAACTGTCCTGCACAATTGAACATGAGACCTTTGCCTGGACTATGTTTCACTTTCCAAGATAATAGCTAATAGTTCAATGAGGTACTTCAATAAGCCAGCACAGTCACAAAATGCACAGGTCCAAATGAATTTACATATAAATGTGTTAAACATGGAGTCTAAACCGAAAACACACATTATGCGTCATCTGCTCAGAAAGACCCTGTCGACTCCTTACAGGTGATCATCAATCAGATACGTAGGCTCCAAGTGGCAGCTATCCCCATCTGGAGTGCAGAAAATCACCACGAAAATGCTGCATAGTACCAGTGATCCCGTTCGGCTGTGCTGTTAGGAATCTGTAACTTTTAGATGCTGCTCAATAGCAACACCTTTTTAGGCAGTATTAATTCAACAGACATCTTCTATCAGAAATGTGAGGTCATTGACGGAATGGATAGAGTATCAATTCAATTAATCCAAATACACAAAAATGCTTAGGTCCGCCTTTAGCTAACAGTGCGTTAAGCTAATTCTAAAACACTCTGCTCGAGACTTAGCCCTAGACAGAATGTATTCTATTACTTCGAAGAGCAGTCAGGAAAGAAGTCCTAATACTAGACCACAGACAGGTATGTTAGGGGGATAAATACAAACAATATAAATTACAGTGTTAATTTCAACTGGAGAGATTGAGTGACGTTGTCATTGGAGGAAAGGGGATAAGACTCCTCTTTATTCATCCTTTCAAAGGCACTCCCTTCCCTCCCTGCCCGTCGTTTCATTTCTTACTCTTTCTTTTTGTGTTAGATAATGCTGAAGTTCCCACCCTCCCCTTGCTTTTCCCTCTCTCCCACCCCACCTCCCTGAAGCTGATGCATATTTGTCTTGTATTTCTCATGTGTACAACATACCCAAATAAGGTTATTATTGCTATGCAGATTTTTGTCACTATATTTTTATTAAAATATCTTATTATGTTTTATTAAACTAATATTAGTTTCAGGTGTACAATACAATGATTCAATAATTCTATAAATTACTTAGTGCTCATCATGATAAATGTATTCATAATCCCCTTTACTGGCTATCCCAATACATTTATTATTATTATGCACATTTATGTCCATAAATGCTATGATACTATTTTATTCTTCTGCATTTTTCTCTTTAATTCAATATTTTAAAATAATCATTATGGACTGCTATATTTTATATATATATATAGATTTATATATGTATCTATATCTATCTATCTATATCTTTATAAATGTTAGGGGAAACTGAGCTTAATCATCCTTTTCCTACTAATGGACAGTGTGGAGACTATACATTTTTGCTATTAGCCATAGTGATGTGGTAGCTATGTGGTATCTGTCTCAGATATTTTTGCATAAATATGACATTTTCTCCAAAGGGACATCATGGCTAGAGCTAATTCATGAGACGCATTTGTGGAAATCAGTAGGCATCTTTTCTGGAGGCCAGAAACCCCACATCAGGGAACATGAATTGGTGTACAAAGCAGAAGATGAGTTTGGCCCTCCATGTTACCATTCAGCTAAGCCCTTTTATCTAAGACACAAGTTGGTGGCTCCAGCAGATCCTACAAATAAAATCACCTGGTGATAGGGAATGAAATCTACAACTTCACTTGGTGTTACAAACATGCTGAAGAGGAATTTAGTATCAGTTACACTTTCTTTAGGAGGATTTCATAGCTTTTAATTTCCCACATCCTTTTGAAACCTCTGTATTGTCATTTTTTTTTTTTTTTGGTCCATTTGATGGAAGTGAAGTTGTATATTATTGCCATAACAGATCATTCCCAAGACACTTGTGAAGCTAAGTCTGTTCACGGATATGCCCAGATTTTGTCTTGTTTTTGTCTTTCTGATGGGGCTCTTTTCCTTCCCATACACGAGTTTTAAATGTTCACATACACATGTTTATCAGAAATTGTGTGATTTATCCTTATTACATAGGCTACCCACCATAATCACTTGCTGCCTGGAGAAAGTCAATTCTGGCCACCTGCCAAGGGACAACCTCTGCCTAGGAGCTACCATGCCATGTTCAATACCAATTTCCATGTCAGTGTCTCATTCAAATTGTATGAGCTCATGCAGGTTTCACAGTCATCATAACCTATATGGTAATCATTTTCAGCTCAATAATCACTTCAATAGTGATAAAATACCTAGCTAGCTACCTGTGCAAAAATGAAACATGCCAGGGCAAACCAAAGATAAATAACAGATGAATTAAATTTTAAATGTAAAATTTCAATTATGAAGGTGATGGAGGAAAATATAGGTGAATATTTTCATAATCTTTGGGGCTCAGAAATTTTTAATCAAATTTTAGAGGTAACTGGCAGATCATAAATTAATCATGTTTAGGTTTGAATTCATAAATGAAACCTTTCATACGACACAGCACCATAAAAATGAAAATAAATGAAAGAAAAAGATGATAAATTTTCTGAGACAGCTACACAACACAAAGCACTAATATTTTCATCATACAAAAATATTTACAAACTGAAAGAAAATACTTACATGTCAGTAGAAATATTAATAATGCATAAAACAAGCTGTTACTAAAGAAGAAATATAAGCTATTGTTATTCACTTAACTTATCTTAGGGAAATTGCACATAAAAACTGAGGTGTTAATATTTTGCTTACCAGTTTAGGAAAAAATAAGGATTAACAAGATTATAGAAAGTATGACATTTAATAAGGTGATTTTATAAAACTCTAATACAATTTATATCATACTGCAAACATTCACTTAACAGTAATTAATATTTGTTGATAATGCTGGATGAGGATACAAATAAAATGGAACAACTATATGTAGTACTGTTGGGGATATAAATTATTAAAATTTATGTTTTAAAATTTAATTCTGACTGCCGTGTAGAGTGGGTTGCTAGAGTTATATGCAAGGTTGACTGTATCAAGAACTTGCATCAAACCAATGTTTATGCTAGACTCAAATTGGAAAGAACTCAGATTGTGTTATGATTAGGGAATGTGGTTAAATTGCTATATAGCAAGGCAATGGGATTCTAGAAGCTGTTATAAATGACACTGTACATCAAAAATCTCCATGATACATTTTTGAGTTGGAAACGCTGCTTACCGAAGAGTATGAGTTGTTTATCTCATTTATAAAATAATTTATTATACTTAAAAATATTCAAATATAGTTAAAATTAATATGCATGTTGGGTCATGTTTATTTATGTAATATGATTAATGTTTAATGCATAATATGGGGCACCTGGGTGGCTCATTCGGATAAGTGTCTGCCTTCAGCTCAGATCGTGATCCTAGAGTCTTGGGATTGAGCCCCATGTTGGGCTCCCTGCTTAGCGAGGAGCCTGCTTCTTCCCCTGCCCCTCCCCCTACTTGTGTTCTCTGTCTCAAATAAAATCTTAAAAAAGTAAATGCATAACATAGAAATGTATTTAAATAAAAATGAAATCTATACATATATATTCACATATAAAATCTTCAGTGAGTTAGCTTCATATAGTAAAATGCAAAAAGAAAACTGCTTTGTTTTTCTCCAACCACTGTTTCAATCCCATTCTATCAGCTATTCAGTGGCTTTGGAGGACATTTTTGACAGACATTTTTGTGCTCCGTTCTGGTTTACGCCAGCAAATAGGTGGCACAGTCATCTGTGAAATAAAAAGGGGTTTAATATGGTGGGATTACATGGGTTCCTGGGTGGTTTAGTCGGTTAAGTGACTGACTCTTGATTTAGTCTCAGGTCATGATCTCAGGGTCATGAGATTGAGTCCCAGGCCGGACTCCATGCTCAGCGCTGAGGCTGCTTGTTCCTCTCCCTTTGTGCTTTCCCCGGCTCACACTCTCACTCTCAATCTTTCTCCCTCGAATAAATAAAATCTTTAAGGAAAAAATGAGGTGGGATTACAGAGATAATTGTAAGAGGAAGGAAGCCAAGAAGAGATAGTGAAACCCTCGGAGACTGCCAATGGTGGACACTAATAAAAGTGGTATGCCTTCAGAGTTAAGGTTGGGGATTTGTTATTTGAGCTCTGGAAACAAGAAACTGTAGCTATGGGACTATGCGAGGTTGTCACCATGCGTAAGAAACATAAACATGACCCAACAACCCCACGTAAAGTGTGTAAGTGTAGTAAATGGCTTGAATTCTCTTTCTTCCTTCTCTCTGATGTCCTGCTGGTGTAGGGCTCCAGTTGGATGGACACGATCAGAAACCAAAGGCGGGGCGGGGGCGGGGGGCGGGCGAGCAAGGAGATGCCATGTGCAGGGGTCGGCATTCTGGGCAAGGAACAAGGCAGAAAAGAATAAAGAATAGATCAGGATGTGCAAACATAGAAAAGCCAGCGTAATACAGCTTTTTGGTAAATTTCAGGCCATAAAATAGTATCGTTTTCAAATTTAAAAGTCCAGTCCAGGCTACACAAAAACTTGAAACTTACATTTAGTTTAAGGGGACTCCCTTTTCACTCCTAGAGGCCAGACCGGCAGTGACCGTCACATTGATAGCCTTTCTGTTTCCTCCTTCCTTACCCACAGTATTGTCTCTAGCTTCTGCCATGATAGGGCAGGTCCTGGGGGCTATGAATGGAAGAAAATAGGACACAGAACTTTTTTTTTTTTTCCCCTCAATTTTGTTTCTTGTCCTTACTTGACTGATAAATGCGGTCAGGGCAAACCTCCAGAATGATCATTCATTTATGGGCTGTTTGTGGGACTACTGGAGATGTTCACATTGTGAGCTGTGCCCTTTTGCATGGATTCTGCACTCTCCTGCTGCTGTTTTGAGATATCCTGCAGCTTCTGTCCTTTGGTGATGTCAGAATGTTAGTGGTTTTCCATATAGGTCACCCATCTGAGTCCTCTTTTCAATTTTACCACCGTAAGATATAGAAAATTGATAGTAATGCAAATGACACATGCTTATAGAAATGCAGACCGTGTCCAGTGAAGTGCTGTTGGTTATTTTCTACAGACTGTTGCCAGTTTTGGGTCTCTTAAGCAAATTAATTTCAACATTTTTCATGGGTTTATATGTTTGCCTGTTCTTTAGATTCTTTTTTATACCAGTTGGGACAGCTTACAGATTCCCTCAATAGCAAATGCACTAAAATCTTTGATACATGTTTATTTTACATGGAAGCCATGGTTTTACTTTTCTTTTTTGAATATTCTTTGTCCATATGTTATGACCTTTTTTTCCCAGCCTCTCCTTGCTCCAGTAGCAAGCTCTAGCTGGTGAGGTCCCTTCCAGATGACTTACTTATCCATGTAGGACATTTCAAAAGCTCTTTTATTATTATTTTTTTTTAATCTCTTATATTTTGATGCAAGTCCTTTATCTTGGGTTCCTCTTAATTGGCTTAAGGATATTAGGAAAATGGTCCTTCTCCCTTCTCTCATGGAGGGAAAAGGAAACACTGTAGGCCTGTTTATAGTTTAGAAATTTTAGAAATTCCTACGATCACCATACCTCGGTCCCCTTCCCCAGTGATTTAGTCCTCCCTTTGACTGGTTTTTGGGAATGGTGGTCAATGTTGCAGACTGAATTCCCTGAGAAACAGGCTCTCTGGTAGGAAGACTAGCCTGCAAGCCTGCTGGGACTGCTTTCAACAAGTAGGCTAGAGTGAAGGGAGCAGGATTTGGGACAGAGAAGGGCTTAGCTATGATGCAGCCACAGCAAAAGCCTCAACAGATTCTGTGGAGAGTCTCCAAGCTGAGAAGGCCATTTAGAGTTGTCTCAGTTTGATGCAAGAAGGCCCAAAATACAACTGACAGAATGGGAGAAGATATTTGCAAATGACATATCAGATAAAGAGCTAGTATCCAAAATCTATAAAGAACTTAGCAAACTCAACACCCAAAGAACAAATAATCCTCAAGAAATGGGCAGAAGACATGAATAGACATTTCTGCAAAGACATCCAGATGGCCAACAGACACACGAAAAAGTGATCCACATCACTCAGCATCAGGGAAATACAAATCAAAACCACAATGAGATATCACCTCACACCAGTCAGAATGGCTAAAATTAACAAGTCAGGAAATGACAGATGCTGGTGAGGATGCGGAGAAAGGGGAACTCTCCTACAGTGTTGGTGGGAATGCAAGCTGGTGCAACCACTCTCGAAAACAGCATGGAGGTTCCTCAAAATGTTGAAAATAGAGCTACCCTATGACCCAGCAATTGCACTACTGGGTATTTACCGTAAAGATACAAACGTAGTGATCCGAAGGGGCACGTGCACCTGAATGTTTATAGCAGCAATGTCCACAATAACCAAACTATGGAAAGAACCTAGATGTCCATCAACAGATGAATGGATCAAGAAGATGTGGTATATATACACAATGGAATACTATGCAGCCATCAAAAGAAATGAAATCTTGCATTTGCCACGATGTGGATGGAACTAGAGGGCATCATGCTTAGCGAAATAAGTCATTCAGAGAAAGAACTATCGTATGATCTCCCTCATATGAGGAAGTGGTGATGCAACATGGGGGGTTAAGGGGGTAGGAGAAGAATAAATGAAACAGGATGGGATTGGGAGGGAGACAAACCATAAGTGACACTTAATCTCACAAAACAAACTGAGGGTTGCTGGGGGGAGGGGGGTTGTGAGAAGGGGGTGGTGTTATGGACATTGGAGAGGGTATGTGCTATGAAGTGTGTAAACCTGGCGATTCACAGACCTGTACCCCTGGGAATAAAAATATATGTTTATTAAAAAAATTAATTAATAATAAAAAAAAAGAAGGCTCGTCATTCTAAATCCTTCATCAGCCAGTGATTCGATAGGGGTTGCCTCTGGGAAGGAGGATGACATCAACTTTGTTTAGCCAAGTACAAATTGTGGGGAGTCACTCAGGTGGCCAAAACCCAGAATTTGTTGAATTAAGTGTTTTGGTCTTGGAATGGGCATCTCCTCAGGGGTGGGGAGGGAGCATATCTTCTCCTGAATCCTGGGGCAATATGCTTAACAGCTGGTTAATGTGTTACAGTCAATGTGGAGGCACTTGGTCTATGTTCTCAGTATCCTTGGGACTTTACTCCGTAAGTATCGAATGACAGGAAGTGCCCCACTGAACATGCAACAGCAAGTAGTATACATACATAGGTTATTATGCACGTAATTTTTCAAAGCATATAGACATATTTGAAAAGATGGCTTTAAAATATTACCACTGTATATCTCTAGTGGTAAAATTTTAGGAAATCCCTTTTTTCTTGAATTCTTTTTAATAAATTTTTTAAAAGAATTTTTATGTACTTAACAGAGAGAGCAAGAGCATAAATAGGCAGAGTAGCAGGCAGAGGGAGAAGCAGGCTCCCCACTGAGCAAGGAGCCAGATGTGAGGCTAGATCCCGATCCCATGACTCCGGGATCATGATCTGTGCTGAAGGCCGTCAATTAACCAAATGAGCCACCCAGACAGCCCTTCTTGAATTTTTTTTGTACATACTCTTGAATTTCTTAAATTCTCTAAATAAAAAACTCAGGACATAAAGGCAATGAGTTAAAAAAATAAATAAGCAAGCAGACAAACACACAAAAATAAACCCAGAGTCCACTTTAGTTCATGACAGAACTTACTGAAGGATATTCAATAGTTCTTGGCTTCAGGGTGAAGACATCCCCACCACTGCTTCTGGGTAAAGACACCAGAAGTTGAATTACGGACACTGGCCCAGGATGCCATGACTTCTGTTGCCGAAGGGAGGCCTCTGCCACCATATTTGCTTGAAAATCAATTCTACACGGAAACAAGGCTGCAAAGCAGTTTTGCAAGGGTGTGTTTGATTCATGATGTCTATATTACCTATCCACACCCTTGTTTCTGGTCTCTATTTTCAAGGCACAAGATTTATAAGGCAGAGGAGTCTCCAAAACAGAGAGTATTTGAAAGGTGCTTAGTAGAGAGAAAACATAACAAGTGACCACTACCATGTGCACTCTCAATATAATTGGAAAAAAAGTCATCTTTAATTAGAAAAAATAAAACTTGTGGCACCCAGGTGGCTCAGATGGTTAAGCGTCTGCCTTCAGCTCAGGCCATAATCGCAGAGTTCTAGGATCAAGCCCCATATAAGGCTCCCTGCTCAGTGGGGAGCCTACTTCTCCTCCCTCTATCTCTCTGCCTACTTGTGCCCTCTCTTTCTCTCTCAAATCAATAAATAAAATCTTTGAAAAAAGAGAAAAGATAAAACTTGTTAATACTCATTTCTAGACTTCTAATGACCTTCCTATAAACCTGTTGCTCATTTTTCAAAAGTGATTTTTATTTTTTAATTTTTATTTTTTCATCTTTTTAAAAGATTTTATTTATTTGACAGAGAGCAAGAGGGCACAAACAGGGGGAGTGGCAAGCAGAGGGAGAGGATGACCCTGGGATCATGACCTGAGCTGAAGGTAGAGAGTTAACTGAGCCACCCAGGTGCTTTGTCAAAGTGATTTTAAAATACATTCAAAATAGGAGTAACTAGTAAAACCAGCCCGTGTTTACAGTTCCGCTTCATGTTCTAGAAGACCAATTTTTCCTTATTTGGAAAACAGGAAAGATGATATTTGTTATGAAAGTTCATTGTTTGTATTCTAGCAAATGATGAAAGGCCAGACTTGTAGGAGTCATTGGTTAAGCAGTAGTTGAGAATCATTCCTGTTATTGACATCATTGTTGTCATTGCCCTATAGAGAGAAGTGGGGTCGGCGGGATCAGTTTTCAGGTTGATTCCGTATCTCTGGTAATTATATTACCTCATACATTTTTAATGTAGGAGAAGAGTGTTGACTATTTTCCTGGAGATAACGAAATAGATTTTCCTATTCCCAGCCCCTGTGCATATGAATATATATTGTTATTCTTCTAAGTCACTCTGTTCTTCAGCTTCCCCAGAGTGGTGTCAGATCTATGCATTTTCCCTGTCAGTGGCTATTCTGTTCTTTGTTCATGATACACTTACTCATAGTTATCCTTGCAATAATTGTTAGCGTTCTTTTCCCCGAACAATAGCATCTCAATCATGAAGCACTTAGTATACAATTAGAAGAAGATAGTGCCCTTGAGTAAAATCTCTAAACTAACTTTTTTTTTTTTGAAAGGCTTAGAACGAAAACTTCCAGAGATCGTACATCATGAAAAAGGTTTTAGGGAGGCTTTTGTAGGACAGAGTATTCCTCTATTATATTCATCAAAGATGCCTCACTCTGTTTCAGTCAGAAACCCATGTTCATCAAGGAACTTTAGAGAAAAGATAACATATTTGAGATGTATCTTTACTTGAAATCTTTGGTATTAATTAATGCAAATCATATTTTGGCAGTAGCTAAAATGAACCAAAAAGAGGGCTTTAAAAATTAAGAATTACATCTTGCTTTTTCCCCCTTGTAACATTTAAACACCTTGTACTACAACTATGAGATTGTTTTCCCTTCCCTACACCATAAGCTTTAGGAGGACAGACCTAGGTCTCCCTCACAGACTTACCCCAGTCTCTTAGCTCTTAAGAGTGTAGCGTGGACTTTCGAAGTGTTTGAGATGCTGCACTGAATTGAAAAGAAATTATTTTCCAAGTCTGTGGGAATCATTATAGATGTTATTTGTAAGCATCTTCTGGTATTTCTTCACTCATACTTTAACAATCCTTCCTCAGCTGTCATCTGTTACCAGAAGGTAACCAAGGATTGGAAATGCAGATTAAATGCTATTTTATGAATATCTTCCTCCTAGTTCTCCCCATCTCTTTGGGAACATTTTATTATTTTCAGGGATAGCAAGTCACCTCAGGATACCTCCACAGGAAAATGAGTTCTGTGCTCTCCCAGGCTGGGGTTTTCTTCTATATAATGAGACCATTAGGAGCTTACAAGAGGCATAACAGAATCAAAACATGCAGCTTATTTTCATTGGCTAAACCAGCATAACCAAGGCCTACAACCGGTCTGCAATACCCCAAAATGTACTGATTGCTCTCGTAGGATCAGCATGATTGATATTTTTGTGAGTTGGAGTCATTTCAACATTACACGTACAACAGACTAAAATATTTCCCTTTTACTATGTTTTAAGGAGTGGAAATAAAATGGGTAGAATTTTAGACGGTACATATGAAATCGAGCATATACCTGGCTTTGCCTTTGGCATGTGTCATGTTGGTGAAAATCAAAAATTCCATGTGTCTTGGGGGAAAAACAAAG
This sequence comes from Mustela lutreola, assembly GCF_030435805.1. NCBI lineage: Eukaryota > Metazoa > Chordata > Mammalia > Carnivora > Mustelidae > Mustela > Mustela lutreola. Next base: position 22,553,491 of record NC_081307.1, on the reverse strand, counting down.
TAACTCCAATGATCATATAGTGGGCAATATTTCTTCCACCACCTGATGCAAGATTTTTAGATATACAATGTGTAGCAAATTCACTGAGGTCACATTTTTTTAGGATTTCCACTGCCTATATATGGTTTTTTGATTATAGGAGCATCTATGTTTCATACATGAAATATAAGTATAGCAATTTTAAAATTTTACTATAAACAGAAATCTTGACATGTTTTCACACCTGACCGTAAGACATCCCATGTGTACGTTTCATATAATGCAGGATACAGGCCCTAATATTCTCATCAAGCCCATCTGAATGAGGTTTTGTCTCATAATTGGCCATAACCATAAGCAAGGCAACATTCTTTCACATAAACATAGAGACACTAAAACGGAAGACTTCTTACATTAGGACTTCAGGCAAATGTCATGCTGAATGTTAATGAATTGGAACTTGGAGAAAAAAAGCAAAACAAAACTCTAATTTTACATGAGAGAAGAAGATTTGATCACTAAGAAAATAAGTCTCCATTGTACTGGAAAACACAAAAATTTGTGTCTTAGTGGGGTAATGTGTGGCAAATAGAAAGGGGAATTTCAGTTATGAAACATTCAAGCTGTTTAAAAACTCATATATTTGGAGTAGTTTGCAGTAATGTCTATGTTTTACTTATTTTAACATTTCTTTCTCTTGCTGGAATTTCAACAGTTCTTGGATACATTTATCACATCCTATTGACATCAACTGTTTAAAAAAAAAAAGTCAGAAAACATATCTCAGTTGTACCTCATGCGACAAGTGAAACTACAAGCTCACGTGTGAGAGCCGTCTGACTGGCACCTCATGTGTTCCACTTGGTGAGAGAGTTCACTAACGCTTGGATCCTGGAGGCAGTTAGGATGGAGTAAATGAAATATATTTTCAAATTTCTGTGGATATTCTTTGTTTCCCCCCCAAATTAGGAGGCCTCCATTTAAAAATCTTGCTGTTTTGTATTCTGAATTTCTCACTTATCTGTTGGTTTCTTAGAACTGATAGTGCTTTTAAGAACAGATTTAGTGTAGTATTCTCCCAAAATGCTATAATGACGGCTAGTTTCTTGGGATCCAACATTGTGCTCTACCTCCATGAAGTGCCATGTCTTTTTCATGAACCAGTGGTTTACAACTTATGGCAATTAGTTTTTATTAATGCTTCATTATTTAAATTGTATTATTTACAATGTATTTATTAATTATCTAACTGTCACTCATGAATTATAGTATTATGTTATATTTATATAATCAGCAGTAAAATTAGGATTATCATCAACATTTTAAAATATTTTAGATTTTGGGTAGATCTCTTTCAGTGAATTGTAATGACCAAAATTTAAGTAAATGTAAGAGAAAAATTCACTATGCAATTATTTTTCAGAATTCTTGGTCTCTTAAATATTATTAAAAATAGAGGATACTGATTGAACCACTGAGGAACAGCTGTACACATGAGATTAGGTTACTGATAAAGGGCTACATGGTAGTAAGGTAAAAGAGAAGCAAACTGCTGGGTTGTCTTTGTGGGATGTTGGTGCTTGAACCCAGGGTTACAGTCAGAAATACATCCTGGTTGAGAATTTGCAAATATGGAACAATGTGATCAGTTTAGGGACTCCTGGTTATCTGGGCATAGGTGAATACAAAGGAAGAGTCCATTGGGGCAGAATGCAGAAAAGGAATGCAACAATTCGCTTTTAATAAATGTATTTTCTGCATCCCAGTGATTATGGAGTCTGTCAGAATATGGTAGGTAGAGGTTTTTCAGGCATTCAGCTACCCTTGAAACCATCACAAAACACTGAGAAGACATTTAGCAGAAAAGATTGGGGAAAGGATTGAGAGAGCTCTTGAAGAAGAAAATATGAGTATCTGTATAAAAAAAGCATTTTTTTGGAAGTCTCCAATGGGACATTGTTGTAGATCTAGAAGTTGAAGTAAGTCGCACTAGAAGATTCTCTATTACACAGTTTTTGTTTGTTTGTTTTTACAGAGTTAAGCCACTTTTGCTTATTTGAACTCTATTGCAAACATTTTTAACAACAGATTCAGTCTTTGGCGTTTGTCTATTAAATATTCCCTGTAGTAATAGATTATCCTGCCCTGAACTGTTTTGAAGGACTTTGATGTCTCTAACTTTAAATCAGTCCATAATATATTTCTAATTTGGTACTATTTGTAATACAGATTTTTAAAAATTCTCTCATATATTGTTTTTTCGGTTTTCCTACCAATATATATGCTAATGTGTTCATATATATTGACAATATGTCTTAGCTCTATCTTGTATTATTGGATTGATTTTTCCTCCTTTTTAAATGTGATATGAGGATGTATATATTTATAACAATTTATAATTACAAAAATGAGGAATGATAGAGTTATTTAATATGTGCACTTTATGACTATGCTGGGCTTCTCAAAGTTTTGTAAATCTTGCTTTTCTTTCTACATCTTTTTTCTGAAGTAAGACTTCTTGGATGTTATAATAATACTGTAAATGAATTCTTTTAAAAAATATTGGAAAGATTTTCTAAAATAAAACAGATACTAGTATCTTTTTGCAAGGGCAACAGGCATTCCAATTCATTAGGTGTAATCTAGAGGTAAGAAGATTATTTTATTAACCCTTATAAGCAATGAAAAAAAGAAAACACAGATTTGAATCCATGAAAAACAGATTATGTAACTACTGATTTTCCTTCTCTTCAAAGTTGGGTTCATTCATCATTTATCTTTTAAGAAGAGAATTTTTAAAAAAAATTTTTTTAAAAAAGATTTTATTTATTTATTTGACCGACAGAGATCACAAGTAAGCAGAGAGGCAGGCAGGGGCAGGGGACCCTGCTGAGCAAAGAGCCTGACGCAGGGCTCGATCTCAGGACCCTGGAATCATGACCTGAGCCAAAGGCAGAGGCCACCCACTGAGCCACCAAGGCGCCCAAGAAGAGAATGTTTTTATCAAAGCCTGTGCATTTTTGTTCTCATAAATTTTTAACAAAAGCACTTGAAAATCTAAATTTGAAACAAGTAAAATTCAAGGTGCTCTGGGATAAATGAGTTTTAAAAATAGATTATAAGAAAGCATTACGAAATAACTGCTTTATAGCATTGCTAGTTACGTATGTTAATACTAAATATAAAAATGTCACACTTCTCCTGAATTTCCATTGCTATAGCCTCAGCCCACATGCAATCTGAACTCCTGTAAAAGGAAACATGATGATCCAGGCCTAAAACAATTTTTATGTAATACAATTTTATTTACTTGTCACCAAAACCACGTGTGTCAAATATTTAAGGCAGACTTAGAAGCATTAGAGGTTATCAATAAACACTAAGGTGAAGGAATCAGAATTCATATTGAAAGGGTAAATACAACAAATGGGAAATTCTTGGGGTAAATTAAAAAGGTTTTATTTAAAAATATTGTTATCTGAGTATGCTGTGGACAGACAGGTGGCTGGAGAGCATTTCTTTATATAATAACTTGGGTAATTTATGTGGGTGAAATCACAATTCACAATTTAGCACACTGCTGAAAAACCTAGGGCAGCATTTCCAAAGATAGGATAGGATATTCTTTACTAAAAATGTTTCTCGGGGCACCTGGGTGGCTCAGTGGGTTAAGCATCTGCCTTCGGCTCAGATCAGGATCCCAGGGTCCCAGCTCCATATGGTCCCAGCCCCACATTGTTGGGCTCCCTTCTCTCTCTCTGCTGTTCCTCCTGTTTGTGCTCTCTTTCTGTCAAATAAATAAATAAAATGTTGGGAAAAAAAAGTTTCTCTGCTTAAGTAACTGGGAGGCATTGCAAAATCTATCTCAATATTGAAGTTACTCAATTTGTATTAAAATCTTTAAAAAAATAAAAAAATTTGGTATTACTTTTCTTGCCTATTCTTTCTTGTGGTTTTGCTGTTCAGTTTTGTTTTGTCCATGTGACTTTGTTGGTTAAATTTTGTGGAAATAGTGATTAATGAAACATATATTTGAAAGCACTGACTCAGTGTGAGAAGTCTGCATTAAGAGACCTATGTCCTATTTCCATAGGGTGGTTTTTTACAGAAAAATTAACTGAAGAAAGAGCATTATTTGTAGAATATCCTCACAAAAAACAAAAGGCATATTATCATAGAAAAAATAAAGAATCAGTTTGTCTTTTTTTTTTTTCTAGTGAATTTATTTATTTATTTATTTATTTTATTTTTTATAAACATATATTTTTATCCCCAGGGGTACAGGTCTGTGAATCACCAGGTTTACACACTTCACAGCACTCACCAAAGCACATACCCTCCCCAATGTCCATAATCCCACCCCCTTCTCCCTAACCCCCTCCCCCCAGCAACCCTCAGTTTGTTTTGTAAGATTAAGAGTCACTTATGGTTTGTCTCCCTCCCTATCCCATCTTGTTTCATTTATTCTTCTTCTACCCACTTAAGCCCCCATGTTGCATCCCCACTTCCTCATATCAGGGAGATCATATGATAGTTGTCTTTCTCTGCTTGACTTATTTCGCTAAGCATGATACGCTCTAGTTCCATCCATGTTGTCTTTTGAGTAACTATTTCAATCTAGCATTCACTTTGTTAGATGTTTCAGTGTTTTATAATATCATTTATCTACCACTCTTTTCCAAGAGAATTTTCTTCTTCCTAAAATAAATGATGTTATGATGACAAAGCCTTCCATCTAATGGAGAGAAAGTTATCACATATACTATCATTTGTACTAAATATTTTTATTTGTATCTACTTTTAAAAATTCAGTGTAAGACACATGTAAAGTTTTTATAATATATTGCATGTATATATTTTGATAATCTCAATAAAATAAATTTATAGAAGGGTATAACATACTATTTAGAAACTTTGTTAATATATATATATTTTATTATAACAATAATTTGACTAAAGGGATACTTTAAAATTAAAATATTCAAGAGTGTATTTGGGAAAGATTGGTTTCTATCTTAAATTATGTAGGGATATTAGCTAAACCAATCAAAATTATATTGTCTCATAAAGTGAAGTTATGTGGTCAAAATTCATTTTTTCCTTCTTACCCAAAATACATGGCAATTTTTTTTTCTTTAAGCATAAAATTTTCAGTCTTTTAAAAAGTATAAACTGTATTCCATATAAGTATATTAAAAATTCAACATGCCTAAAAAGTATGTAAGATTTTAAACAGGAGGTTAAAAAAAAAACCTAACCAAGAAATAAATGATATGATTCCAGCACACTCTTTAGACACCGTATTTTTCTGCAAATGGGAATGGTAATCATGAAAAAATATGGACTTCCATTGATCTTTGTGAACAGTGACATACCGCTCCCAAATTGCCCAAAGGATGTGTGTGTTAGATTACATAAATTTGGGGTAAATGCAATTACATTCCGAAGAGTTTCCTATACATCTTGAATAATCACAAGGTCATTTCTGAGAAAAGCCCAATATTTGGGCTCATTCAAGCAGTCCAATTTTCAACTAAAATAGAGCATGTCCTTATTAGTGTAAGATGCTCCCAATTGAATTTTCTATAGTTAAACAATTACTAAAGGAATTCTACTTAAAATTCATCCCAGTAACCCTTTTTATGTTAGGAAAATCCAATCTTTGTTTTGGAAAGCATCTCATTTTGTTGCAGGTGCTCCTCTCTGCAAACAGTAAATTTGGGTGTTTAGGTTAAGGCCATTTTGTTGAATTTCGTGGGTAAAGAAAAGTGTCCCAATTATACCTTAATCTATTTGATAAATGTATTTGCAAAAAAAGTGCAGAGAATTAAATGAAAACTCATAGGTACCAGATTATTGTTAGCTTAAATACATCTTCAGATTCAGAACTGCCAACTTAGTCAAACAGTGAATAATTAATACTTTAAGCCATGTACTTTTCCTTCTGTTTATTGATTTTTGAGATGATTCTCCTTTTCTGAGGTCATGTAAAACCAGACTAATCCAGACACCATGGACTGAGAAGCTAAGCCTCCAGAAATTGCATCACTTGAAGGATATTATGTAACTTTTATTTTCTCACTACATTATTCAATTTGTTGAAGTCATCATGGAAGGGATCATATTTGGAAATAATGGCCTTGAATATAATTCAAATGATGCATTTTTTCCCCAAATGATGCATTTTAATGTGGATTGCCTTTAATTTTTGATTACTTTTTGGTTATTAATTTCCCTTTAAATTTCAAAATATGACACAGTTCTTAACATTCACTGTCACTGTTAGAACAGTGATTATATTTTATGGACAATGACTGATCACTTCTTAGGTAAGTAGACACTTGAATTCCCTTTGACTATCCATCTGCACACCATCACGAAACTTAGAGGCATGATAGGACAGAAGCTAAAACCATTTTCTGATAGTTCATATCAAGTTGTCGCTGTTACATAGAATGGGTTAAATATATTTCCCCACCAGAACAGAACAGTTTAACATGTTGTTGCAGATAAAATGAGGATTTTCTTTGACCTTTTCAGTGCATCTTAAATTTGAATATATGTGACTAAACTAGATCAAAAGAACTATACATTTCAGACAAAGTAGCCATCATGTTTAAGTAGTGCTCAAACTTATCTCATAGGTAATCTTTTAAAAAGTTTATTCCAAAAACTTTTATGCAAGGAAAAATTTTTAACAGTTTTTACATTTATCATGTTACCACATTAACTCAATTAGATCAATCTTACTTCAGCTCTTAGGACGATGGAAAGTAAGAGTACAATCATATATATTCATTTGCTAAATGTGGATTAAGATATGGATTTTAAATAACACAAAACCAGAAAGATAAAGTTGAGGCTGAATCAAGTCAATTAGATTTATTTTACTTCCTGATCTTCAGTAGGATAAATGAACTTCCGACCTTCATGATCATGATCTGAACGTGGGCAGGTGATTATTCTGGGACACTTTTTTTTTTTTTTAAGATTTTATTTACTTATTTATTAGATAGAGAGAGATATTGAGAGAGAGTGAGAGAGAACTTTGAAGTGGGGGAAGGAGCAGAGGATGAGGGAGAGGGACAAGTAGGCTGGGGCCTGCGCACAGAGCCAAGGCAGGGCTGGATCCCACAACCCTCCCTTCTCCTGCCCCATCACTACCTGAGCAGAAACCAAGAGTCAGACACCCAGTGGACTGAGCCATGAGCCACCCATCCACAACTATCCTGGGCCACTGTTAACAACAAAAAAATTTACTTAAACAGACTATGAAATAACACTGAAGTACTACTTTAAGAAATATGTAACTTTATAAGTCTGTAAGATATTTTTGTATATTTGGTTATACCCATTTTTGGAGTGGTGAAAATATGGTAGGTCAATTGTTATTTTTTTTTTAAAAGCAGTGAGGGGAAGCTGATGGATCAGTTAGAGCCTACAAATCTATTCTTAGTATCACCACTGAATATAAGTTTAGTTCCAACCTGAACTGATTTATCTTTGGGAAAAAAAAAAGAAAGTTATTATAATGCAAATGATAGTGTTACCTCTAAGTAGTTAATATTAGATACTAGTCCTCTTATTCAATTGTTTTTAAGTGCTCTAATTAACAAGTATTTATCAACAGGCATTTTTTTGTTTTGTTTTTTTAATATTTTGTTTTCATTCTAGATAGCTAAATAAAGTGTTTTCTTATTTTCTGGTGTACAATGTACTGATTCCACAATTCCATACATCACCCGGTGCTCATCAGAACAGGTGCACTATTTAATTCCTATCCCCTATGAAAGCCTTCCCCAACTCCTCTTCCTTCAGGGAACCATCAGTTTGTTCTCTAGCCTTGAGTTCATTTCTTGATTTGTCTCCTTCCTTCTCTACAATGTTAATTCATGATTGATTAAGTTCCTGGTGGAGAGGTGAATTATGATCATCCCAAAGGGTCTTCTCATTGCTGATATTTTTATTAACATATAATGTATTATTTGTTTCAGGGGTACAGGTCTGTGATTCATCAGTCTTACACAATTCACACCATGCATTTTCTTATGGTAACTATGCTTAGATAACTATGCAACATAGCAAGGCATATTCAAGGAATATCTATATCTTTAAAAAAACTCTTTTAATAAAATCTAAAGTTTGTGAATTGGAAAATTATCTGACTCAAACTTCCCTATATTATTTGTTAAAAATTTTGGAAGTTGAATATTAGAACTTCCAAACAGTATACTGTTTTTAGGTCAGTCATTATGGTTGGGATAAAGATTTATGGAATAATAGTCTGGGGCCATTCAAACAATAAAAACCTTCAGATGCCCAAGTTAAAGGAATAATTTACCCAAAACCTTTCTCACTATATGATTACTTTCCCTTGGGCAAATGACCAAGTTGTAGTTTTGTAATTTAGTGTTTTCCATAATAAATATTTCTCAAATACTTTCAGGGCAATTCAAGACACTAAGATATAATCTATTACTCAATGATTAAAATTGGAAGGAGAGTAAGAATCTTGTCACTTGACTCAAGAGATCCATCCCAGAGACAAAATTGCTATAGCTTGAGATACAGTTTGTGAGAATACTCAAGTCAAGTTTACAGCTGACTTATTCTAATGGACACGTGAAGAGGAAACAATGAATAAGTCATTTGATGTAACATGAGCAGCATTGAGGCTTCGAGCATTTTGTAAGGGTCAGAATCCAGAGTAAATATGTCCTCCTGGTAGAAGGTGATTACACTATGAATTAATAATCTTGTTTTTTTTTCCAAGACATCAAGACCTTTATTTTTTATCATTAGAATAGCATTCTGAGATTTATTTTTTGAAAAGGGGGGGTATTCCATAGTAAAAGAATTTTTTGTTGATAAACTGGGTAACATATCATACTCACAGCCAAAGAAGCATAATTTTCCACATGCAGCCAGGACATGAAATCAACAGCAATCATGGTCTGTGTTAAAAGAGAGTGTGTGTGAGGCCAAAACACGGAATCTCACACACAATTATGACTGAAGTTGGGATATCAGCTAATGACCTTGAATTCAATCATAGACTTTAAGATTGCAGTAAATGCTTACTCTTAATTTATACCCAGTTACAGCATTATTTATGTTATTGAAATCTGAATGCAAACTTCCTAGTTACTTCTGTTAGGACTATTTTCCTAATGGACACCAGGTATCCAGGTGGTTGGATCTATCACAGATCATCAGATACTGTGAAAAAAGGAAAACTTTGTGACTCGTAATGATAAGGTTTTTCTTTTTCTTTATGTGCTTATTATACCGAATGAGATTCACCGTGCCACTACCTCTTTGCTTATTTTCTTCATAGAACTTTTCATATTATGACGCTATGGTGTTTAATTATTTTTACATTATCTGTGGTCTGCATTTCCTTGGTAGTCCAGAAGCTCTGCAAGAGTTGGGACTTCATTTTAATTTATTAGAGAGAGTGAGAAAGAGAGCACACAAGCAGGGAGAAGGGCAGAGGGGTGGGCTGATGTGGGGCTCCATCCGGGGACCCAGGGGTCATGACCTGAGTTGAAGGCAGACACCCAAACGACCGAGCCACCCAGGGACCCCAGGACCTTTTCTCTCTCTGCTTGGTTGGCTAATGCCTAGACTAGTAAAATAGTCCCTGACATATCCAAGTACCTGTTACCATTTATTAAATAAATGAGCAAATGAATGCGTTAAAACCAAATAAACATAAAAATTGTAATAGTTGATTGACTTCTCTGAAATAAAGCTTTCTTGGTTATAAAACTGGAATTTAATTTAATCCAAAAGAGTTGAGATCCTAATTAAAGTAACAGAAATCGAGTGTCTTAATTCAGTACAAATAACTATATATACTTAACCCATGTTAGTTAATTTACTTCTATCTCTGAGTTGTAGACTATGATGTAAAATTGTTTTCCAGAGCCCAGATAATTTACAGATAATTCCTTTGTGGGCTTTGGATTACAGAATGGACTGTAACTCAAATGCTTGACAATTTACCACTTCTTTTCCTTAATCCTTTGATGCCGGCACACTGCTTTATATGCTATTACTTCCACATCAGGGTAAAAGTAATCTGATATAGCACAGAATTAAACTTTTAAGAAATTATACAGTATATTAAGGTGACATTGTTGCACTTAAAAACTGTCTGTATATAACATCTTTATTTTACAGTTTAGGCAACCGAAGCCTAGTGTTGAGCTGGTAGAACCTGAACATTGTTTTGCTGCTAAGATGCGCAGACATACTGCAGTAAATCAATCACTCCAGAACCCCTGACATAATAAATGATCATGCCACTCTTCCTGGAGAGCCTGAACCTTCTTCTAGAATCTTTTTCAATACAATGCCCCATCTTGATAGTCCTTTTCAGCTGGGCAGAGTTGGTATGCAAGGTGAAATCCATGTGTAATCACAAATGAAGTTTAGACCTCTTACTTAGATTAGATTTAGGCAGATTACTAAATGACATTCAAAGCAACATAGAGATTAGAATCTGATTTTTTTGCCTCTACTTTACCGATGCCCCTTTTTAAAAATCAAATACATTTACTTATAAGGACTGTTTTGCAGATGGATAGTGGATCATAGCAAAAATAAGAAATTTGTAGATGTTGAAAGATGAAATGTAAAAGGAAATTTATAATTTTTTAATATTTTACATTGAAATTTCATTTATTATTTAATGAATTTAAATTTTTTATATTATAGTGTTTTTTATATATATAGTGTTGAAGCTGTAGCTTATATTATAGTGTTTTTTATATATATAGTGTTGAAGCTGTAGCTTATTAAATTTATTTTTTCTGGGCTTTTAGACTACCTTTAAACAGTGACTTCATATAATGTGCTGTACATTAAAAATATACTGCAATGCCTTGAAATCGGCTATAAATTCAAGATGATCTGTGAAGTCTAATTGGTAGTGAGATTGACCCAAGGACAGAAATTATTATATCTTTCTAGAATTTTGGCTATGTCCTTTTTTGGCTTTGTATTTCCTTAATTAATCTTGAGAACAATTGGTAACTTTCTTCCTGATGTCTGAAAGCCCTTAGTTGTGGTGTCCAATGAATTCAGAATCTTCTAGCAAGTTGTAAACATTAGAAAAATACTGAGTTCACCATATTTTAAAAATTTAAGTGGTATGGGATTTTAACAAGACTTTTCATCTATAATACTTTCCAAACGGTTTCTTTCCTACCTTATAAGCTAAACTCATTTATACATTTTCCTACCTTATAAGCTAAACGTTTATACATTTATACACTTACACATTTATACACACTGCTATAGAAACACATAAATTGCATAAGAAAAACTGTATGTATTTTCAAAAATATCTGGCAAGTTCTCACATGCTTTGGATCTATTCTATTTACATTTGACATCTTATACATTTGGGCTAGTTTTTATACATTTGGGGTAATTTATGCATATTTTAATGAATAATGAATCAATTAAAATCTCATGCTTTGTAACACTCCAAGTGATCCTACAACATCTTATCTTCCATAATTACTAATAGTTAATAGAGGACAGTTTTTCATATGAAATTATTCTTTTAGGTATTGTTTTCTATTTGATCCATGAATAAATACATAGACAATAACATTCTTCAGAGTTAACATAGGAAATGTTTATATATTATAAAGTGGCATACTTTTTTCTAATGATATAGTCTAATGAGTTCCCTTTAAATCTTGATTTTTAGGAAACTTAAATATACACTTAATATTCAACATATTAACTAGTTTTGTTTTAGTGATTAACCTTTTGTTCCTCCTTTCTTCCTATGGTTTTCTTTCAATTTCATTCTTTTTCTGTTTTAAGGGTTTATATTTAAGAAATCTGATATGCTTTCTGATAACAAGTGATATTTAAAAATAAGTGATTACTACCTAGAAAACCTGATTAGATCAGCTAAAATACAATATTTAATTGTAATAGGACATTCTTTTTGTGCCAAACCAATGTATTTATCCTGTCCTTTGAAATTTATATACAACACCAGAAAGAAGAGTGGATTGGGCTAGTTCTGAGAAAAATTTTAGTATATATTTGTAAGGTAAAATTGAATCTTTTATGATGTAGTCTTTCTCCTTTCCCAGTCTCAATGGTATTTCTTTGAGTGAAAAAAAAAAAAAAAATCAGGGGTGCAATTTATATTTTCAATAATTTCAAGTTACTTCCTTTTTGAGTTAGAATAATTTTTAACTGGCAGAACATAGTTAATTTTTAAAATCACTAGTGAATACTATAATAGCAAGATTTGTTATTACCATATATCCCACTTTCATAGCAAGTAATATTTCTTATTGAAAGGGAAAGAATAATGTAAAACCGTGCCTCCATTCTAAAATTTGTTACATGACACAAAGTTACAGCAACTTTCAGTTTGGGCGGTGCTATTCTCTATAGCCGTTCTTTTAATGTTAGCCCATTGGGAAATACTAACATAATATCATCCTGGATAACTCTGGTTTAATATCCATGCCCAACCTGTACTCTAGTACCCCCACTTAATAAGAAAAAAAGAGTGCCCCAAACCAGGCAGTGCTATGGTGGTAAATGTTCTGAGGATATGCTGGAAACAGGTATGGAAGGGTCTGGTTGCTGATTAGAACCATCCCAAATTTTGTGAAGTCATAGAATATATAGGATTCCCCAAAGTAAAAGCATTCATTTATTGTCTATTGATAATTAACATTTAGAAAGCTTTTGTGAAGAGTGTAAGTGATTGTATTTTCTTTCCCTTTTTCCTAATACATGGACCAGTCTGTAGAAATATGTGGGCAACAAAGAACATGGCAATAATAACCCAAACAACAACAACAAACACAAAACTTCTAAATGATACTGTTGCTTTTTTGGAACCCATGAGAAATTAAGTCACTCTCAAAGCATGCAGGGAACGAGACTGGGAATTATTTCTCTAAAAGGTAATCAAATCTGGGTTACTCTTTTGAACTAGTTGGTTCTTGATGTTTTGAGGGTGACAAAGAAATGAAGAAATACATCAAATAAGTAAATGCCAATTAGTGCGCCACTGCACGTGTATGTGTACTTATACGTGATGATATATGTTTGCATAGGGATGTATATTCGAGCAAATAACAATTCATTTACTCTAACCCCCAGAATCAAATCAGAGTTCGCAGAATGCGTAAACTCTCAGCTAAAAATCTGGCAAAAATGTAGTGACCAAGACTTTTAAGTCAATTTGATTTCTTTAGTTTCATTAATTCCTATGTTTAAGAAGAACAATATGCTCAATTTTTCATAAGGGAAGCATCTTTATCAAGTATAAATATACAGATTAAAATTTGAAAAGCATAGATCATACTAGAATTGATATTTAAAACACATACTCAAAAAAAGGTCTCTAAATCACTATATACTCATATCCCTCCTCTTCAAACTTTTTTCTCAATTAAACAAATGATAGCATATAAGTTGTGATCCTCTTTGTTTTGACTATCACGTTTAATCATGGTTACACAGTAGCACCAAAATTAGGACAAAATACAAGAATTACAGGAGAGATCTTAAATTATATGAGCTCATGGCATGCTTCAAAGGTCTCATTTTTTAAGGAAAACAAAGTTTCCAACTGCCAAACTGGTGCATTTTCTCCCAAAAGAAATAGACCGCAATCCACCCCAATCTAAACAAAAGATACAATAGACTGATTTTGAATAGATAGGTTATCTACAGTTTATGGGACAGGTAGTCCATTTAAATAGAAAAAGATTGATTTTACATAAAGCAAGATAGAGTACAAAAGCACAGCTTTTGTATTTTGGTAATATTGCAATTTTACAAACATATTGCATAGTATGTGTAAGAAAATAGTTCCATTTTTCCATATATCTATATATACAAGAAAACATTTACATGAAAATTACAAAACAAAATAAATGAGTAGTGGACCTGGTTTAAAGAATTGTATAAATAACGAGACACTCAGACTTGAAATTACGTATCTCCATTGTTAGTGAATGTCCTTGCACATCTTCAACCCTGTTTGGCTTTTATTTATAACCATTCAGACAAATGAGGTATTAAGACTGCAAAAACAAAGGATCACAGTTCATTATACCTCATTTCCTTTCATGTTGTTCATTGACTTTCTCCAAGAGCGGAACCGCTTCAATCAACACTTAAAAAATAGCCCTCTGGTTCTAAGAGTATTTCAAATTAATTATATTCCCCAAAGAATTTTTACTGAGCAACGAAAGTTTAAACTCAGCTGAGTCAATCCAGCCTGGACCCATTTTTAGGATATAGTCTTTATATACTGGTCTTATGAATATCAAGGAGTTTATTATGCATGTATAAAAAGTAAGTGGACAATGCTAACAAAATTTTCCTTCTAAAACCAAAACATTAATGATTATAGCTCAGAATCCTGCCAGGAGGATGTTTACTACCTCATGTTATAACTCTAAGCCCTCCTATTCATTTAAATTGATTAGTAGAAGCAATAGTGTTGTAGAGTTAAATACAATAGAAATCCCAGTCTTTGGTCTTTGACATTTAAATAACTAATGAACTGCAGTATAAAACAATATGAATAAGTGTTCAATGAGGTCATTCATTAGTTTATAATTATTTTAAATAAAAATATAACATTTCACTTTGTGATAATGATATTTTGTAATATTCACTGCTATAATATACACTACTACAGAGAGAAAATAATTTCTCCAAGTATCTTTAAGTATGGCCACATGAGCAATGATAATTAGACCAAAGCTACTGGAAGAATAAGGTTATAAGGCCTTACTCATGTGAAACTCAAACATGAATTTGGCTTTGATCATGGTACAGAAAATTTGGCCATTAATTATCTTCAACTATTTTAATAATTTAATATTATGATACTGACATTATCTGTTATAAAATATAGCACTTAAATGCATTAAACACTCTCCAGCCTTCTACCAATTGCCGCCTCATATGGAGATAGCATGTTTGCAATGACACAATGCATTTGGAGTTTTCTTGTATCAAATACCAGTTTAATAAAGTGAGGCACTGTCCAACTGAGAAATTCAGATGGTAGAAAATGCAGGAAGTTTGAATGGCATAGCATCTTATAAAAAGTCAGCAACTGAACTTTGCGATCAAATTGCCTTTTCTTCAGAAGACCAGAGCTTTTTAGTTTGATGGGGATAAGTAGTAACAGAATGATCAACAGAGTATTAATATTTGGTAAATATCTCTATTAATTTCCCAAGTAGTTCTTTTCAATAAGACCCAAATATATCCTTTTCTTTTTAAAATGTCAACCATATTCCTGAAGCCTGTCAATGACATATTATTTATGAAAGGGACATTAATGTTCACACAGTAAGAACAAGAAAGAATATAGGGAAAAAAAAGGAGTAAGGAGCAGGATGCCAGAAAGATTTGCATTTCAACATTCCAAGGAGAAACAGGTTAAGGTAGAGAAGGAGATCGGTAATGCTAATTCAGACTAAGCTACTGAACTCGAGAGTGCTCTCTTTTTAAGTGAAATCAGTGAAGTTTTAGACATGAAAGTAACTAGAGGAAACTTCTAGTTTGCTGTACCCCTCTCACAGGTAAGTAAACTGTGGTCAAGATAAGGAAGTACATTTCTTAAGGTCACATGAGTAGGTAGACGCAGAACTAGAAATGAAACTCCAGGATACATTTTCAGAGATTTGGGGTACTGAAATCTAAGATTTCCTGATAATATCAAATCTGAAGTATAAAATTATCTTGAACGCTTCAATAAATAATTAATCATGTACTAAATTAGAAAGCTTGTGGTTCCTAAGAAAAAAAAATAGGACCAAGAAATACAGGGTAGAAATTTTGGAGATGTTGAGTGAAAAGAGAGGAAATTTGGAAGTATTATTTTTTTGAGAGTGTCTCATTTAAATATTCTAAAAGCATAAGGGATAATGTGTCTGCTTCTCTCCTTTAACCCCCCAGAAACAGAACTCAGATACTTAAGTTTTTTCATCCCCAGCTAAAAATGTAAATGCTAGGAATATGGTCAATCTCTTTCCTGCCTGTGGGTTTGCTTGACTTTCTCCCTTCTTCCTTTCCTGCCTTCTCCAGCTGAACTCAATACAAAGTTTAAGGTCCATGTATTACACCCAAAGCAATTTTTTTTTTTTTTAGTTAAATTAGGAAAGATGAAATTTGCATCTGCATAAACTGCACACTATTTATATAGGTTGTAACAGAAAAATACTACTGGAGAAACAGACGAGGAATCTGTTTCACAGTCTACAGTTAAGGGAACTCTGTAGTAGGAGAGAACCAAACCTCCGTTTATGAGGAAATGAAGGACTTTTAGGAGCAATCTTCCGTGCCTTCAACAGAAGCTTCAGCTCTGAGGCTGAGTCTGTATCTAGATTCTAAGGAATTTAAAATAGCCAGCCCAGTAATTTCAACCAACTGCCCAGTGTTGGATAGCAGAGGCACCTGTATCACTATTTCTACTAAATCAAAGATATTTTTACATCATTTAGATGTAGACATAGTCTAAATCTCTTAACATATGTTTCTTTTGAATTGTGTAACATTTCAGAACATATTTGAACTTGAAATTGACAGCCCCTCACCAGAACTGGATTTTATGGTGTTTGTCTCTCACTCTCTCTTGACTTTTCTCCTCTTATGACACAGGATTTAAAATTTAGTGGACCCTTCCACCACCTAGAATTTTTGCTCTTGGGATTAGACATGTTAGAGCTCTCAAGAGACCAGTAGACCCGATTGATACTTTTGTTGTATAGTGGAGTAAACTGGGAGTCTGGAGATACTCCCAGACGGCCTAAATCAGCTCACTGATTAGAAGACAGAGCTGAGATTAGAAAGGGTGCTAACTCCTAATCAAAAGAATTGTTTCCATTTGACTAAAAAAACCTTTGTAACTATTTTAATTTAAGGATGTTTAGAACTTGAATAGGTCTCAAATTAATACAGTGTTTTCGTAAAAGCTCCATAACACAGTGATTAGCACCCAGAATTTCTCAAAATTTCTTGTGTTATACTTTGTGTACTTTGCTATACCAATGTGAGAATTTCTCATATTAAATTCTAATGTTCCAACTTAAATAAATTGAACACTTACATTATGATAGGAGGTTTTAAGCAACTGCATATAAATTCTTACTCCAATAGTTATTTAAGTTTTCCATGATAACCTGCAAACACAAGTCAAGTTCTATTTGAAAAGTGATAAAACTGCACTAGCTTTTGGACTTTTTGGTGGATACAGAATGTGTTTTAGTAAAGTAGAGCTTTTCTAAGCATTCGATGTTAGGTTATCTAAACAAGGTAATTCTGGCCAAATGGTTCACTTTGTTCCTTGCATTATCTAATTTTCCTACTTTCGACAAATTACTCCAACAAGTTCCCATCTCCCACTTTGCTCTATGCTACAGAGGCCTGAATTTCAAAGGTTCTATGTTCATGGGCCCCCAAAATGAAGCTTCTATATACCTGTAATAATGAGCATAGGGGAAAGTAAGTGACTGACAGGTGAAAACTAAGGACTTACCTTAGAGGAATCAAGTCATCTTTCCATAATAGGAAATATTTGATTCAATTTTACATTCTTGGATTCTCTAGCTTTCAAGAATTCAAGTTAAGGAGTGTTGTTGTGATAAACGAATCTACATTATTCTGGAGTTACTAGTGCTAATTTACAAAAAATTAGCAGTAGAGAATGGAAGGAGCTATGATTTCTGATGCCTGGTAGCTGGGTAGCTTAACAGTCTAATCAAGGTAACTAAGTATTAAGAGCTGAAAGGAACTAGGACCAAATTCCTGAAAATAGGAATCTAATGGAGCAAACACAGTGTCAATATTTGTTAACATTTATATTTTTTACTGTGGAAGCAGGGATTTGTCATTTACTTTCTACCATCCTTAAATCTTGACCTCCAATTAAAAAAATACAGATATAATTCTGAAGATTATATTCCAATGGAAAGTGAATCCATTCTCAGCAAAATGCATCACATTAGTCATTTATTTATTTCACGGATATGTTTGAATTATAGCAGTCAGAGTCAAAGTGAATGGAGCCAACAGAAAGTTGTACTAGGAGAACCTCATGGAAATGATAGCATGTGAATTAAAAAAAAAAAAAAAAAAAAAAAAAAAAAAAAAAACTATGGATTCCACACCATTGGTATGCCCCTCTTAATCCTATTGCAATAAATTAGATGTTTCGTTAAAAGCAAATACGTCACATGCAAAAGCCAAGTAAATACTATATAAGGCCATTCAGATCTGACAAATGACAGGATAATGGTGTTCTGTTAATTCTGTAAAGATTATATTGCTGAGTGCTTTCAAAATTACCTAATGTACAAAATTCTAGACTTAGTAGACAAAGAGTAACAACACACTGAATTCAAAGAAACAAACAAAACTCAGGGTGGAATTCTGTCTTGTTTTGTTTCGTTTTGTTAAAAATCATGTATTGAATTTAATTTTTAGCAAAGCAAGCATCATCTAATGCTTGAAAAATTTTAAAATTTGGGGATAAAAGTTTACATCCAAAAAAAAAAAAAAACCAAACCCACGATTGGAAAATTGTGCTTTCAGGCTGTAGAATTAGTTTTCTGACAGGGTCAACCATCTCATCTTGCCATCGGATACTGGGAATTTCATCTATATAATTAATGTATGTATATGCAGTTCATCTCCGGGTCCCGCAAAAATCTAAAACTGTGTGCTTCACTTCACGTAGCAAAGGCACCTATGTTTTTCTCCCTTTTGAGCAAAAGTTATGATCCAGTTTTCCCGCTGAAGACGATTTTCCCACTGCCCCGACACCCACACTCTCTGCCTCGAGCAGGACAATCAGGAGAGAAGGTGGCGGCCAAACCCCCGCTTGCATTGGAAGAAGTTGCTCTGTGGACCATTTGAAGCAGCTCTGGACTGATCACAAGGGAAACCGAGCGGGGCTGTGAAGCAGACGGACAGGAACAAAAGGCTATTCTGGTGTGAGGAGGAATCAGTCACTTCAGCTCCACAAGCAGATGTTGCTACTGGACTGACACGTGGAGCTGACTCCTGCTGGAGAAAGGTAGAGTTTGCCATTGGGGCAGACGCACAGTTCGTACACGGTCTGCCGGGAATTTGAGGAGCTCGGCGAGGAGGAGGAGGAGGAGGAGGAGGAAGAGCCCGTCGGGAGATTCCCCAGCCGGATTTTTTCTGCATTCAGAAATATCTAGGAGGGGAGTAGAGAGTGCGCTTTAATTCATTTTAGCATTCGCCATTCCTCGGAGCTTTACAACATGGTCTAATAAGAAAGACTAAACAACAAACAATTGTATTGGTTTAGCTGCCATGCTTTGTTGAACAAACAAATTACATTCCGACGGTACAGCCCCAAAGCTCCGCAGCTTTCCTCTCCTTTGAGATGTGGTGCTTTTGGACAGAAAGCCCTCGATCTGAAAAGCAATACTGCACGATCTGCTTAAGGGGACAACACGCTTATTCCAACACCACAGAAAACTAAAGGAGTTTGACAAAGTTTCTCCATTTAACTTCTTAATCATGCCTCGTCTAAAGAAGATGCAAAGAAATTGGGGTACTCGTGGATAGGCCCTACCTGAAGGGATGGGCAACTTCTTAAAAAAAGTCACTCAACGGTCTAATTTTTAAAAAGTCATAAAATCACCTTGACAGTTTAAAGGATAAGCCACGTAGATAATTTACATCATTAACCATTATTCGATATCATCAGGTTTGAAGTCTCCATGAAACGGATTACTTGTACACTACACTTACTTTGTTAGACTTTTGAATTTGCAAAATGACTTCATTTATTCCAAACATTGACTTACCACTTTTAGGGACGGAGATCAGATGGTTTTGACATGCAAGAGAAAAGTTTCAAAGAAAACTGAAATCGTGAATTTGAATGAACAAAGAAACAACTTTCTCTAGGTATTTCTTCATTCTATTGTTATGTAGCTAATTACTTCTTCTTAACTCAAAAGAAGAATCCGAGATTTGCCCTCATTCAAGTATCTATTCCTTTCTCACTGGGACTCCTACCATAGCCCCCTGACTAGCCTGCCAGTTGTCCTTTTCGTTCTCTTATAGCCGGTTTTGTATACTGCTTAGTGAACTTCTAAGAAACAGAGATCAGATCAGATCATCCCAGGGCTCAAAATTTCCTAAGAGCCTCTCCCCACGCTTTGCATGAATCTGGACCCCTTCCCGTGGCCCACCAGCCCTCCATGATCTGGCCTCTGTAACATTTCCTGGGATTCTTCTCCTTGCTCTAGCTCTTGCATTTTCTCAAACTTATCAAAGGAACTCTGGTTTCTGGGCTCCTTTACTCCCTATTTCTTTAACCTGAAATAGCTTTTCTCCAGATATTTACAAGTGTAAATGTTTCCCCAAACATTTACAATGTTTTCTCCAGATATTTACAAGTTTTCTCCAGATACAGACCCAGCTTATTCGCTGAGTAGCTAGAAACCATGGGAGGGATGGAGATTTCTGCTTTTTTCTTTTATATATTTATTTTTTAAAAGCAAACTCCTTTATTCTTTTTAAATTTTTGAAACACAGGAATCTATTGAATGCTGCAAATAAGATACAAATATAATGCTTATGCCATAGACATGTATATTTTAGATTTAGAGGTTTCAGATCCCTGCTAAAAGGTCACCTTCTAAAAAAAGTTTTTCTTAACCACTCCATGGGAAGAGCACTAATTCATTAATTGATCTTTGATGGCTTTACTTTTCTCTATAGTACCAACCCCTTCCTAACATTGTATTAAGTATGTATTCATTCATTATTTCTCTTCCTTGCAAGGAAGATCTACAGCTGTCTGGTTCACAGCAGTGCAGAAAATTGTAGGAGTGCATGTTGCGTGAAACAATGTTCTTCTTTCGCCATGGACAGGTCTCTTCCCTGTGGGGCACAAAGATCCCCCTCCAGGAGAGACTAGTTCATCCATTTCACCCTCCATGACTCTTCCCTGATGCTCCAAGATGGAGAGACTCTTATTGGTTTGCCCATAGGAACTTATGAATCCCTGATTTTGCTCACCATTTGATGTTATTTTACAGTCCTATTTGTATCTTCCTTTCTCTAGCAAATTAGATCTTCCTTGAAGGTGGAATCATACCTGAATTTTTTTTTATATAACTTTGCAGTGTTTAACCCTGCACATACAGCTTCCTCTTAATGTATATGGTTCTTGAATACATGACTAGATTATAAAGTAAATGGATGCTTGAATTGACCAACAATATTCAAAGTTAAGAAAGTGTGATTAAAATTTTTGTTTGCAGGTGTCAAATGTTGAAATTTGTCACTCTATAGTTCCTTCTGGGTTAAGTGATGGGAAAGCAAAGAGAAAGTGTTTCTATTCTTATTTTTTAAAGGAGACTTCTTTTTTTCCGAATAGGGAAGTTAGAAGTTCGCAAAACTAAGCAAAAGGAAAGGACAGATTTTCAGGTACCGAGGCTGGGCATCATTTCTCCTGGCTCTGTGTCTCCTTGTTGAGGGACATCAGGGAGGAGAACACCAATCATTACACACTGGGCTCTTTCACTTGAATAAGTGAAACATCGGAACAGGGGGAGGAATAAACTTCTCTACTGGTTGAGTTTAAGAGAGGCACTCTCGGGGCACCTGGGTGGCTCAGTCAGTTAAACATCTGCCTTTGGTTTAGGTTATGATCCCAGGGTCTTGGTATCCAGCCCTGCATCAGGGCAGGCTCCCAGCTGAGCAGAGAGCCTGCTTCTCCCGCTCCCCTACCCCTTCTCCTATTCTCTCTTACCATCTCTGAAGTGAAAGGATAAAATATTTAAAAAAAAAAAAAAAAGAAAGAAAGAAAGAAAAAGAAAAAAAGAGGAACTTTCACAGCTTACCCAGTGTCCCTTATTTTTGATTTGTTTTTCTAGATTTTATTTGAGAGAGGCACAGAGAACACACGCAGGGGGGAGGGGCTGAAGCAGAGGGGCATGCAGACTCCTTGCTAAGCAGGGATTCTCTGGGCAGGGCATCTGCACCCCAGGACAGGGAGAGGATGAAGGGAGCCAAAGTCAGAGGCTTTACCGGACACCCAGGTGCCCCCCCCCCCCCCCCACACACACACACCTTTTTAGGAGCTAGCATGCTTGCAGAGAGCAGGAACCCCAGACCTCATAAACGCCAAACACACTACGGGGCAAGCTCTGGGACAGGGGGCCTTAGGTCTGCATGCTCCGAGATGCGATTATGCTGCAGAAATGTAGGAGCTGGTGTTTCGTCCAAGAAACCTTGAGACGTAGACAACAAAGAGTGCAAATGGAAAGTGGCGAAGAGGCTCACCATGGGGTGAATTAAATGAGCGTAGGCTACTGGGAATGGTTCTTACTCGTCCACACAGCAAGAGCTGTTACTGGTCAGCCCTGGTGCTTTGGTGTGGCTTGGTGACAATGCCATCGCGCTGGCTTTTTATAGCTACACAACTGGTCCTCTCTCCCTGCCGGTTGCTCTCCTGAAGAGCTGTGGAGAGGGGCAGGTTTTGTACAGGTCGGGCAAGCAGGTGGCCGCTGGTTAAGACAAGCGCAGCTGTGGGGCCTCAACAGAGTGATCCCTGAAGGACTTGGGCCTCACTTGGAGCAGGTGTGTGGCCACAACAGCGCCTTCCAGCACTGCTCTCCATTGGGGGCTACTCCCCACAGCACACGGCTGTGGGACAGTAATTCCCTAAGCTTCCCGGATCCATACCAAACCCTCAGCCATAGAAGGGAAGTATGTTTTATTAATAGATAATTTTTATTTTTATGTTAATATAATATTTTATACATTTTTATTATATAAAATAGTTTTATAATAATTTAAATGAATTTTAAGATATTTTCTTGACTTGAGCCTGAAAAAGAAATCAGGAGGTAAGAAGAGGTGTTGCATTTTGATTCTTTCCAACCCGGCTTTGCCAGGTTTCTGCAGCCTAGACATGCGACAGTTAGGGACCCTGGGGACAAGTCCCTGCACACTTGGAAAACTCCCCGCTGCCGGCTGGCCACCATGACTTTCCTGGCGGAGCAAGGCACCAGCTAAGAAGCAAGCCTAGTCCAGGGCAAACCAGTCTTCAACAAGTCGGACCCCAGTACCGCACTTTCACCGACTTTTTCCCCTCATGAGAATACTAAAAACCATGCCCAGGGGTGGAGAGTTAGCCAAGCAGCAGGGCCTGTGAGTACTCAGGTGCTAATGACCCCCCACCTCTCCCTGCCTACAGGGCACACTCCCCCCCCCCCCCCCCCCCCCGAGGAAGTTCCTTTAAAACATATCCCACCTGACCTCTCCTTGGAGAGTAGGCCTGAGCGTTCTTTCCTTTGTGCTGCCCCCCTGCCCTCATGCTGGGGGCATGAGTCCCAAGAAAGCTTTGCCTATGCTTTTATATTTGGTCTCATCTCCGCCACTGCGGGGTCAAAGGACCTGAGTCATAACACTTGCCGACCATGAAGAGAGAGGACCCAGCAGAACTCGGGCTGCCAGACTCCAACTCCTACCCATGACTGAGGGGTGGCCTGGACTTCTTTGTTCTAGAGTCACGGGGACTGGGGGCTCCAGCTTCCTTTGTCCTCACTGACCATCCCATTCCTCTAGCAACTGTCTTTGTCCATTCCTTCTCTCAGGATTTTCTTTTCCGTCTCATGTTAGTGCTCTTTGTTTGGTCCCCTTGTCTTCTTTCTTGAACCAAAGGGCAACGTCTCAGTGTGCTGACTGCACCAGAGCTCCCCCCTCGGAGGGGGGCAGGGCCCTGCAGATCCTGCAGGTGGGGGCTGAAGCCACCCATGGGATTTGGCAGCCACTGGAGCAAGCGCCGGTTCTTTGCTTTGCATCAGGTCCCTTTGGCAAAAGGGACTCCATATTAGGTCCCTTACAAATTACTTTGGTAGATTCTAGTCAGGACTGACCAACCTGGTAAGAGGCTAGAGTCCCTCTCTGGAGGGGTTAGGGTCTGTGTTTGGGCTTATTTTTCTTTGTTCTCTCTCTTCTCTTACCACCTTTCTTCTCCGATTCCCGCCCAAAGTCCCTGTTCTGTAACCTTGTTTGGAAACCTCTTTACTTTTGTTTTCTGTGTACTCATCTGGGGGGGGGGGGGGGATAATTGTGGACTTCAGTCTGCTTCACTTGAAATTAACTAAAAAGGGATATTCCAGACATAAAGAGTAAAGCCTTCCCGAGAGCCCATGAGACCAAAGCCATGCAGCCGCACACATACTAGAAGCTTAAGTGAGGCCCACAGCTGTCTGAAGGGTTCTTTGTAATGTTTTCTGTTAACCCTCCAGCAAACACTCCTTCCCTGCAAGCACTCTCTTCTTTGGGAGGACACAGTATCCTGGATAGCTGTCCTCACTTGAGCTGAAATAATAAATATTCCTTTCTCTTTTTTTAAAGAGTTTATCTATTTGACAGAGAGAGAGAGAGAACACAAGCAAGAGAAGCAGCAGAGGGAGAGGGAGAAGCAGACTCCCTGCTGAGCAGGGCGCCCAACATGGGGCTCAATTCCAGGACCCTGGGATCATGACCGGAGCCAAAAGCAGATGCTTAACTGACTGAGCCACCCAAGTGCCCCTTTTCTTTTTCTTTACTTTTTTTTTAAGAGTTTGTTCCTTTTGCATCGACCTTTCTAGGTCTATGGTTGGCGGACAGGATGTCGGAGCAGCAGGGCTGAGAACCCCTGGGGGTTCTCCAGAACTCAGAGCTCAGGACCAGCACCCACCCTCTCTGGCCCTCTGACTTCCCAACACCTCACGGATGTGTCGAAGAGAACTCCTGATTAGCAAAACCCCTCAATTTGACTTGATGGCCCTGCTTTTATTTGGGCTGTTGGTGATTACTGTTAATGTTGTTTAGGCGGAAAAAATTTAAGGATAACCTGAGTCTCAACCGGCCCAGATGGGGCTCTTTTGGCATGTCTAAATTAGTTTTCTTGCACAGAGAATTAGAAAAAGCTGCCTGTAACACACAACAACCCAAAACTATGAAGCTGTTTGGTGCAATCAGTGAAGCCCCCAACTTCTGGGGAGGAAGGAGTGCTCACAGACGTACTCTGGGCTTCTTCTGGTTTATTTGTTTCTGAGGCTTTGGCTGTTTTTGCATAAAACCAGCATATTCTAATTGGAAAATAAATAATTAATTGGCCCACAAATTATGAGGCTATCTTGCAATTAGATTTGTTTTCATGAAAGAGGGGGTCCTTAGAAATCAGGTTTTTAATGCTTCCTCCACTAATATTACTGAGACAAAGGCTAGATTTTGTTTGCATCTTGTTTGTGTGTGTATGTGTCCATATGTGTGATAAATGTGAGATATTTTCTCTATGTCCGGGTGATAATTGCTAAAATTCATTTGTTAAGGAGCTCTATGTAGTTGGTTTAAAGGCAAGCACTTGTAAATCCTGGGCATTTTCAAACTCAGAAAAAGAAAAACTAACCCAACTGGTTTTCAAGTTCACATGATCTAGGATGACGTTCCCTATATCCAGGTCTTTATGTTACTCCGTAACGAAGATGTTTCACGGGAAAGGACCCAATTGATGGTCCAGAGAAATAAAGAGGAACAGAAATCTCAGACACCTGACTCCCTTTCCAATCATCAGAATAATGAGAAAAAGGAGGAGAAAGATAGGCTGCCGCTGGAAAACCTAAATCCAGCTCCCCAGGCACAAACACCGGAACTGATACCTGACCAAGCCCCTGCTCCCCAACCTCCTTCCGGGGCTGAAGGGCACCTGGAGAAAAACACCCGTCTTGCAGGTGGGGAGAGACAAGAGACTGAGATGGAGGAATAATGGTCCAGACTTTAAAATCTGTCTCTGGTCTTGCCCATGGGTCCCCTTCCCCCCTGTCTCTCCTTCCTCCTCCTGTTGCTGCCCCCACCTGCGGGCCATTCAGACAGCTGGCTCCTGCACTATCCCTGGTGTGACCAGCACCACTGGCTCCTGCTCCTAGCCCCCTTGCTCTCTGGGAGAAAAGAGAGTGCCTCGCTGTTGTACTACCTCTTCATGGCGGGACCAGAGCACTCCCAAGTCTGCAGGAAGGAGCTCAAGACCTCCCAGACTAAACCACCCACTTCAGATTTCCAGGCAAGAGGACCAAGTGACTGTGACAGGGGGATCAAAGGGATTGACTTTTTAGTGGACACAGGTGCAGCAGATTCAGTTAATACCAAATTCAAGGTTGCTTAATTACAACAGACTTGTCTTGTGGAGGTATCAACAGCTTTCATTCTACCTGGATTTATTAAATTCATATGATATCTGTTATAGTTTGTCAGCAAAAAATGACTTAAAATAATGTTTAAGTTTGTCTCATGAAGTTTTCATGGGTAATTGTTAAGAACAAGTTAATAAAAAGGTTTATAGCTTACAGAATCTTCGGTAATGTAAGACTTGAAAGCTTTGCTAGGTTAAATAATATATTGGGCTAAGTTCTTTGGATATCTGAGTCTTTTCCAAATAAGGCAAAATACTGAAACGTCAATTATTTAAATATAGATTTATCTGCTTTTGGCTTATTACAGAAAAACTAAAGATAAATTTGGTCTTTTAGTAAATAAGTCTTATGCTATATTGAAAGATTATACTATAACAAAAAAGCACACGTTTTTTAAAAATTATGAAGGTATTGTAAATTTCCAATCTAAAGAATTCTGGTGTAACAGTTCACAGTTGCTTACTACTTAGTTTTATTAGAAATTGCATTCTTCTAATTTAAAATTCTGATACAGGTAATTGAGCCTGCCAGAAATAGGAAAACCAGTCTGTATGTAAAAAACGTAGGAAATATGTTTGAAAAGGTGTAAGGAATGAAAATATATTTTTGTTGAGGGAAGAAAGTAATTTTTTCCTAAAATGACATTAGTTATTTAGAGAGAGAAGGCTTAGGACAAAATCTGAATGAAAAAGAAAGTTGTAAAGGTTTATAGGGAATCTTTGGAAAAGAATTTTATATGTGGTCAGGACTAAGATTAGAATAGATGCATTTTATAAGTACACGAGTATACAAATAAAACTTTTTATTCTGTTAAAGAGACAAGATTTTCTTGCATTGTTGGTCTGCTCTTGATAAGAAATTACAAAGTTTTTTTTTTCTGAATGTGTTTTTATCAGATATTTGATCACTTAAGAAAACAAAATCTCAGTATTAAAGGAGCTAAGTTTTGCTAACTACTGTATAATCCTATGTATTTGCCTCTGGAATCTTTTTCACCTTAGTTAAATAATTAAATAAGAAGATCTATAATAATCTATGATTGTATTGAGGCACGTGCTTTAGAAGTTTCTGAGGTTTTTAACAAGCTTCCCCAAAATTCAAATTCTAAGCAAAGTCTTTTTGACTCATTGGACTTATTTGGTATGTTAGGTGAGAAGGTAAGCATTACCAAACAAATGATAATAAACTTTCTTAGGTTATACCATGGGTCAATGCTGTAACTGTTCTAGAAATTATATGAATATATGTCCTGGTAAAAGGTCATCACTTGACATTCCAATTATTAAAGTGTGTGTCAGAAATAAATGGATTTCCTTGCCAACTACTTGATAAGGAATTCTGATCAGATCTTTAACCATGTCCATTTTTGAGTCTTTTGTCATTTACAGTTATTGTTTTGATGCTCTTGCAAAATGCGTTTCAACCTCAAAGAGATTCATGATAAGAACTTTTGACAAGTACAGGTTTTTGATACCCTTAACATCATGAAACCAAGCTGGGTAAGCATTTCTGGAACTGCTGGAAAAAAATTACTAATGTGGAACTAAATAAATTGAAAAAGATGATTATAGTTTTTATGACTCTATCTGAAACAAGGTTGGTTCTCTAATGTTGCTCTTCCAGATTTAAGGAAACGTGTTATCTTATGATATCTGTGACTTATAGAAATTTGATAAAATATTACTTTCTGAACAATTTGAGGCATTTGTTTTCTCCCCTCCTGAACCCTTCAGAATTCAGAAACTCGCAGTGAACATTCTTTCATGGCAATTGTAATTGCTTATATAAGTTCAGTAAGAATCTGTTCTCCTTGTAACAGGATACCATTGGAAACATTGGTTATATTACCAAGGCTTAGACCAGAATGTCATATTTGAGAGAGTCATGCATAGACTCAGACATGACCAGATAACTTCAAGGAACTAAGTTTGACTTTATGGAACTGAAAGAGCCCCTTTGAATTGTTGGCCTGGTTCCTTGCTTATAGAGTTCCCAGTTGAGTAAAGGGGGTCACTTCTTGGGGTGCAGGAACCTAAGGATCTATTGGAAAACTTAAGAAAAAATCACCCAAATTTACAGGTATTGCAGGCAAATCTAATGACAAGTATCTGGCTTGGCTTCTGGCCTCGGGAGGCTATTAAAAAAGTTCAACCTAAAATCCCTTACAAAAGTCCCAGCAATGCAGATTTAAGAGAACTTACATGGTCAGTCCCTATTCTTGTTGTACTTACATAAATAATTAGGTGAAGTTTGTTAAAATTATTTTACAAATAAATTTGTCTTCATCTGGCTATGTTTGATGAAAATGAGGGTGATTTTAGAGAGAAAACTGTGTTTCAATAACATGCCCTTTGTGCACGTTAGATTCTAGTTCTGATTAATTATCTTTTAAGTGTTTGTCATTTGCCTATATGACTGGGCTGGATCCAGAATTACTCTGGTTTCCTCAAATATCTGGCTAAGTCTCTCCAAACTAGGGCTTTCAATCTTCTTGCATTTTCTTGTCTTGGGCTCATTAAGGAGTAAAACTGTCCTTTTTCCTGAAGTTCTGCAGACAGGACCAGAGTTAGAAAACTTGAAGTAAATTCTAGAGGAATTGTCATGGTAGCTCTTGTACAGACAATTCTCATGTCTGTTGCTCTAGGGGCCCCTCAGAAGATCATGGGAGAATTTGAACTACAAATCAGAGAAATCCGTCGGATCGCTGTGGCCTGCCCCTGCTCTAAGGGTCCTCTGAGGCTTGACTTCTAGAAATCTTCTCCCTGGCAGCAGTCAGGACTTGGACCCTGGGTTTATAATTTGCTCCAACCATCAACCTATGTTTCCTTTTGTTTTCACAGAAATACCTCTTATTACCTACCTGACTGCTTGCTGAACACAGAAGAGCCTATGCTGTTATTAACAAAACCCATCCTGCCTACATAAATAACAAAAAACACTGAAGTAAATATAAAAAGACCTTATGAGCAGGTATCCTGTCTGCACCAGTACAACCAAAGGACAGATCCTAACTATATCTGGTCAACAATCATAAGTGCCCTCCCCAATCTCTCTTGGTTTTGTTGTTGTTGCTGTTTGTTTGTTTCTGTTTGTTTGTTTTTTTTTTTTTTCCCCTTTCCTGGGATGATTGGTGGCTATTATTTTTGGTCCCCATCTGTTAACCTGTTAGTAAAGTTTGTGTCTTCCAAGTTCCAACAATTCCAAGTCAAGCTAATGGTGGCAGGAGGATCCCAACCTCTGCTACTACAGGAAGACCCGAGGCCCTCTGAGTGCATGGAACAGCGAGCCTGAGATTTTCCTCCCTCCAGGGCAGGAGAGGGACAGAGCCCCCACTCAGCAGGAAGCAGTTTCAGAAGATGAGACCTGTAGCCCCTTGTCTTTGAGATTAAGGAGGACGAAACCGCTCAAGGGGGAAATGAGACAGTCAGGGACCTTGGGAACAAGCACCTGTGCACCCGGACAACTCCTTGCTGCTAGCTGGCTCTCATGACCCCTCTCACAGAACTCACAGTGACTGTGAACACTCTCCTTACAGAGCAGAGCACCAGCTAAGGAGCAAGCCCAGTCTGCACCAGGATGGACCCCAGCATTGGAACTTCATGGACTTTTTCTCTCGTTAGAATACTGAAAATCATGCCCGGGGTGGAGAGTTAGCCAAGCAGCAGAGCTTGTGAGGACTCAGGTGCTACTGAACCCCCACCCCATCTCTCCTTGCTTACAGGGCACTCCTTTCTCACTGAAGTTCCTTTAAAAAATATTCCACCTGACCTCTCCTTGGAGAGCAGGCCTGAGGGTTCTTTCCTTCATGCTTCTCACCTACTCATTCCTGGTGCTGGGGTATGAACCCCAAGAAAGCCTCGCCTGTGCTTCTACATTTGGGGTCTAGTCTCGTCTCTACCACTGCTGGGTCTATGGACCCGAGCCTGGTAACTGACAGGCTTGCTCCTATCACTTTCTGTTCTGCTAAGACAGTTACTGTGATACTATTCAAGTTCTCAGTTCTAAAAATGATATTTCTATTCTATATTGCCCTATAACCATAGAATCCATTTGTCCTGAAACTCTTCCTGGAACTCTGATTCTCACGCCGGAATGTTTAAGTCACGGCCCACTGTCTTCTCTGCACCAAGAATTCACTTACCTCTTTCTCACCCTTTGAAATCAGGCCTTTCACTGTGAGAGCCAATCTCCGTTGATTTTCAAAATAAAAAGTTGTTTTCCTCTTTCCGTGTGATCTCGTAACATGTATGTTATTGCACTATTGTCTCCTCGCATGTGCTATTATAACACTTTTTTTTTTTTTCAAAGTGTTCCACCGATATTATGATTTGGGTTATTTTCAGAGCCGAGTTTGAAATTCCTTGCTACACTATGTCTGAAATGACTAAGCGTGCAATTTCATTCTTTGGCATTTTGTTTGTTACTTTGTTACCTCAAAACCATGTTTGTTCTGATCTTAACTACTTTAAAAACAACCTAAGGGAGGTACTTTACATCTTTCTATTTTGTTTAGTAAATGATCAGTCTGGCTGTTCTGTAGCATAGTCAGTGAAGCAAAGAGAAAGATTTCATATCACTTCACACTTCTTCCTACAAAAATTACATGTGAAGTGTGTAAACCTGGTGATTCACAGACCTGGGGATAAAAATATATGTATATAAAAAATATATGATTATAAAAAATAAAAAATTAAAAAAAAAATTACATGTTATTTTATTCTGATATAAAGTGCTGTGCTTTTCTGTGTCTTTATGTTATTAATATAAAAAAATGGCCACAGCTGAAAATCTCAGGCTATGATTTATTTATAGCATAATATTCAATTCACAATTAAACGCTAACCTGTAATTGAATCCAAGGATTCATTCTGCTGATACACTGAATAAAAGATCATAAGTAAAGTGGTGCATAAATAGGAACAGAACAGAGATTAATAACCACTAATATTTATTATGGGATGATTCATTATGAATAATTAGAATGAAATGATTAGCATGATAAAAGCAACTCCTTAAAAAGGATGCAAGATATTTAAGAAAGATTTCCATCTTGCTGTGGTAGAGAAAGTATTGTGTTCTGTAACTGCAGCAGAAAGGAAGATTGAAAGGTGATACGGACATACTTTTAAAATATTATGAAGTGTATTTCTAGATTATTTAAGTTGTAATATCCACTAAGATGCTAATATGGTCCTGCCAGTAAGTTTGTTTATAATAAAGGAAGTAAAATATACAATTAAAATTCATCTTGAATCAACAACTGAAATAATGGCATAAAGGTAAGAAAGGAATGTCCTCCTTCGATTCTATTGATTTCTGCCCTCATCTTTCCATCTGAAGACGTATAAAATGCTCCAGAGCATATTTCTTGAGTTATTCTCCCGTTCCTTTTCTTCTCAACTTGACCTTTATAAGCTCATAATAAAATAAGCACGAGAAGGAAGAAAATACTAAGGGACTTAATTGGTAGAAACAGCAATACAACAGATTTAGACTTTAAAGTACTTTGGGAATTGTAGCAAAAATATACACAATATATACTCTGTATAAAGATTTGAAATAATTAAAATAGATTTAAAAAGAAGCAAGCAAAAGAGTGACCACCAAGATGTCTAGGCAGATTTTAAAAAATTACAAATGAGAATCCTAAAAATGAACAACGTAACTATTAAAATTATTTTATTTTTTGGAGATTTTATGTATCTGAGAAGAGAGAGAGAGCATGAGTGAGGGTGGGGTTGTGAGCAGAGGGAGAGGGACAAGGAGACTCTGCTGAGCAGGGAGCCCAACATGGGGCTCGATCCCAGGACCCTGGGACCATAACCCGAGCCAAAGGCAGAGGCTTTAACGGACTCAGAGACTCAGGCACCTCTAACTATTAAAAGCTCAATAGAGGCATTTAAATAAATGATTAGATACTGAAAAGGAAGCTGGGCATGTAGATCTGAATAACAACAGAGTAAGGCACAGGGAGGCAGAGAAATAGAAACTCGGAAGGAGAGGCTAAGATACCTGGAGGGTAAGGGAATAGAAGAAACGCTATGTGTTTCTTCGGAGTTTCAAAAAAGGGCCGAAGAGGAAAGGGGGAGCGGTAATAGGGGAAGACCCAAGGTGGAGAAATTTCCAGAACTGACAAAAAATGTCATTCTGTTGGCAAGCAATCACAATGTATGTAACAAGGTACATGAAATGAATGTGTGTCTACGGCATTCCAGTGCCAGACTGGCAGATGGAAGACGAAGGGTTCTTTCCAGCAGACAGTGAGGGGAAGGGAATGATCTTCAAGAGAACGACAACAGACCGACAGGAGATTCTTGGAGGAAATAAAGTAACATGGGAGAAAAATGTTAGCATGTATTTATCTCCTTATCTAGGGAATAACAATTGGGCTAAATAGTAAAATTTGTTTCATTTTTCTTTCAGAAGAAATACAGGGACTATTTTTACAGAAATAAACACCCAAAGTACTTTTGGATGACCAAAAAAAAAAAAAAAAAAAAGGGAAAAAAAAAAGAATAGAAAAAAGAAAAACAAAGACTGACTTCATTCTCTTGATATTCATTATGTTTGCCAATTCTGAAACCACAGGAATTTAGATGCCCCACTTATAATTGACCCATTAATGGTTATCTTTCCATAGAAAATAAATGGTGCCTTGTTTTAAGAAAATAATACCAGATTTACCACATTTTGTGTTCAGGAAGTATTATAATTCCATCGTTGAAGCTCTCAGGAATCAGTCACCTAGAGGAATATGCATATACTCTGAGAAGCACCACTCAGCTCAGCAGTAAAGGGCTGGTTTCTGCCCCTGGGGACTCACCTCCCCTTCTGTAGACTGCAAATGCAGCTCCTTCCTGCAGGTGGCCTTGAAGTCTCCTGCAGCCGCGCTCAACTGCACCCCTCGTGGAGCTTCCATGATCAAGGACCTGGTGGGTGATTCAAGCCTAAGAGCAAAACAAAAGACTCCTTCATAGTAAAAAGAAAAATAAATTATGATGGACTGAAAGATAATAACATTAGTAACCAAAACAAATGAACAGGCAGAACAGGTAGGCATAAATAAAAATCCCTGCCATTTCAAAAAAAAAGCCAAAATGAGTTTTAGAATCATTTTTGATTGCGTTATCTATTTTTTGGCTCTTAGTGAAACTCTTCATTTGCTAGCATCAATTATTTATTCTCATTTGTTTAGTGATTTAATAAGAGTTTCTTATGCTATTTCCTTTCACAATGCACAGGAAAAGTAGGTCGCGATAAGCTTACTTGTTTAAATGTTTTATAAATTTTCAAAATTAATGATGGAGTTTTAATAAATACATTTGTACCAACTTAGCATGTAACCATCTCTCAATAAAGAGTCTTGCAAAGAAGAGAGAGGTTTAATGAAAATCATTAATATTGTGAACTTTCAAGAGTTTCATAGTCAAAATTTCATAGACCTGAAAATTTTCAAACTACTCATTATACTTTGAGAAATTAATTAAAATGCAGAAATAAGCCATTTCCTACATCAACTGACTTTTACTGGCCCAGGAAAAGGTCCACAGAATGAATGGCATTAGCCTGAGAGAGAACAAGTAAATGAGGGGTGATATTTCAGCTCAAGTATGATTAAAGATTGACTGCATAAATTATGAGGAGAAAAAAAAAAGCCACCACAGCTGTTTTAGATCATTGTGCCTGTGAAAAAGCTAGTTGGGAGGCAGTTTCAAAATTATCTTTAATTATAAAACTAGAGAAAAAGACAAAAGAAGACAGAACATGAAAGCTAGAACATGGTGGTAAAAAAGCACAAGTGTGAGCAGAGGAACCAACGCCAGGCTGGTCTTTCTGGATAAACGCTCTGTTCTGAGGCACTGACTAGGCGTGGTTCCTTTGCCCACACAACTTTAGGACAAGAGTTCCCTCAGGTTCATATCCACCATTATCCAGAGCAACTGGTTTCCTCTGAGACAAGAGATCTAGAGTTATTTTGCAGGGAAAATCACATCAAATAGTTTGAACTCTGAAGATAAGCTCTCTCTCAGTAGGGAAGTTGAACTTAAATACTTTAAAGTAATATTGAAGGAGTAGAGCTAGCATTTAGAAGAAGTAAATTCGACATTTTCAATGTTTTTTTCACTCACCAAAGCAACTTTGAAACTTTCATCTCTACGGGCCTCTTGGACATCTTTATAAAATCCCTGGAGGGGTCAGATTTTGAAAATATATATATATATATATATATATATATATATATATATTTTTTTTTTTTTTTTTTTTTTAAAGAAATGCTGGTATTTTTCCAGAAAAATAAAAATCATGTTTCCAGGCACCTGGGTGGCTCAGTGGGTTAAAGCCTCTACCTTTGGCTCAGGTCATGATCTCAGGGTCCTGGGATCAAGTCCCACATCGGGCTCCCTGCTCAGAGGGGAGTCTGCTTCCTCCTCTCTCTCTCTCTCTCTCTCTCTCCCTGCCTGCTTGCTTGTGATCTCTGTCAAATAAATACATTAAAAAAAAAATCTAAAAAAAAAATCATGTTTCCACACATTTGAAAACTTGAAAATAACAATTATATTTTTTTCACTCATAATCTTCACACTTTGCACATAAAATCTACATTTCTGTTAAACTGTATATTTTATAATTGATTTCTCCTAATACATCTCCCAATACAGTCTATCTTGAGTCATGTATCTGTGACCACTACTACTGTCATTGGTTAATTATCTATAACATTAAATGTAATTATGTAAGTTTGGATATGAGGAACCATTCAAACATAAGTCAGACAGGTACTTAATTAAAATGAATTAATATTCTAAAACAGATTATGAATCTGACATTCAAGCAAACACAACTCAATGAACTTAGAAGTGGGAGAAAAAGCATGCTTACTTTATCAAATAATTGATATGGTTTAGTCTGTTTCCAAGGATAGGGGCTGAGGTTCTTACTCATATATATTTGATAGTAAGATGTCCATATTAAATGTGCTCATGTTTTTGAATCATACTTCTTCTGTGTTTGATATTTGGTACGATGGTGTTAAAACACGTTAAGTCTTTCTGGGCTTTTGAGTTTTTCCATTCTTGTCTTTATTAATTATTTAATCAGAAAATGTTTATTATATTCATCTTCATTTTAGACCTCAAGTCTCCATTGCCAGCATAGCCACAGAGGATAGTACTTTGCTAACGCCGTCTTAGAGGATCTCTATTCAAAGAGGCAGTAATGACGGAGGTGAGAGAGATGGATTCAAGAATGTTAGCTAGCAGCAATGTAGCTCAGTAGCAACATCTCTACATTGAAAATTATAATGCCTGCTTATGAGGTCATAAGATACGTCTTGGGAGAATTAAGAGAGATAAATATGTGGTGGTGTAGTGTTTTGAGATACTGATGGCATTTCCTTCTTGTCCCATTTCCCTGAAGTTCTGCCATTCACTAAATAGTATCTTTTGCCCCAAACAGCAGAAGATGGAGCAGAGAAGTTGATAAGGAACTCTTCTAAGTTTCCTAATCTAATAGACATTTTGAGCTGGAAAAAACCTTGCCATTTAGTGTGTTGAAAATGATTCAGCACATGAAAAAAAAATCGGAAGGAAACCGAAGTCAGTGAGAGCTTGTTGTGTACTTTGACCTGTTGGAGAACTGTTTTCTTGATTCAGAGGATATAGATTTGGATGGGAAATCAACAGAATTTGTTTGCAATCGTTCTCCATGTTCTGCTACCTGAGGTCAAGTCCTATGTTGTAGGGCCTTTATTCTTTAGGTGTTAGAAGTCTGAGAAGACCACTGATGTCTCAGGGTGACTGAGGGCAAGAGACCAAAGGTGGTGGTGGTCACCTGCAGTGAAGGAAGAATAAGGGGAGAGAAAAATGAGAACCTCTTGGCAAATTCCAGGTTGGGTCCTGAGGCTCTCAATGACCAAATGTCATCCCAAAAGCTCTGGCACAGTGCAAACCCCTTGGTACAGTGACAGAACCCCAGGGACAAAGAAGAGAACTGAATAGACTGAGACTCAATTCCTGGTATCAGTGCACTGGGGGCCAAACGTGTGTGTGTATGTGTGTGTTTATGTGTATGTATATACACACTTAATAATTTATATAATTTCTGTGTATGTAAAGCTGATGAAAGAATACATAAAAACATTTGAAAAGTTGTAGCAATTTTATAGTATTGTTAAATCCTTCAAGTTATGAAGTGATTAAGACTGAATTAAACAGGTTTCAACTGTATGCTTTGTTAATCTTGATAAAACTAGTGTGGTAATCATTAAGATATAATACAAACCTTATTTCCACAACTATATGGTCAATTAATTTTCAACAAAGCGGGAAAGACTATTCAATGGGGGAAAAGACAGTCTCTTCAAGTCATTTGTATGGATTATTTCATAATCATCCCACCAATACTGAGACATGCGTACTCTATCTGTATTTTACTTAGGAAGTAGCTGAATCTTAGTGTGGTTGAGTCCATAATTAGGATTAGGTAGCTGAGGCAAAGATCTCAGAATACCCAAAACTGCCTTGTAAAAGAACAATAATGTTATACTATATGTTGGCTAACTGAACATAATATACATACATACATATACGTACATACATACATAGGCATTCCAGGCATTCAAAAAAAAAACCAACTTTGAAGTATTTTAAGTATGTCAAGAAAAGCTATAATAAGGAAGACAGTTGCTGGCCTGGCACAAGAATAATGAATAGATCAATAGAATAACATAGAGACTCTAGAAATAGACTTTAACAAGTACGGTCATCTGATTGTTGACAAAGGCAGTAAACTGATCCAATGAGAAAAAGCAAAGTATTTTCAACAGTGCTGGAATCTCTGTATGGACAGAATGAACTTCAATCTATACCATCCACTTCTATTAAAAGTAAAAGCGAAAACATTAGGTTTTTATTTTTTTAATCATTTTTTAGGGTTTACTTATTTTAGAGAGAGAGAAAGAGAGCGCGCGCATGCAAGTGTGGGGAAGGGCAGGAGGAGAGAATCCTCAAGCAGGCTCCCTGCTGAGCTGGGCATCCATCCCCAGGCTCCATCCCAGGACCCCGAGATCAGGACCTGAGCCCAAACCCAGAGTCAGATGACTAGCCGGGCATCCTCTAAAGCCACCCGAGTGTCTCTAAGAGATAAAGCTTCTAAAGGAAAATATTTTGGTGACTTGGGAGTAGATAAAACTTTCTTAGGCCACAAAAAGGAATAACAAGTAAATATTTTAAAACATAAATAAGATGTCTTCAAGATGAAAAGCTACTTCTCAAAATCCGTCAATAAAACGAATATACCATAGACTGGGAGACAATATCCACAAAATACAGATGTTACAAAGGACTGGTGCCAGGGTATATAAATAATCCTCCGGTTCAAAGATAAAAATACAAACAATGGAATTAAAATATGGACAAAACATCTGAACAAACACTTCACTAACCAACATGGATGTTGTTCCATATACACATGAAAAAGTCACTAATGCCACTATTCATCAAGTATTGGCAAATCAAAGACACTGAGTACCACTAAACACCCATCAGAATGGCTCAACCGAATAAGAATGCTAACACTGAATACTGGGGAAGATATGTAGCTACTGAAATACTCATTCATTTTTAGCAGAAAATAATGTAATTACTTGGAAAAGCTCTAACATTTTCATATAAAAATTAATACATGCCAGCTATGTCCCAAGTGTCTACCAATTATGAAAACGCAAAAGTAAAATATTGTGTGTTCATACAATGGACTAGTAAGCAGCAATAAAGCAGAAAGAACTACTGATACAGACAACAACACAGAGGGCTCTCAAAAACATGTGGAGTCAAAGAAATCTTGCAAAGAAGAGTACATACTGTAAATTAATTTGTATTTAGTCCTAAATCTATCTAATCTAATCCAGGGTGAAAAAGGTGAGAGAAAATATTGCTTCCGGTGGGCAGGGGGGGGAGGATTTCCTGGGAGGGGCATAAGGGAACTCTCTGGGTAATGATAATGAAATGTCTTTTTTTTTTTAAGATTTTATTTATTTATATTTGAGAGAGAGAGAGAGTAGCGGGGAAGAGCGGAGGAAGAGGGACAAACAGACTCTACATTAAGCGCAGATCCCGACACAGGGCTCGGTTTCAGGACCTGAAGTGAAATAAAATATTTAACCAACCGAGTCACCCAGGTGATCATGTTTTATATTATAACAGGAATTTGGGTTACATAGGTGTATGCATTTGTCAAAACTCGGGAAATACACACTTAATTTTTGTGACTGTCACTGCATAATTATTTTACAGTAAAAGAAAAGAAATTAAGTTGTCTTGAATAGTAGTTAATGATATGCATGCCAAAGCGAATAGGCAAAGTATATAGATTTATAAAATGCACATGCAAATGCAAAAAATATAAGATATACTGGCAGATGGCTAGTGGAATGTGTACATGTATGATTGAAGACATACAGAAGAATGATAATGGAAGAATCTAGCTCGGGGTACAAACGTGGTCACTATAAGATGCTTTCAACATTGAGTACATTTGAGAATTTCCACAATAAGACGATGGGAAAGAAGATGTGGTCTCAGATCTTAAAGGAACATCCATTTAGTTCATTTTTGGTTAAAATTTCTAAAACATTATGCTATGGAGATCCAAATAGGAAAACTGTTAACTGATGCTAATGTTTGATTGTCATTGACTATTAAAATTCAATGAAGAATTCTAATGACATGCAGGGATGCTTTTAAGATGTATTTAATTCCTGTTGCTAAATTGCCATATTAATATAAATGCTATATCACTCAATGTCTGCATTTTACAGTTATTTCAGGGAAAGGGATATCTAAAAAGAGCATCTGATATTATTTAAAAATTCAAAAATTTGAGATAAGTTTACTTGGATAAAAGTAAACTCATATTTACTTCCAAATCATGAAAATTCCAATAAACATATATAATAAAATCCCAACAAAAATCCCAATAAAGTCTCTTGAAACTTAAAACATTATGTTTAACTATTTTGGAAAAAAGGTATAGGGGTGCTTGGATGGCTTCAGTGGGTTAACTGTCTGCCTTTGGCTCCGGTTGTGATCTTTTGGTTCTGGGATCAATTCTTGAATCAGGCTCCTTGCCCAGTGGGGCATCTGCCTCTTCCTGTGCCTTTTTCTCTGTCTCTCATGAATAAATAAATAAAATCTTTAAAAAAAATGTATGACACTTAATAGATTTTTAAAATGAAGTTGAAGTGGGAGATTTTCCTTTTAAAATCAGAACTAAATATTGAAATTATTTTAATTAAAAAATGAGATTGGAATTAAAATTATAAATTTGTCAACGGAATATAATATAATCTAAAACAGATCAAAAGTATTTATGAGAGATTCGTTTGTGAGAAATGTAGCAATCATTTTGGGTTGAAAATAGTAGGTTATTTAATCAATAATGCTTAATAAATTGACTCCCCATACGAAAGGCACTAACATTAGATACTTAACATACTCTGCAAGAATAATTTTTAGTTTTAACCATTCAAAATATAAAATCTAAGAAATCACAGACTGTAATTTTCAATGGAAAATTAGAAGAAAATTCAGAACATAATTTCCGATTTTACTTATACAAAACGTTTACTAAGAAATAAATTACCTAGTATACAAAATAAATGACAGAAAATTAGAAGAATATACAGGAGATACCAAAATACCGAAAGAAAAAAGAAAAAAAAAGAAAAAGAAAACCTTTGAAACAAGATAGAAAGCCCCAAAATCATAAAGAAAAAGAATTGATAAACTTTACTACCTAAGTCTTAGGTTGTATTGGTTTCCTCTGGACTTCCAAATAAGCCTAGAATCCCTACAGAGTCCTGGACCTAGACATTCTAGAGCTTGAATATTGTTGAATACATTGGAACTCAAATTAGACTAAACCTGTATTTCCTTCTAGAATTACGTAATAAGCAAACTCTTGGCAACATAGGATCAACACTTAAATGACACCCTGTTTCTCTCTTATATAGAAATTCTCAAGCCCCCTCTGAGGAAGCTTTACAACATAGTAGAGGTTTTTACTTAAATTCATTTTATTACAAAACATTCTCTAAAAGGGCCTGTTGAAAAATGAAACCCATGTCTATTTGCAAAGCTTGTGAATTCCTATGTGATTAGTCACTGGAATTAATGAAGTACAAATGTGTTCATTTTGAAAGCATCATAACAATCATAGCAAAGGATTTCAGACTAGTTCTTAGAGCGCATACCACGAGATTCTAGCAGAGAAAAGGAGTAATGTTGAACTCCAGTCACCCTATCACCTGCTTTTTTTCCCCAAGAAATTCAGTCTTCTCTGTGTTTACACACCAAAGATGTAGTAAGATTTTTTTTTTTTTTTTTTTTTTTTTGGGTAGAACATGAACTTTTATTTATCATTTAAATAAGATTTTGTTTTTAAGGTGTTATGTGAACCTCAGTTTGAAAATGAGTGCCCTCGGTCTCTAGAAAAATTCACAACATTCTGAGAAAGGAATTCAGACTCCTTTTAAGGTAATTTGTGAGACACAATGACTGACTACATAGAGACTTAACAGGAACTTAAGCACCATGTGTCTCACTCTTTATAAAATACTTAACATGGCATCAGGTATGCAGTGACCACTCATGAATTATTTTTGATTTCAATGATGGAATGAATGAAAAATTGAAGAGAAAAATGTTTTAGGGGAAAAAACTGCGAGCTGTGACCTGAATATGTAAGCAATTTTAATGTCTTAGCACTTTGGGCTGAGGGGAGTTTTTTTCAGCTGCAAATCGCATTGTTTCTGATGCTTCCATTTTTACCACTTTCTGCATACTTGCACTTTCCTTTATGGTCTCTTCCTTCAAATTATATCAAACAAATTCCTAGATCAGTTGTTGCTCTGTGTTCCTAAGATTATACACTAAGACAACCTTCCCATAATGATCACTTGCTTTTACCTCTAAATAAATATATAAACACATACACAGCATGAAAGAATAAACGGGGAGAAAAGAGAGGCAGAGCAAAAGGGAAAAGGAGAGAGGGGGAGGGGAGGGGAAGGGAGAGAAGCAAAATACTGTTTCATTATCTTTTTTCCAGCAAATTTATCTTAGACTTTCATTGACAAAACATCTCAGCCCCAAATCCTTACGACCTTACTCATGGTGGCTTTTCCTTTAACACAGCCATGATGTAAATAAGAGCTATGTGTTTTCAGAGATTAATTTGGAACCTGTAAAATTTAACATTTCGGTTTAAAATTATATTCATATAAGAATGAACCTGATGAGGAGTTGCCAGTTACATCATTAAATATTAGTTCATTTTACGGAAATGAATCCGAGTCTGGATTCTTCTCTTTTCTTTCTTTCTTTCTTTTTTTTTTCTTTTCTTTTCTTTTTTCTCCTCTTGGAACTGTTAATGAAACACAGATCCAAACACTTTGGGCAACATACAGCAGGCTTCATCACTCCTCACCAGAGAGTGGAGAAACTCTTTTGAACTGTAATAATTTAGCTATACGTTAATTTAAAAAATAAGAAAGGAAAACATCCATACTTGGGCTATCCTTGACACATACACCATTATGTCCTTACTTACTATTCAACATATTTTTTTCACCTTCTTAACACACAGGGCCCTCCTAAAAGGCAATGTCACTCTATATAAGACATCACAGAAAATCTGCAAGTCTAGTGCACTTGGAAATTAGCAGAAAATCTGGCACACATGAATCACTCATCAAACATTGGTTGAATAAATAAACTGTAGAAATCGACTTCATGTCCACACCAAAATACTACCTATACTCTTTAATAAACCTTTTGAAATGTACCTGTCTAAAGTCTTTTATTCTCAACAAAAACAAAATTAAAGACAACATGGCTACTTACTCCCCAAATTACCATTTGATTTACCTGGCCAACCAATCTCACCTTGTTGATTAGAATTAGGTGTCGACTAAGAGTACTTCTTACTGCCCTGAAAGGAAAATTGTCAGCAGGACTTGTAAAGATCTTCTCAGACACTCTGCTTTTAATCTTCATGTACACAAATGAATAATTGAACACCCCCATCACTACTGTGCTTTGCTTCTGTTTCAGTTTTCGAATTTAGATCAGTAACACTCATCTTGGGGGTTGCTAATTTGCTTTTAGCACTAGCAGATAAGCTTAGCTTAGTGCAATATTTAAATAATTGATGGATAATTAGAAAATAAAAACCAGAAACACTATATGCTAATTATAATTTAATTCACATTCACACTTATGAATTTGGAGACATGTCAGCAAGGTAATTAAAAGAGCAGTTCTTATTTCTCTTTTGGCATAGATTTTCATAATGAGAATCATACAATGAGTATATAGTCATTGAAACGTTAGAAGTAAAATGAGGTTTCTTTTAGAATAGCATAATTTAAATAATTTTTTATTGAATGAATCACTAAACTCTGGCACCTATACTAAAACACAGTTCAAAAACAATTGGAGTCAATGTTGGCCGCATGGGTCTTAAAATTAAGGCACAGTAACTAGGACA
Organism: Mustela lutreola; assembly: GCF_030435805.1. Taxonomy (NCBI): domain Eukaryota; kingdom Metazoa; phylum Chordata; class Mammalia; order Carnivora; family Mustelidae; genus Mustela; species Mustela lutreola. The sequence continues at coordinate 22,510,715 of NC_081307.1, read as the reverse complement.
TTTCTTATATTACATGCACTCAACATCCTCGCTATTGAGTTTTGTTATTTCAGCAATTCAAATGAACAAATATTTATCAGACACCATTGACTGCTAGAGCACTAAAGATAGACAAGGAAGGATGCAGGTCCTGGTCTAATGGAACATACAACCTTGCTAGATGGGGAGGGATAAGATAAATAATTACATAAAAATGCTGAATTCCGAACTGAAAAAAGACCCATAAGTTAAAACTATAACACACCGTGAGATGCTGTTTATACATACTCGTCTACCCTCTTAAATCCTTTGGGTTTTGGCATTGAGTAAAAAATTATTTTTGTCTAATAAAAAATGCCTTGATTACAGGAAGATGGCTACTTTTTTCTGTTATTATTAACCAGCTTGTTTGCATGTGGAATGCTCAGATACTGAGAAACTAAGTTCCTTAGGAAATTGTATCATAGAACTATAGAGGTCTGAAAAATGTACTGTTGTGAAAGTATGGGATTTTTTTTCTTTGCATTAAAAATTTTTTACTTTATTTTTCTATTTTCATTTGAACATTTTTTCACTTATCCAAATGGGAAGGGCTGAACCAGATCTTTATGAAATAATTTGTGTTTTTCTTAATATTTGTATTCTGTTTTCCAAGACAAAGAAGACTATCTCCCAGGTTGATATTTTGATTCAGCTTTAAAAATGACTTTTAATATATGATTTTTAAAAAATTATCATTATTGTTGTCTTTTTTAATCCCACAGAAATGTATTATGGAATGTAATTTACCTATCAGAAAGTAACTAGATAAAACATCTTTTTTATTGACATATAAAGTTCTATTAGTTTTAGGTACACTACATAATAATTTGCTGTATGGATACATTGTGAAATGGTTACCACATTATAAAATGTCTCTGATCCTCTGATAACTTAAGTCATTTATTGAGTTAATAACAGCCATTGAAAAAAAAGAACATCCATTGATCACTTACTAGACTTTAGTATTTCAAGTTTTATTAACAGTTGGCTGAGATTATCCTGGGAAGAATCCCTATAAAGTTGTCTTATACTTTTCTAGGTAGTGAAGTATGTTATATACAACTGTGCCTCTTACAAACAGTACAGTATCAGGAGGCAGCCTATTCCATTGGCAATATTAGACTGAGGAGTGATTATAAGATATTTAAGCTCTGCCTTTTTCTGATTACTATTTACATTGCTTTGTATTTCCCTCAACACAACAACCCTTGACCATTTATTGGTTTTTTCCTACTCTCTGCCTCCTCATTCTTTCTGCCTATGTGTGTCATGTGTTTCATTGTCTATGTCAGATTTTCCAGAATCCTGATTTTTATCAATCCTCCTCTAAACTTCCTCTATAACTGCCTTTTCCAGACTCTTCCTGTCTGACATATTTATTTTGATATTTTTTGTATGTTTGTTAGGGGCAAAAATACATATAGATTTAGAATAATAACTCACCTTTTCTTGTCCTTAATCAAATACTTGATATTTACCATGTAGGTAGGGAATGTCAACTTTTTATATAAGTATATAGCACATTTTCAGTTTTACTTCTTTGTATATCAAGGGCAAATCAACAGTGATGGGAAGTCTGACAGAGCTGGAGGAGGCAGAACTTACCTGAGGTCTTGGGAAGGTTCTGCTCTGATGTGAGGTGTTTCAACAGAGTGCCCGAATACTGCTCCTTCCGTGCCTGGACAGAACAGGAATCCAGTAGTCAGTAAAAGCAAGTGGACAGACACATTAGTTTTCATTTCCATCTTTATACATCAAATACACCAAAATGGCACAGCTGTAAACAGGAGTACAGACAATGCAAGAGAAAAATTAGAAAAAAATGTTAAGGTAGCGAAAGGCCAAGAAGGGTCAATCTAAATGTCCCTCTGAGACCACTTTTGAGATGACCCTATTTAGCAAAATTCAGATTCACTAAGGATTTTCACTCTCTGATCAAAGAGCAAAGACCATCTTCTCCTTTCTTGTTTCCCAGGTACAAGAATTTGAGAGAGGGATAGGTCATAATACTTGGTTCGATCTTTCTACAAATGGCAGAGCATGAATGAAAATGGGGTGTGAGCTCTCTTGTAACGTACCATTAATTCTTTAAAGACATAGGGGGCATTTGGCAATTTTTTTACACATAACACCCACCTTTGATTAGAGAGATTATCCATGGCACCTTACTTTGACCTCGCTGGAACTAAGGCCCTCTCTAAAGCCACGAACTGCTCAAAATAAATTCATTACAGTTGACTTTATGTGGGGTCATACTTAGCCAAAGAGGTCACGTACTCTAACACTCTCCAGGCAGTTGAATTATATTCTATCTACACTTTCATTTATTGACTCTATGTGATTTTCCAGATTCCCAGAGCCTTTCCATAATTTGACTCAGCTAAATAGAATGACTTTGCTTTTAAAAAAAATGCAAAAAAAAAAATTTAAAGATGATGACAAAATCTTTCTTTTCTTTTGTAATTCCATATAAATGTTTTAGATCATTCCCTTTGGAATAACTTTATTTTCTTTTGGCTTAATCTTGATCTTAATTTTAATCTTGATTTTGGTTTAGGGATGTCATGTCTGCTCCATCAATGGCCTCTACACCAGCTTACTAATACAAATTATACAAAATAATGCAAATAATACAAACAATGCAAATAAAAATATAAATTTTAAACCTATAAGATAAAGTTGCTGATGCTTACTGTGAAGAATAATGGGAAATATATTGATTCAATAAGCAATAAAGACATTTTCACTAGAAAATCCTAACTAACACTTAAATTCCTGAAAAATATGTTATTTTTATAGGAAAATAAATACTAAAATCACAAGATGATTCCTCCACATCAAACAGCAATGCAGACCTTGATCTTGAATCAGAGAGGAAGAGATTTTTTTCAAGGACTGTAACATGGTTTCATCTTATCTTCTGGTTCTAAGGGTAAATTTATAAGGTTCTGCAGCAGTAAATTCCTAAGATTACAGACTTCAGTTTATAAGCTAAAAGCTATTGGGATTCGTTGACCTCTCACTGGGTTATAGTAGTTGTTGATGTTTTGTTTTGTTTTGTTTTCTACAGAGACTCTGTAGGGCCTTTAATATGTAGACAGATAATCGGCGTAATTAATTCTTTATGGAGTTTGCTCTTTTGATATTTTGTAAGATATTTTATTTCTGTGAGTGGAAAATTCTTAGAGATAGTTCTTTGAAAATAAAGTAACGGTTTTAGATAAAGCCCTCATTTTGTGATTGAGGTGGGGGTGGCATTTGAGACAACATTTCAAGGTATAAATCTTCATACCTCAAGAGAGACTCCGTTAGCATTTTAAAAGAAGATACAACTTCCAGAAAGAACAGTTACCCATGTGCAAAGTTTAAAATTCAATTTCCACTATTCTGTGACTTTGAAAACTTCCCAGACAAGAAGACAAAAATATAATTAAAGAGTAGTCACGGGGCGCCTGGGTGGCTCAGTGGGTTAAGCCGTTGCCTTCGGCTCAGGTCATGATCTCAGGGTCCTGGGATGGAGTCCCGCATTGGGCTCTCTGCCCAGCAGGAAACCTGCTTCCCTCTCTCTCTCTCTCTGCCTGCCTCTCTGTCTACTGTGATCTGTCTCTGTCAAATAAATAAATAAAATCTTTAAAAAAAAAAAGAGTAGTCGCAGTATTTATTTTCAAACATAGAATGGCACACATACTACCTTTGCACAGAATATGTCAGTGAAAGTAAAAGGGGGATGCTATCAAAGTTTTAATTTTCCAATAAGGATTAAAAACTGATAGAGTTCTTAAATCTAAGTATCAGTTTAGTGGATATTTGATGACTTAAAAAAATAAACAATTCTTGAAGAAATAATGTGTAATCATATCTTCTAGGGGGCTAACTTGAAAACTGAATAAAATAACATAAATAATTAACTATAAACCTCCAGATAATGAGGAAATGACTCTCATCCTCTCCATTATTATCCTAGAAGGAGCCAAAGAGGTAACAATTAATAAGCAATAATGATAATCTTAAAAGGAAATCAGTGAGGGAAAATAAAAGCCATCTGAAGCAGGCACATACACTCAGAGTATAAAAAATCAAAATTAAAATACATATTTCCTTCGAATTAGGAACTTTAACAAAAAGCGTTCAGATGAGTTGCAAGATTCAGCAATTAAAAACACAGGACACCAAATTATCTTCAAATTTCAGGTAAACATGAAAAAATTTTTCAATATAAGTATGCAATATTTTCAGAGGACATACTTATAGTAAAAATGGTATGGTGTTTATCTAAAATTCAAAAATGAATCACTATTTCACTTCTTAAGCTATAAAACCACAGGCATTGAAAAGGAAAAGGGACAGAAAAAGGACAAGGAGTTACACAACACAGATAGATATAGATATACATATATTTAAACCTACGATTAAATAAACATTTCTTATTTATTGTTGTCTTATGGGGTCATTCAGAAGGATACAACATTCAGTTCTGTTTGTATAGGTGCTGAAGGATGTTTCAGATAATTTGAGGTGATGACATTCTTCTAAAGACTTTAGGAAAACAGACTATTGACTATTGCAAAGGTCAGGAAAGATGAGACAAGCAAACTTTAGGGTCAGAAAAGACTATATGTCATTCATATGATAAATATCTGGCAGCAAAACACAATAAGAAGGATGGCATATTCTGCTGTGCTAGAGAGGAGAAAGAGTATATATGGACTGTGATCCTACTCTACATTTAAAGACAGTTTAAGACGTAAGTTTAAGATGTATGTATATACTATGCACTTTGAAGTTAGCAAACACTAGGAGACAACCCTAGATATAAACAAAGATAGAAATGCCAACCCTACAGGTTGGGTCAGGTTTTTCTTAAATAGGATATAAATGTGCCTGTTTCAATGTAAGAATTCAGTGGTCCTTAATTCCCTCTCTTTGACACTTTTCTTTATGAAAATCACCACAGAAGAGGTACACATTTTGTTTGCAGAATTAAGGTCTCAACACGGGTTCACTCATTAACACGTGAAATCTCTATGCCCCAAATGTCAGCTTCAAGTAACATGGTCTCATGCTGAATTCTGAAATCTGAAATTTAGACACTGTTAAGAGATTCTTAAATGCTGGATAGCAAGTGCATTTTATTAATCAAGACTCTATTCGGTAATCAAGGATTTCCCTAATGCAGGTGCACAGGAACCAAAGAAGATGAAATGATGCCCAAATAAGCTCTGAGAAAGAAGCTTCTTCCAAATAAAAAATAATGTCCAGCATGATCTTGCTTTTAATTGAACATGATCCTGATTTTTTAAATTTTTTTCCAGTGTTCCAAAATGCATTGTTTATGCACCACACCCAGTGCTCCATGCAATACGTGCCCTCCATGATACCCACCACCAGGCTCACCCAACGCCCCACCCTCCTCCCCTCCAAAACCCTCAGTTTGTTTCTCAGTGTTCACAGTCTCTCATGGTTTGTCTCCCCCTCTGATGTTTAAAAAATCGTGGAAACATTAAAATAAAAATGCATAGTAGACCCTGTACTAACTACAATGGATGGTTATGATTTTTCTGTGTTTTATACTTATTAGCTCTCTATACAGGATATCCTGAGAATTCTCATCATCATCCAATTGGAGTAGGTGAAACAGTCATTAACTCCAACAGGGTTTTAGCTTCCTTTTAAAGTTGAAGGAAAAGTTAAGCAAATTGTAGTACAGGACACCATTCCTTAGAATATTTCTCTTCTTTCTTTTTTTTTTTCTTTAAGACTTTATTTATTTTCGCGGTAGAGAGAAACAGAGACAGAGAGAGAGAGCACAAGGAGGGGACGTGGAGGAGAGGGAGAAGCACCCCCCCACACACTCAGCTTGGAGCCTGACCTGGGGCTCCATCCAGGGACCCTGAGATCATGACCTGAGCCGAAACCAAGAGTCAGACACTTAACCAACTGAGGCACCCAGGTGCTCCAGAATATTTCTCTTCTCAATGAGAAGCCTCAGTCATTGAGTTTATAAGAATTCCAAACTAGCAATTAGTTCAAAGAACTTAGGGGGCAGGAATCAGAGTCATGATAGCAGCACTACCTCCAATATCCAGTCCACGGGACTATTAGGAGACTTAAGTCTTCAAAAAATTTAATAAACTTGAGACAGCACTTCAAATTCCTCCACTGGAAAACGGCTGAAGTCCTGGATGAATTCATCTAGGTCTCAGAGGCAAACATATTCCTTTTTATTTATTATCTTCAAGTTTGATCCTGTGCTGTCGAATGTATACAATTTCTTTACTTAATTACATTGAAAGACTCTTTACAAATTATAAAATCTTCTTCTTCTTTTTTTTTTAAGTTGTATTTGAGATCGGGGCTTTTTTTCACTCTGTAATGCCATTTTCTAGCCCTTTACGTAGCGTAAGATGGGTGTTCGTTAATATGTCTCTCTGCAGTTGTAGGAAGTGACACAAAGAACACAGCAGCACATGCAGGCCCAGGAGAGACTGGGGTCTCCATATCATCAGGTCCAAAGGGCTTCAGAGAGATGGCTAAGGCCTGGCATGCAATGTCTGCTGTTCTGGAGAGTCAGAAGAAGAAAGAGAAAAGCCAGACGGAAAGAGAACAAAGGAATCAGGAAAGGATGGGACCCTCACACCGTGGGAAGGAGGCTAGAGAGAAACCGAAATATTTAAATTCTATTTTTAGGTCATTGGTCTTGATGTTTGCCAAATGGAATCTCCTGCTGCCTTCAGGTTTTCAATGAAATCTACCATGATCGTTCATATGTTTTGAGGTTTTTATTTAGTAGTATTATTATTTTGGAGGGGACCAAGAAGGGAATGAGTTTTACACGCAGATCATTATAGGACAGAAGAGATAACATGAGACCAAGGAGCTTAAGAGAACCCAACCCTCCCTGCCCTCCCCCCGCAAGTCATAGGAATCCCAAGCTGAATTTTAAATTTCTACATGCAAGAAGTCCAGGGCTAATTCATACACCTCCTAAGTGCCAGAAAGTTCCAATGTATTCATTATTTTCAAATTTACATCTATGCCGTGATTATTTCAGTCTTTGGAAGTCTTCATACCTTTTCTTGTTTCTTTATTTGTATCCCTTTCGCTCCCTATCTAAACTGGTAAAGGCAAAGATTAGATGGGGAACAGTTTCATTCTATTCCCAGATCTGCCTCTAATTCATTTTTTGATCTTTGATAAGTATGTAAAGCCTTCTGGTTGCCATTTGCAAAATGAGGCCCTCAGGGGCGCCTGGGTAGCTCAGTCCGGTAAGTGCTGACTCTTGATTTCAGCTCAGGTCCTGAATTTGAAGCTGTGGACTCCAGCCCTGTGTCAGGCTCCCTGCTCAGTGGAGTCTGCTTCTCTTCCTCCCCACATCCCTCTCTTTCTCCCCTTGTGTGCACTCTCACTCTCTCTCTAATCAATAAATCTTTTTAAAAAATTAGGCTAAGGTACCTTCATCTCTAAGGTACCTTCACTTTCTAACAGTCAAAGTTATATGATTTTTTTTTCTCCAAACATGTCAAAATGTGTTTACTGTACTTCTTCTCATTCCTCCTTAAATAGAAGTGGAAATGAGTTTGTCCCAGAAATCAAAAGAAAAAGATACTTCGGAGAAAGAATGAAGTAATCATATTGGCAAAAGTAAGTTATGAACTGTCATTTTTTCCACTCCATTAGAAAGAGTTCCTATGAATCCTGCAAGCGCATCATTACCCTTAAAAAAATATCAGTATTTTTCAACATACATCCCCCACTTGTGTTATTTTAATAATAACTTTAATAATAATAATAAGTTTAAAAATAACATTAAATAATATTTAAATAAATTAAATTAATCATAAAATAATATTTATATAAAATCATAAATTATATAATTTTATTATAAATTATAAAATAATATATAAATAAATTAAATCAATATTTAAATAAATTAAATTAAAAATAATATTTAAATAAATTTAAAAATAATAATAAAGTATAAATATTTTAATAATAATAAATGGTGTTCCTGCTTCCAGCTAACTCCACAACACACAACCTATATATGACTAGATTAAACTTACCAAACCTCCTGATAGTTTCCCTCTACAAGGAGCTATATAATTTTCATAGATACTGCTTCTGACCCTCAAACAAGACTTTGTAATCTGGGCCCATCTACTGCTCACACTTCTTTTCTTCTACTCATCTATGAAATCTCATTACTACTTTTCTCAGCTCTTAAGGTAAATGTAATCTGTTCATCCTCTGGATATACTTAGTGTTTATTACCTGTCATGCTCATTTAGAACCTATCATATCTATCTTAAAATTTTACATTTTAAATTATATGTATCAACCCACATCTAGAGTAAAAAAAATAAATTGAAGACATACTGTTCATAACCCACTGGATTCTTATGCACAACATGGTATCTTACATTAGTGAGATAATTAAAAATTATTGATCCTTATCAACATTGACAAGGATCAATATTTCAAGGATCTTCCCTTGAAAGTTTTTTCTCCTGTTTTTAATGCCAGTTTGATAAATGGTACAGTCATGTCCTAAATACTTAAAAAAAAAACAAAACAAAAAAAACCCAGATTTTATTTATTTATTTGTCAGAGAGAGAGAGAGAGCATGAGTGGGGAGAGGGGCAGAGGGAGAAGCAGGTTAGGTGCTGAGCAAAGCACGCTACCTGGAACTCAATTCCAGGACCCTGGGGTCATGACCTGAGCCAAAGGAGATGTTTAACCAACTAAGCTACCCAGGTGTCCCCCTAAACACTTAATTCAGAAACTGGGAAGTATACTGAGGTGTCCTTTCTTATTCAATTTCCTTATGAGTTTACTTCTTTTCACAACTTCAATATTACTTTTACTTTCTCTCAATTATTGCTCCATAGCACTGCCAACTAACTCTCTGTTTTGAAACAAAGATGAGGGACATTTGGTGGCTCAGTCAGTTAAGTGTCTGCCTTTGGCTCAGATCATGTTCCTGGGGTCCTGGGATTGAGCCCTAGGTCAGGCTCCCTGCTCAGTGGGGAGTCTGCTTCTCCCCCTCCCTCTGCTGCACCCCCCAACTCATTCTCTCTCTCTCCCACTTTCTTTCTTGCTCTCTCTCAAATAAATAAATAAAAAATTTTAAAACAAACAAAAGCAAAAATAAAAGACAGTTGACTGTGTAATGCTCACTTAAAATGCTTCCAGAATCCAATCATTTAAAGTCAAGTCCAAATGCCTCAGTAGAATTTACCTGTTAGCAGTGCTATGCACTTTACACTTCAGGGACAATAAAACTCTTGACAATTTTGTAATGTTTATGAACTCTTATGAATACTACTTCTTCCCAACATACTCCCTATCCTTCTCCCCTTTGATGGTCATCTCTATAAATTCTTTAGGGTCGGATTCTAGATTATTTTCTCTGTGAAACAAACATTATCTGTGTTATTTCTGCCCTTCCTCCCTCTGCTCAGCCTCTGGTATACTGATATATATATATATATATATATATATATATATATATATTACAAATATATATATAATGCAAATATAATACAAATATATATATTATATAGATACATATATTTACAAATATTTATATTTATTTAAGAGTGAAAGCATGAATACATTAAAATTATCCTATTTATAATTTCTGTGTAAAACATGGGAACTTTGTTTCTTAACATATTTCTGTTTAATACTTCAATACAAATTGGCTTATTAATATCCTGAGGTGATGATCTGAATTTATTGAAACTTACTATGAGCCTAGCCAATGTCAATTATTCTAGTGAAACAGGGAAACAATATTGTTAAATTGTCTTTCTGATGGAAACAACAACAACAAAAAAACCTCACCATGTTGTTCATTTGAGATGGGAGAATAAGCTGCCAAGATTTCTGAAGATATATTATTTCAAAATCTGTTTTTCCTTGTCAGTCAGCATTTTTTATAATTTAAAAAATATCTCAAGGCATTTACTCCCAGATGCCAAATCATGTTTTCTCTTCCATTTCTGAAGGTTTTCAAAAGATAAAAAGAGATAATGGAAAAGATACTTAATCAGACAGAAAAATCCATTAGAATAAAACTATTTCTTCAAGATGAAGTATATTTCAAAAATATTTGATTTGTCACTAATAAAAAAAGACTTAACTGTGTCAGGACTAGAAATAATGCAGACAACCTTCTTGTTCATGTTTTATAATGTTCAAATAGTTTGCATTTTACCGGCATTTATTTCTCTGATTATTTAGGGGAGAATACCTCTTCATTTGTTAATTCCTTCTATCGCTTTCAATGAAGCAAAAATAATTGAAATTTTAGAGCATGCGTGAAGAAAACAGAAGGGAAAAGAAAATAAATTATGTTCATATCCAACGAATAAGTAGTCTGATGAAAATTACATCTAGGAAAAAGATACAGAAATAAGACCTCTTTCAAATTTGCACCTCCAAAAAATGTTTTAGAGGAGGTAAGGAGAGCTTTCCTCATTCACTCTGTGAATATACACATCCAGGAAATAATAAGTAAATCTAAGGTCTATAATTGCTGAGGTTGTCATTTTGCCCTTTATTTACATACGCTAAAGGAATGAGAAGGCTTTTAGAAAATCCTAAATGAAAAGATGTCACCAAGAACATATCTTTAGTAAACATAACAGTCATAAGATTCTATTATTATGGATTTATTAAAAGACAGGAAGGTCTGATTTATCACCACATTGTAAACATTCTAACTAAAATGTGAAACTATGAAATAACTTGATAAGAAGTGCACTATCTATATTGCTTTTGTTATTTTTTGTAAAACAATTCCTAAGAGATGAGTTCATAGAAAGATTTAGAAAATTAATAAAACCAGATCTCTAGGTGAATTATCTTTTTACCACATTTAAATATTTTGGGGAAGCTTTGAAATACTTACTCTAGTAGTATATTTTGTTTTGAGGTTTGGTCATTTTACCTAACATGCAGATAGTATATCTAATACCAGTCTTGCTTCTTTAAGGTCATGCTCATTCTCATGCATGCGTATTTTCTGTGTAACCCTCTCCTTTAGAAACTCAATCGTCACTCAATCTATATGCAATTTAAGCTTTTGCGATCCTTGTGGAAATTCTCTTATCTAAAAAATCTACTGTTAGTTGCAAGAAAACCTCAGTCTGCTTTGGGGGAGGAAAGTGAATACCTTAATTCTGCTTTTTTGTCATATTTTATTCCTCAGATTTTTCACCCCTATTTGGATTACTCTCTGAGGAGAAGATGGGCTTTCTGCTGCTGTGAGTCATAGGCAGGAAGACTGTGCTTCCTACTGGCACACTGTGCTGACCATTACTTAGTGGAATACACAAGGACAGGGACTTCTATCATTTAATTTTTAAATTTTCTCCCCCTGGGGCGCCTGGGTGGCTCAGTGGGTTAAGCCTCTGCCTTCAGCTCAAGTCACAATCCCAGGGTCCTGGGATCGAGCCCTGCATTGGGCTCTCTGCTCAGTGGGGAGCCTGCTTCCCCCTCTCTCTCTGCCTGCCTTTCTGCCTACTGTGATCTCTGTCAAATTAATAAAAAAAATTTAAATTTTCTCCCCCTAAAGTTTATAATGTTTTTATATAATTGCAGATACAATGACATCGAATGGATACATTTCCATTGCTTGTTAAAGGAAAATAAAAATCAGTAGGGAAGTTGTCCAAAACAGACAGTACCTGATTGCCTTCAGTGGCTTCAGATATTACATGGTTTATGGATTTATTTGAATTTTCTACGCTCCTTTTTCATTTTGGAAAAACACCCACAACCTTGTATATTCAAAAGATGATAATTTTGTAAATAGCTTAAAGACGCTGAACTACATGGTTAAATTGTAAAAACTGACATGGGAACAAAGAAGCTAGGACTTATAACATGATACCACATTCGACACAAGTTAGACTTTCCTTCTAATCTCCAAATATTAAATGACTAGGTTGCCTGGCCTGCTCAGCTGGTCAGGTCAGGATCTCAGGGCCCTAGGATCTAGCCCTATCTCACTGCTGCTCCCCAGATGGCAGGGAGTCTGCTTCTCCCTCTGTCCCTCCCCAAGCTGATGCTCTCTCTTGCCCTCTCTCAAATAAATAAAATATTTTTTTAAAAAGATATCTCAGTGACTCTATAATGTCATAGTTTTACTTATGATTTTCAGAGCATCTCCACTGATGTGGACACAGTCAGAATCTGGAATGTTTTGTTTAGGCAACTTGCCTTGGTATTTATGTTTTCACTCAATGAGCAATAACTGTGTTTTATAAAAATTCAGGTGAAAAATGCAAGTCTCAAAAGCCTATCCTGTAATAACAGGATATGTATTAATAACATACACAGAGCCCAAATGGGAAATAGCTAGGTACACAGACATCAGAAAGCAGTTGTTAACGCCAAAATAAGTTTCCTTCATCCTTTCATTTGTATGAGATTTTATTTTGTTTTCCAGATTGCTTCTGTGAACTTTATGTTGTCACTTGCCATGTAATTCATTGTGTGCCAATAGGGAAACAAAGAGAGCTCCACTTATTTGGGTTTGTTTTTTACCCACAATGACGATTGGTAGCATTACTTTTTTTAAGATTTTTATTTATTTACTTGACAGAGAGAAATCACAAGTAGATGGAGAGGCAGGCAGAGAGAGAGAGAGAGGGAAGCAGGCTCCCTGCTGAGCAGAGAGCCCGATACGGGACTCGATCCCAGGACCCTGAGATCATGACCTGAGCCGAAGGCAGCGGCTTAACCCACTGAGCCACCCAGGCGCCCTACTTTTAATTAATGTAAAGAAGAGCAGGTTTTTGCCAGAACCCCGTTTTCCTCTACAACAGTATCTTCACCAGGAACACTCATCATATTCCCAGCTGGCATTACCATGAACGCCTCTGCATGATCTTCAGAGCAATTCCAGGCCCGAGTCAACCATTAGAGTTTTAGGCAAATCATAACCAGTCTGAGCATCTACAGTTTGTAGGCAAGTCCAGGGATCTTTAAAACCGTTGAGCTATTATGTCATCCTGAATTTTATGTACATGGTTCGTGTGCCACACCAAGTAGCTTTAAAGATGGTCTTCCTCTGAGCTCCAAAATAACACCAGAGGTTAGCACTAGATCTTTTTATATAAATGGGTCTGTGCTGGTAAATTGCAGGGAGCAATGTACAACAGAATCATCTAGATTCGTGATTTCATATATATAAATACTTATTTATACATGTAAATATACACTTATGTTTATAGTATATAACAATAATATATACATATAAATATATATTTATATATATAAATATACACACATAAATATACACACACATATATATTAAAGATAGGTTTATTTATTTTAGAGAAAGAATAGGTGTAAGAGTTGAGGGAAGGGCAGAAGGAGAGAGATTGGGAGAATTCTCAAGAAGACTCCTGGCTGAGCTCAGAGCCGGACACTGGGCTTGATCTGAGGAACCTGAGATCATGACCTGAGCAGAAATCAAAGGTCTGATGCTTTGCTGTCTGAACCACCCAGGTGCCCCCGTGATTTTACATTGCTCGAATCCTCTGATATGTTCACCAAATATCTCACCATAGACCTCTCAAGCAGAGATACAATACTTTCTATATAAAGTTTTCATTGTTTTCTGGAAAGCGTAAGCTGTGATACAAATATGTTTGTGTGTGTATGTGTGTGTGAATGTAGAGTATAGTACTGAGGAGTACCAGACCCAAACATTTTAGTTTATGAGTGCTGACAATATTCTCCAAATAAAATTCCAATCTAATAGAAACTTTTTCAGAAAACTGGAAAAGAGAAAACACGATGCCTTAATATATGAAGGGTATTTTCAATACCAAACCCAGGCAAGAACTATACGAAACAGAAAATTTAAAGGTTCATATTTGTTCATGGGTATAGATACAAAGATCCTAAAGAAAATATGCTGAAACCAACAGTAAAGTATTTACTATAGGGATATAATTTTTAACAGCAGAAAATTAATAAAATTTTCCATAGTAATTTATTGCTGGAGAACATTATATAATCATATCAAAAGACTGAGACCCACCACTCAAACAGTTCAACATTTTTCCATGATTCACAACCACAATAACAATTACCACCTTTTAGGAAAATAGGAATGGAGGAGAACTTCCTCCCACAGGTTCAAGTCTACAACAAAACTACAAAACTTACAGCAACCTCAAACTTACTGGCGACACATTAAAACATTTCACTTAAAAGCAGCAGCCATACAAAGGTGTGATGTGGTTTTACTTTTTGTCTAGAATCGCCACTTGGATTCAGCTCTCCACTATAGTTCCTGTACTACTGCTTGGAAGGAAGGGAAGGAAAATGCAGATACATGAAAAGCATATTGTTTGGGGAAAAAGTAACAAAATTCTCATGCTTCATATATAATATGGTTTCCACACAGAAAACTTAAAAGAACAGATGGATGATTTAATAAAATTAGTAAGAGATTATTTTGACTTAAAGTTTAATAAAAGTTCTGAAAACTTTTTAAAGAATGAATTATTAAATTTAATCAAAAGAGATTAAAGTGATTTTAAATATAAGAACATAACATGAACATAAACAAGAAGATATAAACCTAAAGTTGTTAATTTCCCCCAAAACCTTGAATAGATTAAGTGCAATCTCAGATCATCAATGATATATGCATGGAATTTGACAAGCTGATTCTAAATCTACTTAGGATATTGGGCCAAGAATAATGAAGCAATTCTGAACCCCTCCCCAGTTCAAGTAGGCAGATTTTCCCTACCAGATTATAAGATATATATAAAGTTCTAGTTACTAAGTCAGTGCGGCTGTGGTAGAGAGAGAGAGAAATAGTGGAATAAAGAAGGCCACAGAAACAGACAGTGCACTGACATCTGTGTGGAAAGTTGATTTATGACAGTCACTACTAAATGTGAGCGGGGAAACAAGTGACTAGTCAATAAATGATGCTGGGATAATTGTTTATACATATGGGAAAATCAAATTTTATTTTATCACTGTCTGCAAAAATAAATTTCAGCAGGATTAAAAATGTGATGGGTAAAGTTATAAAGTGTGTAGAAGACAATGCAGGAGACTATCTTTTTGACTTCAGATTAGAGAAGGATTTCTCCTATAGTAAAGGAAAAAATGATAAAACTGATACACTGAAATTAAGAATTTCTGCTGAACAAACGGCACAGAAGAAATTGAACCAAGGCAAACCTTGACCTTGGAGAAAATATGGGTAGCACATATAATTGACAAAGATCAATTTCCAAATATATAAAGAACTCTAAAAAGTAACTGAGAAAGGTGAAACTCACAGAAAATGACTAAGAATTTGGAGAGATACTTCACAAAAAAAAGGATCATTAAAATTCAATAACCATCTAAAAAAATAGTTCAGCTCATTTGTAAGCAAATGAAACATATTAAAACTGCATTGTGTTACCAAGTTAAACTCTCTAGTCTTGCAGAAATTTTAAAGTCAAAAATATATTTCTTATGGGAAGAGATGGATACATTCTTAAAACAGAAAAGATACAAAGCTTTAAAAAACAATCAATAAATTTGATTATATTAATATGAAATTTTTCTTAACAATAAAAGGACCCTTAAGCAAAGTTAGATACAAAAACCCATCATCAACAGCAAATATAACTGATACACAATTACCATCCAAAAAATATAAGGAACTCCTACAGATCAATAAGAAAATGACAACTCATTCTAAAAGAAAAAAAAAAATACTGAGTAATTCACAAAAAGAGAAACTTGAGCATTCAGTACACTGGGGGGGAAATGCTCCATGTCAGTCCTAATCAGGACATTATAAATGAAAACAATAAAAGATGTAATTTTCTTTGAATCTTTTCTAGTGACCAGGATACTACAAAAGTCAGCCTGTCATGTTGGTTTCTATCATCTTCATGGCTGAAATAAAGCTTTACTTACTATTTTTCACTTTAGGGTCACAGCAAATGGATGCCATTATGTGGCTGGTTTGGAAAGTGACTGAAGTATTTATGGAATGTATAGGAAGTGCATTTTTCACTGAAAATAAAACCTTTTCTGGAGGTTTGTGTGTTGTGTGTGTGTTTTAGATAGCCATTTTGAAATAATGTCTTAACCAAATTTCTATGCTTGTTTCAAAGTAAAATGATTTTTTTTTTCTTAAAGTCCTTCATGAAATAAAATAGAAATCAGGCTCAAAGTTAGATGATTCAAAGTCTGCTATTTAGTTAAATGATTGTGTGCCTATATTTATTTTGTCAGTTCACTACAGGAAGTATCAGAAAATATATAGTTTTTCAGTAGGGTGACACTGGAGGGGACACGCAATACCACAGAAAATAGCTCATTGTGCTGTCTCAGTAGGTCTCATGAGCAGTGTGGCATTAGATCATTTAGCTACTTAAAATCTTAATTTTCAAAAAAAATCTTAATTTTCTTATCTATAAAACAAAACAAAACAAAACGGTCTGTGACCATTGATCTTGGGGTTATGAGTTCGAGCCCCATGCTGGGTATGGAGACTGCTTAAAAATAAAATTAAAAAAAATTAAATTAAATAAAAAAATAAAAAGATTATTATCTATATTATATCTGCATCATTATACAGATCTGTATCTGTATCTGTGTATACTTCATGACTGCCTAGCATTATCTGTTATGTGTAAAGTCCGTTTAGAAGACTTAGTTATCCAGGCACCTGGGTGGCTCATTCAGTTAAGTGTCTGACTCTAGATCTCAGGTCTTGATATGAGGGTTATAAGTTCAAGCCTGGCCTTGGGCTTCATTCTGGGGCATGAAGCCTGCTTTTAAAGAAAAAAAAAAAAAAAAAAAAAAAAAAGACTTAGTAATTTATGGTGGTTCAGGAATATCAGAATTTTCATCCACTGATGATGAGAGGGCAAATAATGTATACCTTCCAGAGTCCTTATACTTTGAACAAACAATTCAATTTCAAGGAATTTATCCTGAAGAGACATCTTTATATACAAAGATGTAGCTATAAGGAATTGAATGATAGCCTTGTTTAGGTTCATTGACTATAATCCAAATGTCTAAAAACAGGGAATTAATTAATATACTCTTGTGGTTCAATAAAATGGAATAGTTTTAGCCATTTAAAATATAGAATGCCATTGAATGGTGGTGGGTATTGTGGAGGGCACGTATTGCATGGAGCACTGGGTGTGATGCATAACCAATGAATTTTGGAACACTGAAAAAAAATCAAATTAAATTAAATAAAAAAGAATGCCATTGAATGAAATGAATTAAAAGTGAATATTACATTTCCATAAAGTATGAATAAATATCTATGTTTTTAAAGGGCCTCAAAAAAATCTTCACTGGTCAACATTCATCATTTGTCAGCTTTCTTCATTTCCCTTCTCCTGGTATTTAGGTCCTTTTTTTCTCCTTCATCCGATTAGAAACTCAAACATATTGCTTAATTTGCAGAGAAATCTGGGAAACATTATTTCCTCTTAAATCTTTCTACTTTAACACATAAAAACAGCTTTCAATTTTCCTTTTTATATATAATTCTTCTTAAAAGGTAGAAGTGTCTTAATTAGATGTCACCTTAAATAGAAGTATTTAAGTAAATGTCTAAAGATAAATCACTATCTTGAGAGGCTGTGAGATTTCTGCTAAGCGCTGAAAGAATGACCACATTACAAAGACATAATAGAGAAAATTTAAACTTAGTGGGAAACTTGGAATAATCAAAATTTAGATAATTTTTAAGGCCGAGATTTCATATTTATTTCACCTATCCTGCAATAAAGGATGGATAAGTAAAAGGACTGCCTGCTGAAAGCTTATTCTGATCTAAAGTCCAAACCAACCAGGGTAATTATCACTGATTACCAAAAAATCACTCATTTCATTTCTAAGTCAGAAACTTAAAAGAGGCCATGCAATGAAACATAAATTCTTCACTAATTCTGCATGGGTTTTGTATTTGTATGGGGGAAAAGGACTAAGGCTGAGAGAATTGTGGATAAATAAGAAACTGATCCTATAAATGAATTATTATACTTGATTTAGAGAGATTTGCAACATTTATATTGTGATTAAGTTATCCTAAAACATCTTCCTTCCCAGTTTTGCAGGCATGTCACATGAGATTAAGAATTCAAGTATGCGGGGCACCTGGGTGGCTCAGTGGGTTAAGCCACTGCCTTCGGCTCAGGTCATGATCTCAGGGTCCTGGGATCGAGTCCCGCATCGGGCTCTCTGCTTGGCGGGGAGCCTGCTTCCTCCTCTCTCTCTGCCTGCCTCTATGCCTCTATGCCTACTTGTGATCTCTGTCAAATAAATAAATAAAATCTTAAAAAAAGAAAAAAAGAATTCAAGTATGGAACCATAATCAAAACCTATGTTTTTTTTTTAACTTTCTGAATGAATTAGGCAAATTTCCTTGGCTCATATCTGATTTCAGGCAACTGATGTGGAGGACAGTTTGAGAGCACCTCGGACTCACAGTCACTACACATCACCTCAAGAACGTGCCGAGGATCTCCCTGCTTCTCAGAGCCGCAGCGAGCAGGTTCAGCACAAGCAGCACCCAGGAATCACCCTAACCTTGCCAGGGAGTCAGTACCTCTAAGGCTACTTTCCGACCAATGGGGGAAAAGCTGATGAATAAAGGACCCAGCCGTGGCTTTCCGTTGGACAATTATGAGAGGCATTTTAGAAATTCTTTTTCCGTTTGGTCGTATTTTAAAAAGGATAATACTTAGTCCTAATTTCAAATCATTCATATAGTATTCTCTCCTACATAATATTACTGATCCTTAGATTAATCTTGTGGCGGGATCAGGAACTAACGAGATGAAGACACTTCTTCTCTTTCTTCTCCTTCTTCCATATTCCTCCTCTTCCTCCGTCTCCCTCTCGACCACCACGACTACTACTGTTGATGCTGCTACTAGTCACACTGACGATGGTGGAAAATATACAATGCCTACTCAAACTACTTCAGTCATGTGCTAAGCTCAGAACAAATTCCAATTCTGTAATTCTTACAATTCTGTAAATTCCAATACTTTAATTCTTACAGTAGAACTCTGAGAGACATGTAAAAAAAAAATCTCCATTTTTTGGTTGAAGAATTGAAGCACAGAGAGTCTAAATAACTTGCATAAGATAAGGCATAAGCATTTTGATGATCCAGGGTTAGAAAAAGCACAAACCAATTATTGCCTGAGCACGGAGAATTTCAGTCCTAGTTGAGTTTTCTTTGTCTTACCAATTCCGAATTTGAGAAAGAAGGGAAGCTATACCTATTGCTTCTATCTTCCAGGAACTGTCAATTTGGTGACTAAAGTATATAATTTCGTCAAAGAGATCCATTATCAACTAGTGGGTTGCAGAATAATCCTTTCCCCTCACCAAAGATCCATGTCCCAATCTGGTATCTGTCAGTGAAAATGTTACCTTAAAAGCGAAGAGGAATTCATACGACAAATTGGGATTGTCATTGCTAATCCAGGAGTCAAGGAATGCCAAGGACCTCTAACAACTGGAAACACCCCCAAAAACTTTTTCTCCCAGAAAGTAGCGCAGCCCAGCAAACACCTTGATGTTAGTCCACTGATAACCATTTCAAACTTCCAACCTCCAAAACATTAGATAATAAATTTGTATTGTCTTAAACCACTCAGTTTTGGTAACTGACAGTGTACCAATGGGAAATTAACACAATCAGTTAGTAATTGGCAAAAGCAGGCAACCCATTCAAGCTGATAATGTCTTTTTCCTTTCTCCTTCCCTCTTTCTCACTTTCTCTCCCTACCTTCATTGGGAAATGAAAGACTGTCCCAATGATCATTCATGTGAACATGAAAATTGTATCCACTTGCACGAAACACGCCTACACAAATCTCCAGAGGTGAAATTAAGAATAAAATTTACCTTGACACACTCCAGCAAGTACCTTTTAAAGACAAAGGTCAGCATGATTGATGAATATCCAG
This sequence comes from Mustela lutreola, assembly GCF_030435805.1. Taxonomy (NCBI): domain Eukaryota; kingdom Metazoa; phylum Chordata; class Mammalia; order Carnivora; family Mustelidae; genus Mustela; species Mustela lutreola. The sequence goes on along the minus strand of NC_081307.1, from coordinate 22,490,703 downwards.
TTGACTTAAAACTAAAATCAGTTCCTTCGCAAATTGCGATAGACTTTTAGAATTTCTGACTAAGATTACATTAGTGTTTTCCCACAGTGACTATAACATCAATCATTTACCTCAATCTTCCTTTGACATTGTTTGGCATATCTTAAACTTTCAATTTAGATAGCTACATGAAGATAAAGAGGTTAGTCCTAGAGCTCTCTATGATTTAGTTGAGAAAGTCAGATATATAGTATTCAAATGTGCTCATTCCTCTTCACCTTTAACTTTTCCCAGCCTACTAAATAAATCTGCTTGAAATAATGACCTACCTACTAAATAAATCAGATCTGAGAAGCTCTCCATTTTGTTACAGAAATTCTTATTCAGGATCTAAATGGATTATATATACATGTATATATTGACACAGATAAAATGAAGTAGAAATGCAACTGGGCTAATAGTGAGGAGACAGATTTGCTTTCTGTTCTGCCATTGATAGCATGTGTATTTTGTGCAAATCACTTAACCTGAGGCTCAGTTTGTAGAATAAAGATAATGATAAACACCTCCTTAAATACTGAGGAATAAATGAATTACTGCAAATGACTATATTTTGTCAATAACAAAAATTATGACAGAATGTTATTAATTTCATTATTTTGATTAATTGCAACTTACTGGTTCTAAAACTTACCATGTAATACATTTCTTATATTTATTTTTTGTTTTACTTTTATCTCATATTTTCTTCATTTAAATACCCTGAGGGCCCTGTTAAATTACTTCTATTACATGGGATTGAATATTATTCAGTATGACATGTCGTCCTCAACATTATCTTATATATAATTATGTACACGAGAGAGATAAATGATAAACAACTGAATTTAGAAGGTCTTTACAATAAGTGCTACCAGAGGAAGAGTGTCATTTCATTAACACATAAGGTAACACTTTTATGTCTTTTATAATAACAACAATAATTTCTTACATTTATTGACCACTTCGTATGTGTCAGACATCATACTTTACAGGGATCAACTCACATTAATTCAGTGAAAATACAATGAGTTGTTATTATTTATTATCTTCATATTTTATAGATGAGGAACTGGTCACTTCAAAACCTATTAACTAAATTGCCCATGATCACTCTCCTACAAAGCAGTAGAGTTTTAATGCCAGAGGCAGAGTTCTTAATTGCAACACCTTGAGTCCCTCCAGTAATTTCTGCTCAGCCTATTCCTCTCTGAACTTTATTCTTCCTTTCCGATCTGACCCTTCAAAACAGCTACATTGTCCTGGAACTGAACATACTTGCATTCGGTGACAGGTTATCACCGACCAGAACTTATTTTGTTGAATAAATCCTTGAAGCTAGTTTTTCTAGTGGGCCAAAGTTAAAAATTTCTCTCAGAGTGTCTACTGTAATGGGAACTCAAAAATAATTGCCCATCAAATAATTGGTCATTATTTTTCAAACTGGGGATAGAATTTACAATAATGAAAGAGTCTTGGGATAGTATTTACTTTTTTGGCTTACAACTCCATTTTGGGCATTTCTCCCTATTTTCTCTATTAGTTTAAAATAGTTTTGGCTAATTTTATATATATATATATATATATATATATATATATATATATATATATATTATTTTTTTTTAAATTTAAAGAATGCCACTATTTATCATGACCTCTGGAAGGTACAACCATTCTGATCACTTTGGGGTAATGATTAGTGTTCTTTCTCATCAGAATTTTTACTTGATTCATGAGCAACGTAAGTAACCATAGACTTCTTATGTTCATTGGAATGTTCATAATGTTTGGGGGTTTGCAATATGCCTATCCAATCAGAAGACACATGATCTGAGTAACGTTCAAATTTTTTACAAGGAAATAATTTCTATATCCTTTAATCTTTGAATAGACTGACCAGGTCTCATAAGATCTGAGCATGTTCTTATTTTTTCAGAATATTTGTTTGAGAAACATCTCTTTTTTCCATTGCATTAGTTTTATTCAGGTAATACAAGAATATGTAGCTCCTGTAATGGCAAGAAAAAGAAATAAAAGGCATAATATTTAAAATCAAGAAATAGGTAGAACTGCCTCTATTTGTGTATAGCATGATTATCTATATAGAAAAGCCCCACATCTGCAAAAACTTCCTATAACTATGAAATGAGTTCAGTAAAATCACATAATGCAAATAGAGAATAAATACATGAAAAAAATCAAATTTTATGTATTAATACACATATAAAAACAAAAATTAATACACTATGCCAATTACAATTACTTCAAAAAATTAAAAAGTTAACAAAACACGCAGCAGATGTGTATACTGAAAATGACAAAATGTTCACAAAAGATATTAGTGAAAGCCTATGTAAATGGGGAGACATAACATTTTCACCAGCTGGAAGACTTGACATAGTAGAGATTTTAATTCTCCTAAAATTTATGTGCAGCTTGAAAGCAATTCCTATCAAGATTTAACCAAGTACTTTTTTTAATAAATAGAAGTACATAATCTGAATTTATATATATACATATGTATATGTATATATATATACATATGTATATATATACATATTATATATATACATATTATATATATACATATTATATATATACATATTATATATATACATATTATATATATAATATGTATATATATGTGTATATATATATGTATTATATATATACATATGTATATACAGATATATACACATATACATATGTATATATATGAAGGGACAGGCCATAAAATAACAAAAGCAATCTTAAAAATAAAGTTTGAAAAACTCTATCCGGTATTAAGTCTTATTTTAAAGTTGTAGTAATCAAGATACTATTATATTGTCAGAAGGATAAGCCCAATCTGTTTAATGAAATAGGGAATTTAGAAGTAGATCATGCCTAACTGATTTTTGACAAAGATGCAAAAGGAATTCAAAGGAGAAAGAAAATGCACTGAAGCAACTGAATGTTAATATGTAAAACAATGAAAAAACAAAAACCCCAAATAAAAAACATTGACCTAAAATTCACATCATATCTAAAAATTAATTCGAAATGTATAACAGACTTAAATGTAAAACATAAAACTATAAAACTTTTTGAAAAAAAAATTAAACCATATCTTTGGTATTTAGGATTAGGCAAACCATTCTTAGATTCAACACCAACAGTATGATCTATGAAAGGAATGAAATTGATGGTACCTCATCAAAATTTAAAATTTGTTTCACTGAAGACCCAGTTAAAGGAATGAAAAGAGAAGATACAGAGATGGAGAAAACAGTTGAAAATCATATGCTTAACAAGACTAGTAAATAGAATACGTAAAGACGCTCAAAAACAAAAGTAGAAAAATACAGACAATTCAATTAGGAAATGGGCAGCAGATTATATACAGACATTTTACTGAAATGGATGTATGGATGGAAAATAAACACATAAGGAGATGTTCAACATCGTTGGACATAAGATAAATGCAAACTGAAATCACGTGAAATATTACAGTTATCACCACGTGGCTGCACACTTTTTAGATAAATTAATGACAACATTAAAGTTGGAGAAGATACAAAGAAACTCACACATTGCTGGAAAGAATCTAAAATGTTATAGCTACTCTGTAAAACAATTGGGCAGTTTCTTATAAAACAACACACAGATCTACCATATCACTGAGTAATTACAGTCTTGGCCATTTATACCAGATAAATGAAACTTACATTTACCAAAAATTCTAAATACACATGGTCATAGTGGCTTCATTTCTAGTAGCCAAAACCTAAGCAATCCAGATGTTTTTCATTGAGTGAATAAATAAACTGTGGAACAGTCATACTATGGAATTACTACTCAGTCATGACAAACTATTGCTATAGACAACAGATCAAATGAATCTCCAGGAAATTATGCTAAGCATAAGATAAATAATTCCAAATTGTCACTACCGAAGAAATCTATATATAATGTTTTTACATGAGAAAATCACAGAATCAGAGGACAGATAAGTGAAAATCAGGGGTTAAGGTAGGTGTGGTTTCAAAAGGGCAGCAAGGCACCCTGTAGAACTGTTTTGTGTCTTGACTCTATCAATGTCAGTATTCTGGTTGTGATATTACACTATAGCTTTGCAAGCTGTTACCATTGTGAGGAATTGTGTAAATGTCACATGGGATCTCTCTGTATCATTTCCTACAACAGCATGTGAATTATAATTATTTAAAATAGAAGTTTATAGTTAGCACTCTCTCCTAAAGTCAAAATTTGGGCCTTCAGCCTGAGCACTTACTTGCATCCAGAAGCCTATCTCAAACGCCTTCCTTAGGAGGGTTAGACCTTGTCAAAAAGTGATCTGCAGCCTACCCCTAAGCGTGAATGGGATGGTGAAAGGAATTGGAGTTATCTAATCAGAGAAATCAGAGCTGAGACTCTAGTTCATTGATGATATGATGTATCCCAGAGTAAGGGTGACCAGAGTTTTGACTCTACTGTCAAGAAAGAACAAAAGGGGAAATGAAATGGATCCAAACTGCAGGATCCCCTTTCAATCAACAACACAGGCCTGTGTTTCTTTTACTTAACAGGGACTGAAATATTCATTATTTGCAACCCAGCTACTGTAACGCCCTACCAAGGCAACGATATTCAAGAGGAACAGACCACATACACATTTTTATGTTAGAGTCTCTGAGATCTACTATCGTATCAAAGCCAAATTATCAGAAAGCTACAAAACAATGCTATGTAATTATATTTCCCTACCTCAAAATCTTTAAAGAATTGAAATGGAATATTTTACACTTGATTTTTTAAAAAACTTTTAGAAAGCAATTAACCACGGTCCTATGGACTAAAATTTATCCCCTCAAGATTCGTATGTGGAAGTCCTAACCTCTAATGTGATGGTATTTGGACATAGGGACTTTCAGAGATAATTCGGTTTAGTAGATTTCTGAGGGTGGGGCCCTCAAGATGGTATTAGTGCCCTTAAAAAGAGAGTAAGGGACATGTGACAACACAGTGAGGAGGCAGCTGTCTGCAAGCCAGGAAGAAGGCTCTCACTAGAACCCATCCATGCTGCCATCTTGATCTTGGGTTTCTAGCCTCCGGACACTGGGAAAATACATTTCTATTGTTTAAGCCATCCGATCTATGAAATTTTGTTGTATCAGCCTGAGCTCACCAAGACACATATTAAGAATATCTTCCTATATTCTGAAAAACGTTATCTGCGGTTGACTTTGTTGTTCTATTTTATTTTATTTTAATTTTATTATTTAATTTTATTTTTTGGTTAATTTTAAGACTAAAGAAAAGTCCTCATGAGTATAATTAAAAACATTTTTTTTAATATCCTTTGTCCAGGGGCCCCTTTCAAATTCTGCTAAATGTGATTGGCTTTAAAATACCCCTAAAAATTCTTTAACACTCCTTTCATAAAACAATGGAGGCTGTTTTAGAAAATTTCTAGATTTTCTCTGAAACTCTCATTCTGAGAGCTTACGCTTCAATCGCAGGCACTATGAAGTGAGGAAACAGAGGCACATGAAGGAACCCCATATAGATGTTCTGGAGGCAGCCTTTTCTAAGGTCTCTGATGACAGCTATTACCAACTTCCAAGCATGTGGGGGAGCAGACCCTCAGATGATACAGCCCACAGAGTTTGAGCTGCTTCAACTGTAGCCAAGAGAAGAAGACACCAGCTGTCTCCACTGAGCCCAGCCAAAGTTGAAGGGTTTGAGTTAAGTAAGTGCCATCATTGTTTCAAAGCCATTGAGTTGTGGGGTAGTGTGTTACACAAAATTGGGTGCTAGAACACCATTTGCCCCAGTAAAGTTCCTTGTTGACAAGGAATATGGTCTAGAATCACATGGTACACCCAGTTGGCGAGTATCTCAGTTCCTGCAAGAGTTCCTCAAAATTTTATGGCCTTAATATTTTGTAGAATGCCTCACAGTTTGAGTTGGTAATACATATCCTTATGACTGTTCTCAGGTTATGCAATTTTGTTTGAGGTAATACAAGTGCGACCCTCAGATCTTCTTGTGCCTAGCAGGTGTGTCAGGGCATTGATTTGTACCATGACTGGGGATGCTTCTGAGTAACATGGTGACAGCCAGAGCTTCACTGGAAAGTTGATTTCTCACTTTTAAAATTAATATTTTTGTTTTAAATATGTATTGAGGCTCTCTAAACCTCAGCCTTATCTCACTTTCTCTCACTAATTTTACCATCCAGTGATATCTTCCTCTGAATAATGATTACTTCGCTGATTGTCAAATGGGACCTTTCTAATCCCATAATTGCTTTACATTTTCAATTCACATCCCACTGTAAGGGAGAGATTATCTTTTTCTTATTTATTTACTTATATCAATATAGATTCATAGATTTCTATTTTATTTGAGAAGTCAAATTTCTCATCTTCATTATACGTATTGATGTTCAATGTGCCTTTAGGAACCTCTTCAAACTGGCTCCTGTGTTTTTGACATGTTTCCATCCTCAACTGAGTATTTCTTTACTTCCTCGTATAAAAAAGGCACTTTCTCATTTTAGTTTTTTCTTGCTCTAGCTTCAGTATCATGAATTTTTTCCTCAAAAAGTCCTTAATTCTTTTTTTTTTTTTTTTTCCACTTTTTTTTTTTTTTTAATTTTTTATTTTTTATAAACATATATTTTTTATATACATATATTTTTATCCCCAGGTCTGTGAATCACCAGGTTTACACACTTCACAGCACTCACCAAATCACATACCCTCCCCAATGTCCATAATCCCACCCCCTTCTCCCCAACCCCCTCCCCCCGGCAACCCTCAGTTTGTTTTGTGAGATTAAGAGTCACTTATGGTTTGTCTCCCTCCCAATCTTAATTCTTTTTATTGGAGAATGATATTCTGAAATAAAATCTGAGAACTAGTTGTGTTCAGTGCTCCTGGAATCACTAATCCACAGCCATCCCTATACATAGGGTTAGGAAATGCATAGCTATATATTTAGCAAGCACATTTTTAAAAAGATTTTATTTATTTATTTGACAGAGATCACAAGTAGACAGAGAGAGGCAGGCAGAGAGGGTGGGGGGGAAGCAGGCTCCCTGCTGAGCTGAGAGCCCAATGTGGGGCTCAATCCCAGGACCCTGGGATCATGACCTGAGCTGAAGGCAGAGGCTTTAACCCACTGAGCCACCCAGGCGCCCCTGCAGCAAGCACATATTGACACATGTTTGAATCTATAGTTATTTCTCTATCTACTCTTAGGAACTGAAAAGCATGAGTTCACACCAGTACTTCCAGTCCAACAACACAGAATTAATTCTAGCTTTTCTCCTTTCCATATCTCTGCTACCCTTCTCAATGAGTGAGAAATGTATCTCCTCTACATAAAAGGGTATCAACATATTTAATGATTTGTCCAATCTCCCACCTGTATCCCATCTTAAAACCTGATGGGCCGCTATACCTCCCCGATGCCCTCCTCATGTGTGCTCTTGACCCTGCCATGCTTCCTTCCCAAGCTACACAGACGCCATTCTTGGATTACCTCAAATGTCACTGACCTATTTTTTCACCCTCCACATGCTGGCTCCTGCTGTACTGGTCTGTCTTTGCCCTTGGCTGCCCACCCTCTAGGAAGAAAGGAAGGAAGGAAGTTAGGAAAGAAAAAAGGAAGTTAGGAAGGTAGGAAGGAAGGAGGGTAGGAAGAGGCAGAAAAGAAGTATCTGTTCCTCTGCTATCAGCCTCTTGGGTTACTTTTTTTACAACTATAACTTTAGGCCTTTAACCAATTAAACAAATAGTTAAGACTCATTTCTACCCCTAATTCATGTAACACAATTGTTTATTTTTAACTTGGTTTCACCCAGATTTTGTCCCCATTCAGCTCTGCAATATTGTCTCAGTCTCCAGATTCACCTCACCCCTTAATGATCTGGACTTGATATTTGGGATTTCCTTGGTGCTTCCAGTTGGAATTTCTCCACTGGTTTTGACTTCACTCTTTTCACACAGCTCTATACATTCTGAGTTGCCTAAACAGAAAAATTTCCCACTATAATAACTCTGTGGAACTCAATCCTGGACTTCAAGCATTCTCAGCTGCAGACAGATGGAAAACTGAATGAGTTGACTGATCCAACTAGAGTGTGTATGTTGGAAAGAAATAAGAAAAATGTCATATTAAAATTTTTAAGAATCTTGATAATGGAAGTGAGGTTTCAGTTTAATAAAGATGACAACAGGGAGTGAAATATGGTCTTGATTTACTGAATGACATGATAGTAATGACTTTCAGAAAGTAGATATGTCAGAATTAAATGCATGGAAGTCTTCTGCGATAGGTAAGATAGATAAAGGTGATTGCTGCATTGAAACAGGGAAAATTTAAGAGCCATTTTGAAGGGTGATACTGTCTAATGGATAATATATTAAAACTATGCATTTTTTTCTTTCTTTCCCTTTGAAGTTACATATTATAACTCTAAATTATTACATCACTTCCTGTGGCAGAAATGGTTTTCTCGGTCAATCTATTCTTCCTTTATCAATAGAAATCTCCAACCAAAATTTTATTTATTTATTTATTTATTTATTAAAGATTTTATTTATTTATTTGACAGAGAGAAATCACAAGTAGTTGGAGAGGCAGGCAGAGAGAGAGAGAGGAGGAAGCAGGCTCCCTGCCGAGCAGAGAGCCCCATGCAGGACTCGATCCCAGGACCCTGAGATCATGACCTGAGCCGAAGGCAGCGGCTTAACCCACTGAGCCACCCAGGCGCCCCAACCAAAATTTTAAAAGAACATAGCCCAGTTAGAGCTAACATTTCTTTGCTACCCTTGCAGTTACACATGAGCATGTGTCTAAATTTTGGCTGATATAATATATAAGTGATGAGTGCTATTTCCAAGTTGGGATATTGTAAGAAAAGTCTTTTCGTTCTGCTTCCTATTTTTCTCACTTCCCCCAGGCTGGAATGCAGAGATGATGGTATGTGACAGCCTCAGATTTATGGACAAGGGCAATATCATGAACTAGAGGCGTACAGAGGTGTAGTTTCTAAGGAACATGTATCATTGGATGCCTCACAGAACCTGTCTATGTCTGCATGGTTAAATGAGAGAGATGAACATTTTGAGAATACAACTAGTATTATCCATCTTCTTCTACCCTTTTTTCTATATTCTCTCACAAAGTCTTCAAATATCTCCAAATATCCAGTGAAGTATACAGTTCCCCAGTTCTAATATTGAATAAGATTTTCACTTCACATATTTTCACCTCTCTTGTTTTTTTTTCATCCATTGTCTGATGTCTTTTATTTTTTTAAGTATTTAAAAAATATTAAGCAAATTAGAACAGTAATTATGTTTAAAAATTATTACATGGTGGCATTTATTAAATACCAGATTTGTACCAGGATTGGGCCTAAGTGATTTTCATATATATCTTTTACCTTCACCAAAAATCCTAGGTGGTAGGTGATTCTTATAATGCTCCTTTGAAGAAGAAGAAAAAGAAAAGTGGTTTCAACATTTATAATTTGTATCTGTGTGTGGAGACTGTCATAACCCAATTCTTCTGCATTCAGACATCAAGACCAGTCATGGTTTGCAGCCTTTGCTTTTAAACTCTCTAGTTTCCTTTAATGTACAGCTACCTGCTTGTTTACAAATAATATTTTTGTGTGTATTTTGTATAGTATTATTATTATTTTTGCCAAATGCATTTTTCCAATTTGGGTGAGTACAGTATACTTCGGGTTGCATTCAGGCTGTTTGTTGTAAACCTCTCCAGTCAGCTGGTAGAAAATCTCCTGTGTTCTATGTGGTCAGTCTCCTGTGACTGTAAAATGTACTCCTTGGTAGTACTCCCAGCTGTAGATCTACCAGCTTGAAACCTTGTTCAAATCTGGGCAATAAAGCAATAAAATATATAATCTGCAGTCTTATTTTCTCTAAGACATTCCCTCTGGATGTCATAATTGCTGTATATTGTGCAAATATTTATACTTAGGCAGCTGTATAACACTGAAATGAAAATTCAGCATAGAAAGAAAAAAAAGGCTTAAAGAGATTCAATCATTTGCATAGTATGGTGGGCAGAATAACGAGGCCCCCTACCAATGATGTTCTCATCCTAAACCCCACAGACTGTGAATATGTTACATGACAAAGGGGATTTTACAGATGTAATTAGGGGTACTAATCAGTGACCTTAAAATAGGGAGATTATCCTGGATTATCCAGGTATCTGATAATGTAATAGGCAATGTAATCATATGAGCTATTAAAAGCAGATAATCTTTCTCCAGCTGTAGGCAGAAAAGGAAATTAAAGAGATGCAACAGGAGGGAAAGTTAGAGGGATCTGAATCAAGAGAGGAACTCACCCAGTGTTCTTGGAAGCAGGACACATGGAAAGCATGAGAAGGAATATGGGTCACCTTTAGGAGTAAATATCAGCTCCTGATTGACAGCCAGTAAAGAAACAATGAAACTGCAAGCAATTCCAGTAGACCATTTTTTATAAGTAACATATTTTTAGAATGTCATCACAATATATAAGAAACCAGACTATTCATTTACAGAGTGGTGGGAAAAATTAGATCTTTAAGACATTTTGTGGATTTAAGGCCCATAAGAAATTTAAACATCATGGCGAGGATGTGGAAAAAGGGGAACCCTCCTATACTGTTGGTGGGAATGCAAGCTGGTGCGGTCACTCTGGAAAACAGTATGGAGATTCCTCAAGAAGTTGAAAATAGGGGTACCCTATAAGCCAGCAATTGTAGTACTAGGTGTTTACCCCAAAGATACAAATGTAGTGATCCAAAGGGGCACCTGTACCCCAATGTTTATAGCAGCAATGTCCACAATAGCCAAACTATGGAAAGAGCCCAGATGTCTACAGACAGATGAATGAATAAAGAAGATGTGGTACATAAATACACTGGAATATTGAGCAGCCTTCAAAAAAAGAAAGAAGAAATCTTGCCACTTGCAATGATGTAGATGGAACTAGAGAGTATTATACTAAGTGGAATAAGTCAATCAGAGAAAGACAATTATCATATGATCTCACTGGTATGTGGAATTTAAGAAACAAAACAGAGGAGCACAGGGGTAGGAAGGGAAAAATAAAATAAGATGAAATCAGAGAGGGAAACAAATCATAAGAAACTCAATCTTAGGAGGGTTGCTGGAGGGAGGGGGGATGGGGTAACTGGGTGATGGACATTAAGGAGGGCACATGATGCAAAGAGCACTGGGTGTTCTATGTGTCTGATGCATCACTGAATTCTCCCTCTGGAACTAATAATACACTGTAAGTTAATTAACTGAATTTAAGTAAAAATGAATAACAAATAAAGTATTTAAAAAAAAAGAAATTTAAACATCAGTGGAAATTTTTAAAACCAACACACATAGATGTTGATGCAAGCCCCCACTCCAACCTTTATAAAGGAGTTGTCTTTTTTTACAACTTCCTTTAGGTTTCTATTACACAATTATATGTTCAATAAGTTTTGCTTTAGTTAAAGTAGGAAACATTTAAAGGAAAGCTTGGAAAAATACAGTAAGTCATGGAGAGAACTGTCAGTAAGGTGCTCAGGGCAAATACCTTATTGTTTGAGAATGGCATGGTTCATTTATACACTTCAAAACCTGCAATCCTTTGTTACCTGGAGATGTATCAGGGGAGATAGAGTGGTACTAATCTTTAGCATCTCTAAAATCTGTATCGTCAGTAACTCTAAAAGGCAACTAGAAAACAGAGTGATTTACCCACGTCCACAGACTTGAAACGCCACACCTGAGACAGTTAAGTGATTGCCTATCACTTTTCTCAGCTCTGGGTTTAATCACATTTTTCCCGATGCTATTCAAACCAAGTGGCTCTGTCCTGTGGGCTGTGTGTTACCACGTTCTTGGCATTTGGACAGCTTGCAGGAACAATGGTCCGAGCCAATCGAAAGCTTGATTCCAAAGCTGACCTCCACACAGTGTGCCAATTTAACAGACAAGAACCAGGACGTAGAAGACTAACTAATACAAACAAACCAGGAAATATTGATTTCAACCCAGAAGCATGGCGTTTAATTTAAGAGGCAGCTCTTCAGAAAATCCCTTCTTCCGTTGTCAAACAAGCACTAGAACTTGTCTATTCTCCCATCATTCAGTTAGAACAGGGACGAAGCAGTGATATAGTCTTGGCTTTCAAGCCAAACATTAGGGCACAGAGTGGGTGCAGGGTTGAGATTCACTATTTTTTTTTTTTTTTTCAGATTGCCAGCTCTAATTTCTACTGCCTGATAAAAAGGAGATATCCTTTCTCCTTATACCTTTAGCTGTTTTTCCTCTTTTCTCTCATAAACAAAACAGAGAGGTCTACGTCCAACCCATAGCATAAAATTTAACATCGAAGTAGCTTACATGGCTGAAGTTTTTCACTTTATAAAGTCAAAGGACTTAGACTCCCTCTTTGTTTTCTAAGTTAATATACTACTTGGAATACAAATGAAAGTGCAGATTGCAGTTGATTGATTCTGCCTGAAAGCACTAAATTTAAGAGTCTTCTAAGTGTAAAGGTTTATATCTTTTATTTGTTTACCTGGTCTTAAAAGATAATTGCAGTAAGTGATACCTTAGACCAATATTAGGTCTCAAAAGATAACGGCAGTAAGGAGTATCTTTGACGAATTTTAATGAAAAGAAACTTCTCAAGTATGCATATGTGAGCTAACGTGTAACACTCTAATACATTTAGCCATGTAGAGAGGGTGGGTTAAGGTCAAAGAAGTAGCTTCAAATTAAGATTTAAGCAAACAATTACTGAGCAACTCAAGTAATAACAAGAGTAAAAAATGACAAATTTTTGGCACACGACTGCTTACCATGGTGATGGGGTAATGAGGCGTGTTGTGGGTGTCCAGGTAACCATTTGTGATTTTCCTTCTATCCTCCTGCACCTTAGGAGTATGTGAACGTATTGGGTAAATCCTTGCTACTTTTTAAGTAGAGTAAATGTAAATATCCTGAGCCATGCTACATCTATGAATAATTTTAGTCATAAGTGATTTTGCCTCAGGTGTATAGACACATTGTCTAAATAAATTCATCCATTTCTGTCACCTTGGAAGAGAAGTCCATGTACAAAATGCCACTGCTTGTAAATTATAAAAAGCCAGAAAGAAATCAATTGTAATTCCAATGGCTATTGCTTAAATAGAAAATTTGTACCACAAATTTAAAATTCTAGAATCAATCTCACACAGATCTCTTGTCACATGTAACTTTGAAGTCTTGTCAGCACAGCTACCTAATTTATATGAAGCACCCTGGAGTCCATGTCTCTTTGTAGTGTTATTTGTCAAATGATTCAAGCGCTGCTTCAAAGTGGATGTGAGTTTCTAATCAATCCCTGGGCCTTTAAATGGTATGCAATGCGATGCACAATTTTTTCCTCTAAGTATGTGAAATTCTAAATCATATTTGCCCTTGCTGTCTTTATTTTTCTTTATTTTAGAAGTATTGCAGGAAGGAAAAAAAGCTACTGCACAGTAAATATTCGATATCCTGCTAAGAGAGAAAGGACCTAGCAGGAATTTGAGAGGGTGTGTGTATGCTTGTGTCTATGCATGTCTGTGGGTAAACGGGCTCTTCTGTGAGTAACAAAATACACTGGATCCTGGGGGAGTTTTAATCCAATTAAAATACTGCCAACTTAGCATTTCTTTGTTAATAACCTGGAGCCTCTTGTACATACACATCAGGTTAGAAATTGGGGTTGCTTGTTACAGACACTCTTATTCCCTCATCTCAAATGTTACACTTCAAACCCTCACAAAAATTTTTGGTTGGATTCTGCCGTCATTATTAAAATTATATTATATTATTATTTAGGATATTCTGAAATTATAATTTATAATTATTTGATTATAATATAATCAAAATTATATTATTATTTTGGATCTTCTGGAAGCATATGGTACTGACTCCTACTCTAAAACTGATTGATTTTCTGAGATAAAGGACAAAGACCAAAAGTAGTATGAAGAATAAATTCAAAGCTATGTGTATATGTTTGAGACAGAAAGAAATGGAAAAAGAGAACCAGAATGAAACATATGTACCTATCCACCTGCATATCCAGACGTACATACATGCATATACATACACCATGCATATGTCCCGTGCACACATTCACACGTACACTGGGGGGCGGGGAGAGACTAAGTTAGCAGAGATGACTGCCTGAAGGCAGTTAACTGAAAAGAAGAACTCAGATTTTCAGGGAGCACTTTAATAATTCCCATTAACAAACTAAGGATGGCAGCCAGGCTACCAAGAAAAAGAGGAAAATAAAGAGGAGTATCCATGTACCTCAAAGAAAAATTTAAAAACTAATAACTGAATCTAATGTTGTAAAGACAGCATTTCATTGCAACTGTTATGAGACAAGTCAACATTAGATCAGAGGAAGTTAAAATTCCATGAGTTCATAAAAACTGTCAACAGCGGTATAACTTCCTGTCACTTATGAAAGCAAAGTACTCAATGGGAATATCCAAATATGGATGAAATAATTTTTAGATAAGATATCTTAAAAGCTATTTTAGGATTAAAGCTGGGAATGAGTAGACACTACCAAGGTAAAAGATTGTTAAATATTGAAATCACGTCTGCTTAATCACCCTGAGTGTATTTCTACCTGGGTTCCCTGCTTTCCCACCAACCAGCAAATCAAATGTTAGCACCAAGGGCCCTAAAGTCAATGTCCATTTCTATTTGTCTGTGCTCCATGCCAACCAAAGCCCTCATGTGTTTTGTTTTGTCCCGTGCCCCCCAGACTCAGGGCTTAGAAAGGTCAATTTTTGCCCCCCTGTGGGGCTTCCTTTCCTGACCTTTCCAAGGAAACTGAGGAAACAAAAGGAGATGAGGCAGTTGGGCAGTCATGGGGGACACTCCAAACACCAACCCAACGGTGCAGGCTCCAGCTACTCTGCTGAATATCCCATAAGAGAAAGGACGCTGTGGGAGTCAGTAGGGACAGTGCTAGTGGGTTGTTACCTGAGCCAAAGAGGCCCAGTGAGGATCCCCATTGAACTATCTTTGTTGAGGGGCATCTGACTCTTGATTTCCACTCAGGTCATGATCTCAGGGTCGTGAGATCAAGCCCTGCGTTGCGCTCTGTACTGGGTGTGGGACTTGATAAGATGCTCTCTCTGCCCTGTCCCCCATGCCTCCCGCCCTCTTTCTCTCTCTCTCTCTCTGAAAAAAAAAAAAAAAATTAGCTTTTTTGAATTTCAGTATCATTTGGCAGTACAACTTTCTTGAAATACACATAAGTCCTCAAGTCTGGAACATTAACAGTATTAATATTATCTTTTTTAATAAATATAAAGAGCTGACTATTACAATGTCTTCATTATGTGCTGTAAATATTCTAAACACACACATGTACACATAGGTGTGTACACATACACTGGTATAATTTGAATACTAAAGTTATCATCACCATCTCAGTCATTTAGATGAAGGAAAATTGGAGGCATAGGGTTTACTTAAATATTGAATGGTAGAGGGAGGATTCAACCCCAACAGCCTGAGACTAGAGACCAATTTCTACATTACCTGTTCTCAGATGGCCCACGGGGTTCAGTAGGACTTAAATAGATAGGATAGATATCCCATGAGCTGCTCCTAAACTCAAATTTGGGAAACACTAGGTCAAGCTTATTTCACCTTTTTTTTTTTTTTTTTAAATGTAGGCCTCTTTGGGTATTTTTTAAATGTTATTGAAATTACATGTATTATGATTGCAAATCAAGTAATTGAAAGAGACTGTGCTTAAAATAGTCTTCATAAATCTTTCCCCGCTCTCAGCCTTGCTTTTAACTTTGATTTCTGCTTTTGTTTTTGCTTCTTAATTTCAGTTAGTGATTGACTTTTTAATAGTTCTAATATTAGAATAATGACTTTAACAACTTCTAAATAACATGTGGATGGCACCATTCCTTTTTAAATTTATTTATAATTTTATTTTTTAAAGACTTTATTTATTTATTTGAGAGAGAGAGAGAAAGAAAGAAAGCGTGAGCACTAGCACGGGGGAGGAGCAGAGGGAGAGGGAGAAGCTGACTCCCTACCGAGCAGGGAGCCCGATGTGGGGACCACTTCCGGGACCCCAGGATCATACCTGAGCCAAAGGCAGATGCTTAACTGACTGAACCACCCTGCATACCAGGATAGCACTATATCTTGATATATACACTTTTGAGAATAATTATAAGCCAAAGAAGATGATTTTATTTACTTGTACGTTTCCCCTTACTTCATTCTCTAGTTGATACTTACATTTTAGTTCTTTTGCATATATTCTACTTTTAAATGATACCTCTGAATTGTAATTGTGTATCACCTTGAGTTAGCATTTCTCACGGTCTGCACCCCACTTTTTCTTCCATTCTGCAGACCCACTTTCCTCCGCCTATCCTTACCCCTGCTTAGGACACACAGTTTTACTTTTATATCACAAAGGCAGTGATTATATTGTTTCACAGTGTTTACATTGTCTTCTGCCACCACAACCAGTTGTCTTCTATTTGAAGACTCCTGGGAAATCCAATGGTATGAGATCATGTTATTATGTGAACTCAACTTTCGGCATGGGGATCATACATCTTATAACATAGTTCTTGTTCAGTTCCATATTCTTTCAAGAAGTAAACAAAGTTCCAAAACCTCAAACTACGGTACCTGTGACTTTCAGCTTTTCAGCCCCAATGGTAATCTCATCTTCATCTGCAGAAAACAGCACCCTGCCATCTTCACTCGCTCTCACTTCAAATCTTTTACACTGAGCTTCCACAGCATCAGCTCCTATGGTCAGAGGAAAGGTTTAAAAATGAAACTGGTAAGCAGGAAACCATCAACATATATATATATATATATATATATATATATATATATATATATATTAGAAAAAGGGAGGAACACAGGTATTATTTAGTTATTTTATCTCTGCAGTATGTTTTACACCTGAGTTAATATTTTTAAATTGTTATCCTTTCCAGTAGGCTAAGTTGGTACAATTTGCTGGGCTAGGAAAGTTGGGCATACATCTGACCTCTAAATGCTTGACATTGTCCTAACAAGGTTTTTATGTTTAGCTAATTAAAAAAAAAAAAAGCTTTCGCATATACACAAAGAGAAATGATATCTTCTTTGCTCTTGGTTATTGCCTGAAAATTTGGCTTTATACCTAGTACGTGCTAAATGCTCAATAAATACTTGTAGATAGTATGACTCCCATATTTTTTCTGTAAGCAGACAATAGTCCCCATGTTTGCTACATCACAAAGTACTTGTGAAGCATTATTCAGCTGTGAACCTTCAGCTACTTCTACATTTCATATATGCTAACACTGTAATTTGTTCACCCCTGATTATCACTGAATGCGAATGCATTTTACAGTTGATCTTGCAAAAAAACATTGTTTTTAGTCCTCCCCAATGTATCTCCTCATCAATAACTTTCTTGATTTATTAAGATACAGCATTAAATAAATATGGTTATACCATGTAATTGGATATCTGTTTCTGATTTAATTGGACAATTTTGTATATTAATCCATCTACAAATCACAAAGGCAGTTCCATATTTGGAAAACATGATTAATTTGTGAGTTTGAAGGGCTTTGACAAGAAGATCAAACTGGCTAGAGGGTGAGGAATTGCTATTTCCATAAGAGCACTTTATTTCATTTGGCATCACACATTTGGCATATGCTATGTCTTCCCCTCCTACTGAGATCTGGAGAATGTCTCCTCTGCTATCTACATCAGAAACTCTTATCAGATACAGTCCAGCCCAGTCAGGGACCTAAACACATCTCACTTGTGCATTCCCCTTTTCATTTACTTTACATATGCTATGAGCTGAATGTTTGTGTCTGCCAAAAACTCCTATGTTGAAATCCAAGCCCACGTGTGATGGTATTAGGAAATCTGGTCTTTGGGAGGTGATGAGGTCCTGAGGGTAGAGCCTCACGAATGGAACTAGTGACCTTGTAAGTCTGTCTTTTCTCTCTCTGCTATCTGCCAAGTCAGGACCCAGTGAGAAGACAGGTATGTACAGGTGGGGAAGCAGCCTCTCGCCAGACGTTAGCTATGTTAGTGCCTTGCTGTTGGAATTTCTAGTATATAAAGCTGTGAGAAATCAATTTCTGTTGTTTAACCTCACCCCTAACCTCCCCAGTCTATAGCATTTTGTTATAGCAGCCCAAACACACTGAGACAATGTACCATCATTATTTTTAAAATATATGACCCCTAGGAATTCAAAACACAAGATCATCCTTGTATCCCAAAATTTCCTCCAAATTTAAAATTGAGTCTGATTTCTAGGGGTACCTAGGGTAAGAAGTTAGATAGGTGAAGGAATACCAGATGTAAGCTTCCTGTCCCTTTCCGTGGCTCTCAAACCCACCTCAGCCCTGCTCCCAGTTCTAGCCTATGGGCTTATGTATCTTACACCTCCACACCATCATAGCTTCTGCGGGGAACTTAACAAGAGGAAAATATTAATTCCAAACTCTGATAATATGTGGGATAATTTCTCTGAAAACAAGATGTATATTTTCCTTATAAGAAACTACATGTTTTCAGGTTCACATAGAAAATTTTAAAACTACGACAATGTTAAGTCAGATAAAACTGATGTTAACCTTGCAGGCTGTCAAGATCAAAATAGTATGAATTGTACTTTAATGTCTGTTACATTTTTTTAAGCAAAGCACTTTTCTTATGAAATCTAATGACAATATTGAAGAAACCATGGAAGACCTACTGTTCTTGGTGACAGTTATTGCCTTTGATCTGGCAAACATGATTTCAGCAGACTGTATTCACTTGAGTGTGTCATCTGCTAATCATGATCTTACCTTCCTGTATTGTGCTTTTAATCTTTAAACCAGAGTAACCCAACTGGGTGAGGTTCAAAAAACTGTGCTTGGGGCTGGTGTGTTGATAAATGTGGCTTCTAAGTTTGGAGGCTTCTGCGTCTCAATCTTCAAGGCACTCAGACATACACTAAATCTGAACTCCCTAACAGATATTCTAGATATTATTCATATAAAACCTTAACTTGTACAGCATGCGGCTATCTTCAAATATACTTACTCATTGGGTAAATTGATCCACAAAATATATCAGTGACTTTAATGACACTAAAGTGCATTAGATCACTATATGTATATAATATTTATAATACATACACACACATGCTATGTATGGTCACAAATTTATAAGATTTCTTGGCATAACATTTAATCTCATTATATCAAAGATACTTTATTAACATAAACATGCTATACTGTGTGTCACATAAACAAGTAGAAATATAAGCAGAGTACCTGGGTATGACAAAGTCAGTTGAAATCTTAATTCATTAAATTTAAATAAACAAAAGCTAATAAACAAGTAAAACATATGCACACCTGGAATAGGAAAAATGCATCTAGGCCATAAATAAATGCATGCAGAAACATTCAATTAAAAATAGATATATAAATTAATACGTAGACTACACTTTATTCAACGTATTAGTAAAATTTCAGAAGGCAAAACTATGAAGAATTTACAATATGTTGGCTGTAAATATTTTAAATCAGAAAATAATTTTGAATATGTTGTACTTCTGTACATTGCTTTTCTGCAAATAGCAAGCAGTAAATGCACATAATTAGACACATATTGCATTGTTGTGAATATTTATGTTGTGAATATTTATGTTGTGAATATGAATATTAGGCTATATGAAATTGAATTTATTATGCCATAACATATTTCATGTTGTCTTATTCTATTTTTCATGTTCCTAGTTTCACATATTCGCTAGGTGAGGTCAACTCAGGATTCAGTTGATCAGAGGGGCAGTAACGCTCAGTTCCATTTTTTCTCAACCAGCAATGCTTCCAGAGTTGCAGGAAAGCAATATGCCTGATGACTGCGTAAGGAGTTCTGATTCCTTTGCAAATAGATCGTGGGAGATAGGGCTATCTGGACTATTCTGTATTTTACTAGTCATCTCATATTTTTAAGATTAAAAAAATAAAGATTTTATTTATTTGAGAGAGAGAGAAAGAGAGAGAGCACAAGCAGAGGGAGGTGTAGAAGGAGAGGGAGAAATTGGCTCCCCATTGACCAGGGACCCCGAAGACACAGGGCTCCATCACAGGACCCTGAGATCATGACCTGAGCCAAAGGCAGACGCTTAACCGACTAAGTCACCCAGGCACCCCTTCACAAGTCATCTTAAACACTAACTTGCTAAAATCTCAAGACTAAATGCTTCCTTAAGATCATCTGAGGAAGTTTATGTTAACAACTTCAAAATCAAACAAAGAGCAGTCAGGGATAAAATAAGTAAAGAGAATTGGCAGGAAAAAGAGAGAAAACGTAAGCCAAAACACAGTTTCCACAAAAGGGTTGAAGTATTCAATATATATCCAAATATTTTCTCTAGTTTGCTTAATGTTCTGTATATATTTCTTAAAAGCAAACAAACAAAGCAACAACAAAGCTAATTTCTTTTCTCCTCCGAGATGGCTCCATTGCCTTTTTGGAACGTGCACATTTCTGACAGTCATATTCAGTAGCCGAAGGCATATCTGCTGATAAACAGAGAGGCTCCAGGAATTTATCTGTCTTTGCATTTTCTACATTAAATCAGTCAAACACATGAATTGGAAAATTTTCTCCAATAAAAATCTCTACAGGGGCTCAAGCAATATATTTCCATGGGGCCTCTTGGTACTATTTAGTCCTAATTTAAAGAAAACAAGGCAAAGTTCAAAATGGATATGTCTAATTATCTCTGGTGTGTTTTCCTCAAGCATATCATGATGGATCTTTCTTCCTATATAATTCTGATTTTACAGGTTGTCAATATTTTCAAGGTCTTCAAGAAGAGTATTATTAAAAGATTAGAAATTCCCACAAGAAAACCAAAAACAAGAGTCAATAGAGTCAACTAAATACAGAGTTCTGAAATTCCTGTTTTAGAATTACCATGGGCCCCCAACAAACAAAAACAAAGAAGCTGAAACAAAATAAAAGAAGCTACTTACATAAAATATAAATATAAATAAGCATTGTACTTTATTTTATACTACGTATGTCATGAAAAACTCTCATGCCGAATGTTTTCCCTGAGTGTATTTAGGGAGAGAAGAAGGAGCAGAATGAGGGAAAGGTTACAGGGGCCAGGCTGGGGGGCTTCTCTTGGAACAAGAGCTCCTGAGCCTTTGGCAATTGCAATCTACCCTGGATCCGGTCAGAGATTAGCAGCACACCCCGTCCCCACAACTTACCCCTCCAACCACAGGAACTGATTTGTGTTTTGGAAGCAGAGTAATAGCCATTTTTTCTCCAGCAAATAAGGTAGCTCTAGGAACCCTGAGGTTACCTTCTCTACCTGGGCCTTCCTACCATCCTGTGTCTGAACCACTGCCTTGTACGCAGTAATTCCTCAATAAAAGTTCATTTTTACAAAACAAATGGGTAAAGGGGAGAGGGAAAAAAAAAAGAGGGAGGGAGGCAAGCCAAGAAACAGACTTTTAACTCCAGAGAACAAACTGATGGTTTCCAGAGGGGATGGGGAATGGGTGAAACAGGTGATGGGGACGAAGGAGGGCACTTGTGATGAGCACCAGGTGTTGTATGAAGTGTTGAATCAGTACATTGTACACCCGAAACTACTATTACACCGAATGTTAACGACTTGGAATTTCTACCATTTGTACTTTTATGCCTTCTTTACCACTCCCTCGCCCATCTATACCATAGCTATGATCACATGCTACTGCTTTCCATCTTCCTTCTAAAAAAGATATGAAAATCTTATACACATAACAATTGTATACATGTTGTTACCCTCCACCTGGCTGAAGAAATAGTTATTACCAACACAAGTCTTCAGCATAATCTGTTCTTCAGCATAATCACGTGCCCCTCATCCTTGGGGAGTTCTAGATGTCAGCCTTATCCTGAAATGAGTTTTTGTCACTTCCATCTTGTAATTTTATTATTCATGCCTATACACATACACACATACGTACACAAACACGTAACTTTACAGTACTTGTATTTTTCAGTGACTAGGTTTTTTCACACAGTATTAGGTTTGTGAGATTTACCTATTTTGCTACATTGGCTTTCATTTATTCACCTTCATCACTATTGTCTATTACATGGATATACCAGTTAGTGACCCATTTCTACTGGTAACCTTATAGGTTGCTAGACTGTCAGAGTCCGTAACAATGATGCTATGGATGTTTTTCTCACAAGTCTCCTTCTACACTCAAGCAATTCTAGAGCTGATGCTTGGGTGTGAAATGGCTGGATTGTAGAGAATGTACTTCAAATTTACTAGATAATAAAAAGCTGCTTTCCAAACTGGTTGTATCCTGCCAATAGAGTATGAGAATTTTGTAGTTCTACATCATTGTCCACACTCATTGTTATCAGACTTTGTAATTTTTGCCAATCTGAGTTCCTAGAAGGTATGCCACAGTTGTTTCAATTTAGAATTCCTTGACTACTGTTGGAGTAAATATCTTTTTTATGCCACTGCTCCTCAGTCTTCTTTACTGACAATATATTCCCCACAGTCAGAACATGAGGGCATGTGGGCTGACTCTCTGTCTAGAAGTGGTGCAGTTCTCATAGGGATATTATTCTCTCCAAACAAAGCAATTAATTCAGACACAAATATGTGACTCACTCTCCTGATTTTTGTTCTGTGTTTTGAAAAAGAGGCACATTCTTCTTTTCAGATCACAGATGCTCGGTATGATAAAAATTTAAGCTTTTAAGGCTAGCTATCAGCCCATTAGTGAAAAGGGGGGAGAAAAGCAGGAGGATGAGAAAAACATAGATCCAAACCTGAAACTATTGTTTAAACAGCTCAGTCCATCCCTACAACCCAGCAATCGCACTACTGGGTATTCACCCTAAAGATACAAATGTAGTGATCCGAAGGGGCACATGCACCCGAATGTTTATAGCAGCAATGTCCCAATAGCCACACTATGGATGAATGGATGAATAAGATGTGGTATATATATATATATATATATGCACATACACACACACACACACACACACACAATGGAATACTATGCAGCCATCAAAAGAAATGAAATCTGGCCCTTTGTGACGACATGGATGGAACTAGAGGGTATTATGCTAAGTGAAATAAATCAATAAGAGAAAGATAATTATCATATGATCTCCCTAATATGAGGAAGTTGGGAGGCAAAGTGGAGGGTTTGGAGGGTAGGGAAAGAAAAAATGAAACAAGATGGGATTGGGAGGTAGACAAACCATAACAGACTCTTAATCTTACAAAACAAAACAAACTGAGGCTTTCCAGGGGGTGGAGGATAAGGAGAGGGTGGTTGGGTTATGGACATTGGGGAGGGTATGTGCTATGGTAAGTGCTGTGAAGTGTGTAACCTGGCAATTCACAGACCTGTACCCCTGAGGCTAATAATACATTATATGTTAATTTAAAAATTTAATAATGCACTATATGTTAATTTAAAAAATTAAAAAAAAATGGCTCAATCCAGTCAGAGATAAAGTCATATAGCCCTGGCCTTGCCTATTATATGATATATATATATATCATATATATATGATATATATATATATGACAGTGAGGAGAACATAATTCTGAATTGAGTTTCTTTTTGCATTGTTTTCACTTTTTCAGTATTTTCTTCTTTGTTTTCATCCTTCTCTCTCTCCCTCTCTAACATGCTTATCTTTATTAAACAGAAGTTAGAAAATCTTCCACAAACACTGCACCACCACCATCACACACACATATCATTAGAGTATAATTAAAAGGTAAAAGAAATATGCTCTAGGACTTTTGGGGGAGGGATGCCATAATATCCTGAGGCAAATTCTCTTATAGCCTTTGCATTGAGCAAACTAAATTTCTACTTAGACAATTTCAAAACTAGACTTAATGGTATAAATGTTATCTTTTATCTTTTATACTTGTCTTTTTTGGTGATTCATAATCATATAATAACAATGTTATTAATTAATTAATCATTATCATTACCTGGTATGACTTCCTTGCCAGCCATTTCATAAATTATTATGGTATTTTCTCCTGGTCCTGGCCTCTCTGAAATTTTGACAGGATGAGGTAAAATATGTCTTTATTCCACTTTTGTTGGCAATGTTGTCTAAGAGGAGTGAAATCATACATCTTTGACTTGTTATTTTGTTTAAGGTGCATAAAATACTGTTTTTTGTATACTATGCAAACACAAAATTATGGCATTTCAAAACTATGGATGGCACAAAGTTGGTAAGTGAAATATTATTCTCTAAAATTTTTTATGTATCACAGTCATTCATGTTCTTTTAATTTATAAAGGAATAAATAGAAACAAAAAAATGCACGTTGCATGCAGTGAAAAAAATACTATCTGATAGAATTACTTATGAGTAGTATCAGTGAATATTTAAGTAATGAGAAGAGACTGCTTACAACTACATTTGTGGTAAGTTGCTTTTATGAGAGAGAGAAGAAAACAAATTCTTGATGTTCTCTGGTAATCTCTCATTGCTTAATTCTTCAGCAGACATTAGTCATGTCCAAGATTATGCAACATAATTTATGAAAGAACATGAGAATTGAAAAGCCATTTCTTAATAATATCGAACTAAAATTTTTCCCATCGCAGCCTATTTCTTTTTAACATAAGTTTCATAAGAACAACAACTAACTTCTCGGGATTTTTCCCTCTTTCTTGTCAGCTTGTCCTGGACTTCTGCTACATTTTGACACATCTATCAGTATAATTTCATGGAACTCCTCAATCCTTTTAATTTTCTTCCTTTCTAAAATGCATTCTCTTTCAAATAACAATTAACATGTGTATCTGTGTTACACATCACCACAAGCATAAAAAAAAGAGTTGGTGCAAACAGTTTTCTAATATATGTTTATGCAAATTCTCCCTAAATTATATGTAATATAACTTGTTTAGTTGTGGCAGTATAATTCTGCAGGTGTATTCAGCTAATAATGTAATCTCATGGTACCAATTATGTATAAATTTCTTGCCAAATTTTGAGATTATTTTTTCTCTGTTTTGAAGAACATCCAACTTTGACAATTAATTTATCACTTAAATATCATAGTGAAAGTCACAGTAATGGTATATGTATTTACTTTTCTAATGTAAGAGAATGTACACAGAAACCATTCCAGACAGAGAACTGTATTTTTGAAAATGTCATGAAAAGGTAACCACCTTCTCTACAGAGTAGCATTAGCATATTTATTTATACTACCTACTAATACTCTAAAAAATATTTTATGAGAAAGAGAGAGAAAAAGAGAACATGAGTGAGGAGAAGGAGCAGAGCCAGAGAGAGAAGCAGACTCCCCACTGAGCAGAAAGCCTAATGCAGGACGAGATCCCAGGACCCTGAGATCATGACCTGAACCAAAATCAGACACTTAACCAATGAGCCACCCAGATACCCTTACCTGCTAACACGTTTTAGTAAGAATATTTGAGGTCTGCTTATTGCTACTTAGTTTTTACATAAAAGTTGTTTCATATTCCTCTTAATATTAGGTAGATTGACCCTGAATTTCCTTTAGTGGGAACTTGTTTTTAGTGTTATAAATCAATTACCTGTAAGAATAAACTTCAAGATAAACAATTTTAAAAATCCTAGTATAAAATAGTTTTGATTCTAATCTGACCATTTTAAATATTGTTAGGCAACTGTGTATTATTGTTGATTTGTTATAGCTAATGCATATTTTTGTGATTACATGGAATTCTTAGAATTGTTTGCATTGAAAAGCATTATTTCTGATTCCCAAACAAGCATCAGACTTGGGTTTCTGAAAATATGACCAAATGGGGTACTTATGTTAAAGGTCTTCTATCAGAAAGAAAAATCTGGTCTATAATCCCATAAAACAATTCCTCAAATTAGAGTGCCTTAGCCCAGCAAATGCCTGTTTCTTGCTCATGCTAGTTTCCAGCAAGATTCAGCAGGATGCTAGCTAGAATCACAATAGTCACTCAGGGACCAAATGACAAATGCTCCATCTCAACACTTGCCTTCAAAGCTGTGGCAACAAGAGAAAAGCATCTGGCAAACTTAAAACTATCATTTAACTTTCACTTAGAAGTATTTTATATCATTTTATTTTATTGGCCAATGAAGGTGATATCACCAAGTCTGTTCCCAAATAAATAGGAATTTATAATATTTAATCTGATGTTCATCTCTAAATACAAAACTGACAACATCCAATCCCCAGCTTTGCCAAATGCCTGGCTACTAAGCAGGAGCGCCACTCAGAAAGAAACTTACCATTATCTCCTCTTCCAGTTGTAGTTCAGAGACTTTGCCCAAGAAGAGAAATGGGCTATAGAACAGAAAACTGAAGCTCTTCCCATGGAAGATTTTATTTGCATAACAGTTGGAGAAAGTTCAAACCTAAGGATGCACTCAAAACCAATGCAGCTGTGGCTTAAATAATTAAGAGAAGACCAAAGGCTTTATCAGAGACATAAGCTAAACTATAGTCCTTGAAACAATTTATGCTTCAGGACAATATATAAAACAATATGGCAACCAACCAGAAATTAGGATAGCTTATCAGCAGGGTGTGATCAAGGAAAGAGGTCACTGCACTGCTAAGGTTACTGTTACCCCTGGTGGCCACGTGCACGCTCAGAGCTGCACTCTCTTGGGAACTTCACAAGCTTTAAACTGAGGGGCAGGGTGTGGACAGAGAGTAAGAATAGACTTTGATAGAATAATCCAGTCAGTTACTAAAGAAATAAGCAAGCAAATAATGATAACAAGTCCTCAGGGTGATGGTGGAGGACCAATACGTAAACTTGCTACAATATATTTCTTATGTATAATATATATACCTATTAATACTTGAAAAGTATTACTTGTATATAATACTTTCCAATTTTCCACAAAAAAATTATGACATGCAAAGAAAGAGGGAAGTCGGACGCATAGATGATAAATATTAGGCAACAGAAACTGCTCGTGAAAACGATCATGTCACATTTAACAGACGAGGGTTTCAAATGGCTGCTTAAAGTAGCCAGGATACAGCCAGTATACACACACTCAAAAAACTACAGGAAACTGTATTTAAAGAATTAAATGAAAGTGTAGAAAAAATATTTCATCAAATAAAGACTATGAATACAGATAGAAAAGTTGTAAAAGAAGCAAATGAAAATTCTGAAGCTTAGAAGTACAATAACTGAATGAAAAATTCACTCCATAGTAGATATGAACTAGCAGAAGAAAGAATTAGCAATTTTTTTTTAAATTTATTTATTTGACAGGCAAGAGATCACAGGTAGGCAGAAAGGCAGGCAGGGAGAGAGAGGAGAAAGCAGGCTCCCCGCTGAGCTGAGCAGAGAGCCTGATGCAGGGCTCCATCCCAGGACCCTGGGATCATGACCAGAGCTGAAGGCAGAGGCTTTAGCCCACTGAGCCACCCAGGCGCCCCAGCAATTTTTTTTTTTTTAAAGATTTTATTTATTCTCTTGACAGACAGAGATCACAAGTAGGCAGAGAGGCAGGCAGAGAGAGAGCGGGAAAGCAGGCTCCCTGCTGAGCAGAGAGCCTGATGTGGGGCTCGATCCTAGAACCCTGGGATCATGACCAGAGTCAAAGGCAAAGGCTTTAACCCACTGAGCCACCCAGGTGCCCCAAGAATTAGCAATTTTATTTATTTATTTATTTTTTAGAATTAGCAATTTTAAAGAGAAATAAAACCTATGAAATCTAATGGCAGAGGGGGAAAAGAATGAAGAAAAATGAACAGAGCCTCGAGAGCAATGTGGAACATCACTAAACACAGAAACATGTGTAATAGAAATGCTAGAAACAGATGAATAAGAAAAAAGAACAGAAAACACACTTTAAGAAAAAAATACCTGAAAACTTCCTAAAATGTTTTGAAAAACAATAACCTATACATCCAGGAAGCTTAATGAACTCCAGACAAGATACACAGAAAAACATCTTTCTACTTTGGCTCTTGTTGTCCTGCCTCTCAGTGTCTCCTCCACATGTAAGTCAGAGTCCCATCTTCAAAATGAAAATCAGACCATGTGACTCATCTACTCAAATCCCCTCAAGACATTCGGAACGCATCTTATCTTTTCAACTCTCAGGACTTCTAATTCCTGCTTTCTTCATAATGGTCCTTCTGCCATTTCTTAAACACCCTGATTTTGTTAAACACACAGGTTTTTACACATTTCCTTTCTTCCACCTGCCCTGCTCTATTTGTCCAGACCATGCTGTGTTTTTCTCATAACTGTATTTGGTTTCCTAAGAGTTATTGCCTCAAATAGCTCATCCTTGACCATTCCCTGAAATGGCACCATTCCTTCTCTTCCTCCTCTGTCTTATCTGCAGAAACTCACCACACCCTTCCCATGACTGGAAGCCTTCCCCCACCATTTAATCTAAAATAATCCTGTTCCCACCTTTGTTTTCTTCCACTTGAACCTCCTTTATTTTTCTTCTTTTCACTTTTGGTTGCTTATTTTCTGAAAACCTCACTATAATAGAAGCTACCGTGGTTTAAGGATTTATATCTATCTGGTTCACGTCTGAAGTTTTAGTCATTAAGCAGTTTCTCACCTATTAGAGGTGTTCAAGAAGTATTTCTGGCATAGAAATTTGATTATTGATTTAATAACCTTATTTAATTTTCACCTCAATAAACATTTCAAGAACTAACATCTAGTGTCTTTATCATCTAAATAAATGCCTCATAGTCTGCTAAAATCTATTTTTTTCCACGTTATCTCTTATAGTAAGATTGCACTTTTAGCTTCTGGCTTCTTTCATGGTCTATTTCAATTCTGTCTTTCTTCCCATTCTATGTAAACATGGCTATGTGACTTGCCTCACCTAATAATATGAAACTTTTAATATAGATTTATGGCATACATATTGATAGGAGTATATTTCAAGTTCTTTACAAGTATGTGAACATTGATTATGCAGCTACTATATACTCACATTTGTTTGGAAACCATCTTAAGTGTGGTGTGATGAAAAACTGCATACTCTAAAGAAAAAAAAAACCTCAAAAAAATTAAGCCATAGGCTTCTTCCACAAACAAAAAAGACAACTTCTTGAATTATGAGTTTTCTACTAACTTGAAGAGGCTATAAACAGAATGCTCTTATTATACCTTTTAAATTGCTCTATATTCAGAAGGAATGCTCTGATTTTGTTAAGTAATGTTTTCAAGTGATTGAATAGTAGATGTGGGGGTTTGGGTACATTTACATAAAATGTAAAATTTTATCCATTAATATAGTTACTTTTAACATTTACAAGAAAATGTGCAGTGAGGAGGGGTTTAAAACACAATGAAGAAACTATTCATAAAAGTGTAGACATGGCTCAGGGGCATTCTTAAATACCTTTTTCACTGTACCATTTTTTTTTTTTCCTTCTAGGTCTCTTTCTGATACAGAAACTCAAAGAAAAGGGTAAAGAAATTAAAAGGATTTCTTTCCATATAGAAATGACAATGATAATATGGAAAAAATACTATTCTATCTATTGCTTAGTGGTCTGCTTGATCAATACCCTACATATTATTATCCATTCCCCATTTCTTTCTTAACAATACATAATATGCATATTGTTAAATACTACCTTTTATAAGTAAATGTCTACTATTTCTTACCATAACATGCATATTTTGGAAAAGGAATATTACATTGAGATATTAAAATGTTTTATGACTTCCAAGCATTCTTTAATAAAAACAACCAGTAAAATAATTATGAATAAATTGCATATCATGTCTGAGCTTTTATTCCTGAATTCTAGTTAAGCCTCTGTTTAATACTACTAGCCAAATACATTTCACCTAAATACAAATACATGTCACCCAAATCTCTTTTTCTTTTTCTTCTCATTTTCACTAATGAGATAAGCATGAAATTGATGTCAGCACATCAGTTTCTCAATATTATTTTCATGTCTTTCCAACATATATTTGGTTATTAAGATATGAACTACTGTAAAAAAGGGCAGTAGGTAGACTTCATGGAGTATATATTTGAATTTAGAATACAATTTTCATTTTCAAAATTAAATTATCAGGGAGAAGAATCTAGAAGTATTTAATAAATATGAATGAATCAGTGATGTATTCCATAAGAGACTATACTTCATACTTACTAAAAATTATGTATGATGGGTGTGTATGTCTGTATATACTGCAAGGAGTGATAACATCATTTTAAAATTGCTACAGTTACATATGCTTTTTACATATGTTATTTGTGGTTATGTTGGCAGAAGAAATACTATCTTCAGAGATCTCTCAGTAGGAGACTATGTCTAATGGGCTGTCAGATTCTTTGCTCCTACATTATTGTTCATAAATCACCTTTTCTTTTGACAAGGTAATGCACTTTTATTGTATAAAAGATAAAAGCATAAGTTTTACAGGATGAGTCTCACTTCTACCCCTGCCCTATAAATCCTTTTCTGACATTTCCCTTAACTGGAACAATTTTTGTTGTTACTTGAGAACTTTTTTATTTTTAGCAAATATAAGCACAGATAATTATATCTCCTTTTCTTAAACAAATTGCACATTTTTTACGATCATTGTCCACTGTTTTTCACATAATAATTGTACTTCACTTTCAAATTACCTTTTGGTTCATGACAATCTAAATAAATGAGAGGATATTATAATGCAGGCACCCAAACTTGTCTAGCTTTTATTTGATTCAACATGTGTTTATTTTATACTTGCTTAAAATTATTCTGATAAGTTGTAACTGCTTGTAGTTTAATAAGAAAACTCTTATCTGAACAACATGTTTTATTAATCATTTTGAGGCATAGAGGGATGCCATGTTAATTAAATTTTCACTTGACACTAAAACTGGAGGGATAGCTACTTAATAGAATGAGAATTCTAAAGGATCCTGACAGGTTGGCACAAGGGAACAGTCATTTTTTAATAAATATGTGGAGAAAGGGGAACCCTCCTACACTGCTGGTGGGAATGCAAGCTGGTGCAGCCCCTCTGGAAACAGTATGGAGGTTCCTCAAAAAGTTGAAAATAGAGCTATCCTATGACCCAACAATTGCACTACTGGGTATTTACTCTAAAGATAAAAATGTAGTAATCTGAAGGGGCACGTACACCTGAATGTTTATAGCAGCGATGTCCACAATAGCCAAACTATGGAACGAACGTAGATGTCCATCAGCAGACGAATGGATAAAGAAGATGTGGTATATATACACAATGGAATACTATGCAACCATCAAAAGAAATGAAATCTTGCCATTTGTGATGACATGGATGGAACTAGAGGGTATCATGCTAAGTGAAGTAAGTCAGTCAGAGAAAAACAATTATCATATGATCTCTCTGATATGAGGGATTTGAGAGGCATGGTGGGGGGGGTGGGTGACAGGGGAAAGGGAGGGAAAAATGAAACAAGATGTGACTGGGGTGGAAGACAAACCATAATAGGCTCTTAGTCTCAGGAAACAAACTGAGGGTTGCTAGACGAGAGAGGGGTGGGAGGAGGGAATGGGGTGGCTGGGTGATGGACATTGAGGAAGCATGTGCTATGGTGAGTGTTGTGAATTGTGTAAGACTGATGATTCACAGACCTGTACTTCTGAAACAAATAATACATTACATGTTAATAAAAATAAATAAAAAAAATAATTCTAAAAATGTAAAAAAAGAAATAAAAAATAGGTAGATTTTGCTGGGAATAAAGGGACATCCTTTGAAAAACAGAATGTGAAGAGGGAGAATTATCAACATTTGCTGGGGGGAAAAGTGTTTTGTTTATTAGACAACTTTGTCAGATGGGTTTAAGTAGTAAATATTACCTTAGACTGTGTAACTAGAGATGCAATGCTGAAGAGCGAGAAAAATGATCCTGTTAAAATGTAGATTGATTAAACCACATCTATCTGGATTATTGTATGTTATTAGAGGTATTCTCTGATGGCCAGTTGTTGATGTGAACTAAAAATATGACCAGAGTAAGGTCAACCTTGTTGGTGAAGAGATATAAAACTTAGTGAACACAATGAAATTGGTATCAGAAGTCTAGTGTAATCCTAGTTAGAATGAAAAAGTGTCATATAAATAGCAGATGGTGAGTGTGTCACATTATTTTGGTCACACTTTACTTGAGTGTTCAGCTATGTTATAAGCTCTAAGGTTTATGAAGGATGTTGTAATAGCTTACAATGATATGAAAATAAATAAAATGATAAAAGTAAATTTCTTCCTCTGACCAAGATGGAATATCTGAGATCAGAATGACTCTCTCATCTGAAATAACAACAAAAAAGACAAAGTATATAAAACTATGGTTTTCAAGACACCCAACATCAGGGAGTGAAGAGCAGTAATACCTAACAGACAAACAACAAATGAGATGGGCTCACACACATTGCAAGCTAGTGCTTTAAGGGAGTTTCCAGTCTGTGGTGCGAAGACAGGGAACCCAGGTGGAACCCACATAACTTCCTGAGTTATGGAGAAGGATCAGAGACTCTGGAGAGAATGACAGGTAGAACTTTCCAGACAGAGTACCATAGAGAACAGAGATGCATAGAGAAAGGAACTCTAGAGAACATCAGAGGATCTCCCTCATATAATCAGTAGATTATATATCATTGCAGGTATGTGAGAAAATTATCTAGGTCAGGTAACGAAATAGAGGAAATCGTATCTGACATTTACACAGGGCTGAGAAGAGTATACATATATCATAACGGGGCTTTGGTAGAGGACTCAGGCAAACCTTGAATCACAATTCATAATACAGAAGGATTAGCCACAGACCTAGCAAAGCCACAGATCCACCAAAGAAACCTCAAATACAGGACACTAAAGGATGAATCCATTTTCAATTACTTGCATCCAGTACAAAGTTTGAGAATATTCATAGAAATCAAAAAGTATGAAGCAACAAAAAAAGTAGAATGTACCCTGCCTCACATCAAACATTAAAAGATTATGAGCCATATAAAGGAGCAGAAAAACATGGCCCATGATAAGAATAAGAAGTAATCAGAAGTGACTCAAAATTGATTTAAAAAATGGTAAAACTAGCATAAATGGGTAATAAAATGATTATTATATATTTTATTATATATTTATTATTTATTATTATTATTATAATTATATATTATATATTGTTATTATCATTATAAATGATAAAATGATTACTATAACTGTATGCTATATGCTCAAAAGTTAGAGATATGGACAAAAGACCCAACTCAGACTTCCAGCAATGAAAACTACAATGAAACAAAAAATATATGAATCGGATTAGCAGTAGGTTAGACACTGCAAAAAATACGTATGCAAGTGAATGTGATCCATAATAAAATATAAAGAGAGAATGATTTTTTTTTAAATGAAGAGAACATCACTGACATTTTAAACAACTTCATGTGGGATCACATACTTTTCTTGAAGGAGAAGAGAAGGGGACTGAGGATAGACAAAATATTTGAAGAAATAATGGATAAAAAAACTCTAAAGTTAATGAAAACTGAACACACACAACAAATCCTAAACAAAAATACTAAGAAAACTATACCAAATTAAAACATTCAAACTGCTCCAATCAAGTGGTAGAGTACAAATTACAAAAGTAATCACAGAAAAAGGACACTTTTATATACAGAATAATAAAGCTAAGGGGAGCAGAGGATTCCTACTGGAAATAATGTAAGAGATAAAATGGGAGAGTGACATCTTTGCAATAACACCCTCTGACATACCACACAGGACAACCTAAAATTCTGTATTTAGTAAAAACCATTCTTTAAAAGCTTTTATTTATTTATTTCAGAGAGAGAGAGAGAGAGGAAAACAGACGGACGCGAGAGAGCATGAGCAGTGGGAGGGGCAGAAGGAAAGAGATAAGCAGACTCCCTGCTGAGCAGGGAGCCCCTGGCAGGGCTTGATCCAAGGACCCTGAGATCATGACCTGACCCAAAGTCAGATGCTTAACCAACTGACTCACCTAGGTGATCTCCTGGTGAAAGTATATTTCGGAAAAACAGGGGAAAAAGATAATTAGAGTTGCAAAACCTTTAATAGTGTATGACCAGCAACCTGCATTATAGGAAATGTCAGGATGGAATTCTTTTTTTTTTTTTTTTTTTTTTTTTAAGGTTTTATGTGATTTATTACCACAAGTATTAGTATCCTGTGACTGCCGTAACAAATTAGTAAAACTTAGTGGTTTAAAACAACAGAAATTTATTTTCTCACAGTTATAGGACTAGAAGTCAAACCTAGAAGTCAAGGTGTTGGCAGGGCCACTCTCCTCTGAAAGCTCTAGGGGAGAACATGGAATTCTTAGGGAAAAAGCTAAACGGTATCAGATGGAAATATCAGTCTATACAGAGGAGGAAATAATAATGGGAACTATTTAGATATGCTTTTCTTATTAAACTATTTAAAACATAATTAACAATTCAAACAAAATAACAACATATTGTGAAATGTGTAAATTGAGTACATAAAATGTATGACTAGAGTCCTCGAAACCCTGGGAAGGAGAAATGAAATTATAATCTTCTAAGATCCTATTGAAGTGCTATGGTATCACTTGAAGGCAGACTGTGGTAAGCGAGAGATGTGTATTGTAAGCGCTAGAGCAACCAGCAAAAGGAAAAAAAAAAAAAGCCAATAGGGAGAGCAAAAGGCATCATACAAATCTCAATGAATCCCAGACAAGACAGATTAAGAAACAGAAAGAAAACAAAGAGGACAAGTAGAAAGCAAATACCAAGATGACAGAACTAAAGGTAACCCTACCTAGTGAATGGAAATAATGCAAACATTCCAGACAAAAGGTAAAGGCTGGCAGGTTGGATAAAAAACAAGATCCAACTCTATGCCGCCTACAAGGGATCCACTCTGAATCAAAAGGCAAAAGTTAAAAGAAATAGAATAGGATATGCTAACTCTAATCCAATGAAAACAAAAGTGACTAGTTTTTTTTTAAAAATGTTACTTATTTGAGAGAGAGAGAGAGCACACGAGTGGGGGTGGGGTTGGGCAGAGGGAGAGGGAGAAGCAGGCTCTCTGTGGAGCAGGGAGCTGGACATGGGTTGGATTCCAGGAGCCCTGAGCCATGCCTGAGCCAAAGACAGACACTTAACTGAACTGACTGAGCTGCCCAGATGCTCCCAGAAGTGACTATTTCAACATTAGATAAAATCAATTTTAATACACAGCATATTACCAGAGATAAAAACATCCTTTCATACTGATAAAGAGGTCACAGGTCAGAGGCAGAGGTTTTCAAGGGGACAAAAAACAATCCTAAATGTTTATCTATTTAATAAGGAGCTATGGAGGAAATACACAAAGGAAACTTTATAAAACTGAAACAAACTCAAAATTACAGAGATTTTAAGCCCTATTTCCCAAAATAAATATAGCAAGTTAACTAAAATCAGCAAGGATGTACTAGATTTGAGTAACACAATCAAACTGTACTTGCCATTTATAAAAAAAAAAAAAAGTTACCCAAACAAAACACAATATACTATTTTTTCAAGTGTACATGTAACATTTTCCAAAGCAGAACAAATTTTAGCCCGCAAACCAGTCTCAATAAACTAAAAAAGTTCCAAGTCTTACACATCATATTATTGAAAAATGTTATTATGAAATAAAATTTATGAAGAGAGAGATATGAAAAATCCCCAAATATTTAGAAACTCAATAATCCACTTCTAATAAATAAATCCACTTCGAATAAAATAATCCACAACAATATCAAAGAAGAAATTAAAATAGAAAGTAAAAAGTATTTTGAAATAAATGAAAATGTAAACAAAGTATATATGAGTTGTTTGGATAATACCAATGTTGTGTAAATTTAAGTGTAACCTGATAGCACTAAGCATCCATATAAAAAATGTGGAGGGATGCCTAGGTGGCTCAGTCAGTTAAGCCTCCAGCTTGAGGTTCAGGTCATTATCTCAGGGTCGTGAATTCAAGCCTCATATTGGGCTCTACTCTGGACATGGAGCTTACATAAAAAAAAAAGTGTAAAAACCTAAAATTAATGACCTCAGTTCTCACCTCAAAAAAACAGAAAAAGGAGAGCAAATTAAAGCCCAAGTATCAGTAAGGGAAAACAAAGGTCAAAGCAGAAATCAGTAAATTGGAAAGAGAACAATGGAGGGTATTAATGAAACCAAATTCTGTTGTTTGAGAAGCTAATGAAACTGATACACATCTAGCCAAGAAAAGTGTGAGAAAACACAAATTACCAGGATCAGTGTAGTAGTCCTCCCTTCTCTGCAGCTTCAGCTTTCTGTGGTTTCCACTGAAACCTCATCAACTATGGTCTGAAAGCAGATGACCCTTCTTCTCTCATATCCTTAGAAAGTCAACAGTGGCCTAACTCAAGTGACAGTGGCCATTGTTATTCATTTCACTTGATCTCATCACGAAGGCATCCTATCATCTGACATCATCACAAGAAGATGGGTGAATGCAATACAGTAAGATATTTTTAGAGAGAGCACATCTACATAACTTTTATTAAAGTATATTATTACAATTTTTTAATTTTATTTTTGGTTGATGTTAATTGCTTACTGTGCCTAAAGTATACATTAAACTTTATTAGAGGTATGTAGGTATAGGAAAAAAAGCAATGTATCTAGTATTCAGTACTACCTGCAGTTTCAGGCATCCACAGGGGGTCTTGGAACATAAGAGGGGGCTACTGTAATGAATAAAGTGACATCATAACATATTTAAAATACATAAAAATTAATAAATATACATTATAAATCACCTTATGCCTATACATTTGATAATGTAGATGAAATGGCCATATTTCTTGAAAGACACAAATTACCAAAGTTCACTCAAGGAGAAATAGATAAGTTGCATGTCCTTATATTTATTAAAGACATTCATTTATGTTTAAAAACTTTTCCTGTAGAATTCTAACAAGTCAATTAGAAGATAAATGACCCAATTTAAGCATGGATGACATATATAAATAGACATTTCATACACACACACAAAGAAACAAAGAATGTCTTACAAGTCCATTAAAAAGATGCTAAATAGTAGTCAGTAAGAAAATGCAAGTTAAAGACACAGGAGATAGCACTTCACATCCACTAGAACTACTGCTCCTAAAGAGAGACAATAACAAGTACTGGCAAATTTGTGGAGAGACTGGATATGTAAAATTTTTCAACCACTTTGAAAAACAACTTAGTAGTGTTTTTAAAAAACATAAATTTGCCACATGACTCAGCTATTCCACTCCTAGATATCTATCTACTCAAGAGAAAGAAAAACCTAAGTACCGACAAAGATTTGTACACGGATGTTGATAAAGCATTATTCTTATTAGCTCTGAATTGAAAAATGATCCACATATCTCTTAACCTGTCAATTAACAAACAAAATGTGGTAAAGTCGTATGCAATGGAATATATTCAGTAATAAAAGTGGTAGACTATACTGACATATACTACGATATGGGTGAACCTCAAAAACATTATCCTAAGTAAAAGGAGTCACCTGCTAAGATCCGAAGCCTTTCTATTAAATATGGTTATCTGGTTCCTTTCTATTAAATATCCAGAAAAGGCAAATTTATATATAGAGAAAATAAATTACTAGTTGTCTAGTAATTTATTTACTAGTTATCTAGTAATTTATTTACTAGTAATTTACTAGTAATATAACTAGTAAAGTTGTCTAGGGAGGCATAATAATAAAGGGAAATGACTACAGATGGGTCATAGGTATACATTTTGGAGGTAACAGAAATGATTTAAAATTGGATTATGGTAATGGTTGTACTACTCTGTAACTATACTAAAAAATCATCACAGTATGCATTTAAAATGAATGTACTTAATATTATGTAAATTAAATAGCAATAAAGCTATAAATAAAGTTTGCCTAAAGAAAACGTAAGGTCCAAGTGATTTGACTTGCATAATAGCCAATTTTATTACACATTTAGGTAAGAAATAATACCATTTCTAGACTAATTGTTCCTGATAATAGAGATGGAGGGTACATGGGGTGCCTGGGTGACTCAGTGGGTTGAGCATCAGACTCTTGATTTCAGCTCAGGTCATGATCATGATCTCAAGGTCATGAGATTGAGGCCCAAGGGGGCTCTGTGCTCAGCAGGGAGTCTGCTTGCCATTCTCTCCCGCTTCTCTGCCCCTCCCTCTGCTCATACACTCTCTTGCTCTTCCTCTCTCTCTCTCAAATAAATAAATCTTAAAAAAAGAAACAAGAAACAGAGGAAACACTTCTTAACTTAATATTAGTCTGGTATTACTCTGATACTAAAGAAAAACTACAGGCTAATACCCCTCCTGAATAAAGAACGCTATAAATCTTCAATATACGATGTAATCATATGTATGAGCAAGTCAAATCAAGCAGTATTTATAGAAAGGATAGTACATTATAACTAATGTTGTTTATCTCAAGATAAATATTTTGAGATCAGTGTTCAGCATTTGAAAAATCAATCAATGTATTTGACCATACTATGCCAAGGCAAATAAGAAAAATCATATGATCCTGTAAGCTATAGAAAAAGCATTTGCAAAATTCGGATTCCATTTATTATAAAAACTCTTAGTAAACTGGCAATGGAATGTAGCTTCTTTACTGGATGAAGGGTATAAAAATCTTACAGCTAACAATGCATTCAACACCTTAACAAAGTAGATCCCTTTCCTTTCACCACTCTTATTGGACATTGTACTGGAGGTCCCCACCAGAACAATAAAAACAAACAAAAAAGAAACATACAACATGCACATTAGAAAGGAAGAAATGAAAGGATTTCTATTTGCAGATGGCATGATTCTTTACATAGGAAATCTTAAAAACATTTAAATAAAGCTACTAAAACTAATGTGATTCTAGCAAGTTTGCAGGTCAGCATAAAAAGAACTTATTGTACTACTTTACACTAACAATGATTATCAGAAATTTAAATTAAATGTCTTATTTATAATAGCACCAAAATATATTACTTAGTTTATTTTATTAAGATTTCATTTTTATTATTATATAATTATTATTTATTATTTAATATATAAATAAATATTTAAAATATTTATTATTATATAATTATAATTATTTCATTATTTTATTATTTAAGATTTCATTATTTTTTTAGATTTCATTTATTTATTTATTTATTTATTTAGGGAGGCAGCATTTTTTTTAGGGAGTGGAAGGGGCAGAGAGAGAGAATCTTAAGCAGACTCTCTGAGTGTGGAGCCTGATGCAAGGCTCCATCTGAGAACACTAGGATTATGACTTGAGCTGAAATCAAAAGTTGGGGGCTTAACTTACTAAGCCACCCAAGTGCCCCTTTTACTTACCTTGGTTTCAAACTAATTGAACACATGCACGTTCTGTACCTTGAAAACTTTAAATCACCAAGGAAGTCAACCAAAGACCTAAATAAGTGGTAAGATACACTATATTTATGTTTCAAAAGATTCAATATTATTAACATATTAATTCTCCCCAAAGAGAGAATTGGAAATTGTATTCCCAATAAAAATCTCGGGAAGAATATTTGTAGACATCGATAAGTGAATTCTAAATTTTTATGGAAAACCAAATAATCTAAAACAGTCAAAACTATTTTTATGAAGAATAATGTTGGACAACTCACTAGTAGAACCAATACAGCTTACTCTGAAGAATCATGTAGATTACTGCAAGAATTATGATGGTGTGTATTTACAAAAGGATAGAACCACAGATCAAGGGAACAAATAGAGAGCCCAGGAGTAGATGACATATATAATAAAATCAGTGATTTTTGGCACAAATTCCAATGCGATCAAAAGAAGGGGAGATACTCTTATTAACAAATGGTGCTAGGACATTTGGACTTCCATTAAAAGAAAAAAAAAACACCTTGGTCTTACCTCAAAACATAGATCAAAATTTAGTCAAAATGGATTATAAATAAAGTATAAGCCTTTTGACGAGAACATAGAAGAAAATCTTTGTGACCTTGACTAAATCAATGATATTTTTTTAGGTATGACATTCAAAGTACAGTCCATTTAAAAAAATGGACAAATTCAAGCTCATCAGAATTAAAAACATCTACTCTTTAAAACACACTGTTAAGGAATCAAAAGACAAGCTAAAGCTTCTAAGAAAATATTTATGGAACAAATATCTGACAAAGAACTTATGTTCAAAATGCATAAAGGACTCTCAAGATTTAATAATTAGGAAAAAACCCACCAATAAAATGTGTAAAACATTAAACAGACACTTCATCAAAGAAGATATGCAAATGGAAAATAAGCACATGAAAAGAAACTCAATACCATTAGTCATTAGGGAATGCAAATTGAAATCATTCCTTACACATTAGAATGGCTAGAATTCAAAAACAAAACAAGTTCTGGGAGGGATCTGGAACAAGTGGAAATGGTCATACAGACAGATGGAGATGCAAAATGGTTCTGCCACTTTGGAAAACAGCTTGAAATGTTCTTATAAAGTTACCATATGACACTACAATCTTTCTCTTAGGTATTTACCCACGTCAAACGAAAACTTATGTTCACATAAAAACCTGTACGTATATATGTGTACTGGCTTCATATTCACAATCATTCAAAAACCGGAGAAGATCTAAATGTCCTGTAACTGCTGCGTGAATAAACACACCGTGGGACATCCATATAATGGAATATTCCTTGATAATGTAAAGGAGTTTTGCACTTTTTAGTTTGATTCTTCTGCCCCAGCCCCAGTTCCTACAAAAGTTTTAGCTCATGGAGAAACTCCATTAAGTTGTGATTCTCCATAATTGCTTGTTGGTCTCTGTTTTGGGGTGCAGGGATTTACTCTTTGAATTCTTCTCTTCTACAGATGTAAGAAGAGTTGCTTTTTTCAGTTTGTTGTTTTTTGCTTGTCCTTAGAACACATGGTGACGTCCTAGGCAACTTAAATGTTGGCTTGGAAACTGGAAATCAGGGTTTGGTTTCTTTTTTTTGTTTTTGCTTTTAAGAATTAGAAAATAACATGGGACGCCTGGGTGGCTCAGTTGGTTGAGCAGCTGCCTTCGGCTCAGGTCATGATCCCAGCGTCCTGGGATCGAGTCCCACATCAGGCTCCTTGCTCAGCAGGGAGCCTGCTTCTCCCTCTGCCTCTGCCTGCCATTCTGTTTGCCTGTGCTCGCTCTCCACCCCCCCACCCTGATAAATTAAAAAAAAAAAAAAATCTTTAATAAAAAAAAAAGAATTAGAAAATAACATTATGTAGCACACTGCCTATGCCAAGTAGATTCTCCATAAGTGGCTGCTACCAATACATATATATTTTTTCTTTTATTACTTTCTGAGATTTCTGTCACACATTTTTATGTTTCTAAATTTGCATAAACTAAGGGATGGTCAGTCCCTTAAAATTTACCAGCTTGCCACTCTAATTAAGAACATTTAAAAGCAATGTCACCCAGCAAATTTTCAGAGTGGAAATCAAGGTTAAGGACCATCTGTTCCTAAGTGCATGAGCAGAGATGGGATTGAACAGAACTTTGATAACTAAGCCTATAATTTTTCATAACTACATCATCTCCTTATGTCAGCTAAAGGTTTCCTTCTCATAATTTTATTTAGATGGGTTTCTTATATGTTACTCTTTAAAGATTTTTACAGTGAATAAAACTAGTTTTATACTAAAATACTTTCTCAATGCACCAGTTCAAAACTGATGTTTTTGTAATCATCGCAAAACTGATTGTTTTGTAATCATTGCAAATTTCTTAAGTTTTGTTCCAAGTACATTTGTTTTATTTCCTACAATTCACAAATTATAAACTGTACATTCATTATTTTTTTCATTTATGAAAATTGAAAATACTCAGATTTTTCTCACCAACTCTTCAATTCAAGAAATGTGTTTATGTAAATAAGGATCTTAAAGTTAGCAGAAGTAGTACGAGTGAGATCTTGTTAAAAGAAATCATTAGATCTGGTTTTGGCAAAAAAAGGACAATACCTTTTCTAAAAATCAAAATTCATGTGACACTTATGACCCCAACTGCTACAGAATAATGCCACCCCAAAGATACCCTCATCCTAATCTTCAGAAATCAGGCATAATTCTGCTACATGGCAACAATAAATTAAGGTTACTAATGGAATTAAAATTGCTAACTGCCTGACCTTAATATGGGAAGAATATCCCGGATGATCCCAATGTAATCAAAAGGGTCCTTAGACTTTAAAGAGGAGGGCGGAAGACAAGTCAATGCTAAAGTGATGTGATATGAGAAAGACTCAGCTGGCCTTTACTGGCTTTGAGAATGGAGGGGGTCATGAGCCAAGGAATAAGGGCAAACTTTAGAAAATAGAAAAGGCAGAAGAAAGGATCCCCCCTCCCCAACACACAGAACCAGCCAACACTTGATTTCAGACAAACAAACTAATTTTGGATTTCTCATCTCCAGAACTGGATAAATAGTAACTTTGTGTTGATTGAAGATACTAAGTTTGTGATAATTTATTACAACAGCTGTAGATAATCAACTTTGGCCAGTATTTTATTTGGTTCCATAAAGGAAAAAAATCAACAAAAAAATCCATACTGGGAGAAGCTTTTAATACCCTACATTGATGAAAGGCAGATCAATGTAATAAGGTTTATTCTAAAGCCATGTTGATGTGAAAATAAATGAAAATATTTGCTTAAGGGTTTTTCTACGTCATCTCCTTCTAAGGTATTTTATGAAAGGTTTAAAGACCCCCTTGTAATTTTGTGGCATTAATCTGGCATACAAGTCATAATGAGTTTCTTCTTTGTGTATATAAATTCATCTTCCTCTTTCCTAAAACTTGAAGTTGTTTAGTGCACTACCTAATGATTTAATGATCTACCCTGACACATTTTAAAAAAGAAGAAAAATGTATTCATCTAAAGTCTTAATATTGTAATGATATATTTATGTTTTTCTGCCTTTAAGCTAAAGTTTAATCAGCAAAGATGTATTAAATAGATACTACTCAATCCAAAACTAATTGGTAGATGCTGTAACACCTGAAGAGAGTTGAAAACCTTTTCTTACCCAGGCTTATAAATGTTAAAAGTGAACTAGCCACTTATTTTTGTTAACTTAGAAAATTTTCAATATCTTTATACTTAATACAAATCTATTCCTTTTGCTTTCCATACAAATAATTTGTAAGATTCACATGACCTTACACAACTCTCTCCCAGTCACATACATATAAATTCTTATTTTCAGGAATCAATGTGGTATCATCCTAAATTTTTTTTTTTTGCATACTTTTTTGGCAGCTATAGTGGGATAATATGTTTTGATCAGAAAATTAGATACCTGGCTTTAAAATGTCAAAGCTTGAGTTTCAGTGATGGCAGTTGTTACTGTGGAAATGTTCAGATGAAGAGGTACAGAGGTCACTGGAGGTCACTGGAGGGGAGCACCAAGAAAACAATGCCAAATGAAATAGTGTTCTTGCCCTTAAAGACCTTATAGCCGAAGGGCACCTGGGTGGCTCAGTGGGTTAAGCCTCTGCCTTCGGCTCAGGTCATTATCTCAGGGTCCTGGGATCGAGCACCGAGTCGGGCTCTCTGCTGGGCTGGGAGCCTGCTTCCCCCTCTCTCTCTGCTGCCTGCTTCTCTGCCTACTTGTGATCTCTGTCTGTCAAATAAATAAATAAAATCCTTAAAAAAAAAAAAAAAGACCTTATGGCATAATGAGAGTTATGATAAGGAATCCGGTAATTACAGCAGAATGTAATTAACACTATGAGAGAGTGAATGAGAGTGCATTATTATTGGTGCGCACAGCAGGTGCAAGGCAGGCAGGTACCACGTGGGAGTAAAATGTAAAGATTGTGTAAGAGTTACCTTGGAAAAGGGTTGGAAGGGGAGTGTTCCAGAAGAAAGAATAAGAGTTGAGAATATATGAAGAACAAGAGAGTCCTGTGCACTGTGAAAAACTATAGTCATTCCCATTTTGATGGAGAATGTGATCTAATCTCTGGAAC
The DNA here is from genome assembly GCF_030435805.1 of Mustela lutreola. Classification (NCBI taxonomy): domain Eukaryota; kingdom Metazoa; phylum Chordata; class Mammalia; order Carnivora; family Mustelidae; genus Mustela; species Mustela lutreola. Next base: position 22,446,487 of record NC_081307.1, on the reverse strand, counting down.
TGGAAATTTCCTTCTGTCCCTCTTTGCCAAAGTTTTAGACCTTTGCTGCCACAAGGGCGTGGTGTCGAAAGACATAGCATGGAGCAAAAGGTTACTGGTTTTTCTTCTTTCTGTCATTTCTGTTACTTGGAGATGATTCTTACTTTTTCAGACTCTTCTCATTTCATCCTGAACAGATAATTTTGGCTCACATCCAAATGCCAGTATTTCTCAGACCACAAATTCTATATTCTATCTACTCCCTTACTTGAAAGCAGACTATTTAAGAAGCCCAGGTCTACCTTGGGGGAATCTGAGTTCTTCCCAAGTCTTGCAAAATCAGTATTGAACTGCAGCAGTTAAGAATGTGATTTTTTTCCCCTACTTGCCTATCAGGGCTCTAAATAAAATAAATCTATTTAAGACATCACATGTATCAGCCTTTAATCAACCATGTACAAAAGTAGTATCCCAGAAATTTTTTTTAAGAGAATCACTCTATTCAGAGACTACAAAATGACACTTGTCAAAGAGTCACTCAAGACATCAGTTGAAATAGACACCCCCTCAATATGTTAACTAGTCATTAGATGATGTTCTCAAGGCTTTTTTCCCTTTTCTTTTATATTTTCAAAACTTCGGAAAGCAATGTACCTGGATCATATTTTTCTAGCAACCTGCTAAATGCTTTTTAGAGAGTTAAAATGTAACACTATTATCTACTGTGGAGGTTATATAAGAAATGTTCAATTAATGTTTCAGCACTCCCCCCCCCCCCCCACGAAATCATGGCTCAAAACATTGTCCCCTATATCATACAATGTTCCTTATGTAAGGATTAACAGTTCAGGGCCTGAGGAAAACTTTCTCCCCCCATATGAGGAAATATGATTACTTTTAATCTGAGAGAATTATATAGTCAAATATAAGCATTTTTGTTTGTAGTCTTGTTTTGTTTTTAATCTAAATTGTCAGGTAGCTCAGAACCAATTTTAAGGCTCAGTTCTAGCCATTAGCTTAATATAATTGAGTGGCATAATTATTTTATGCTATTTTAAATTGTGGTTTTTTGAAATCAATTATCCTGTTTAGATGCATTGGGATAATCCAAACTGTATCAAACAGCATTTGAAATTTATCAAGACATTTCCACTAACCAGTACATCAGGCAATCTTTCTCATAATGACTCAACCATATTCTTCTTGATGTTATATAGCATTAATTTTAGGTTCAGATAGATTAAGAAAAATGACCAGATTCCTTTAACTAAACAAGCTGCCCAGTTAAAACCTAGTTCTTCTATCACCAAGTTTTTTGTTCTCTCCATTATAGTATTATCTGATTATATATTTCTTTATCATTTAACATAACAAAAATTATCTTTTTATGTACAAATAATCTGTTTATGTACCTAATTACATAAGGTGCCCTCACTAGTAGAAAATAATACACCTTTCTAATGTGGGCTAATTAATAATGTCTTTATTCCAGTGGTGTACCTAAGCATTAGTTAATCTTTAAGGTTTATATTATGGTTTAAGAAAGCTCAGAGATTGCAGTTTATAACCTCAAACCTCATGTTGTAAAGGTAACGATTGTTTTGAGTGATAATCTGTGTCACATAGCCAGCCCCTTATTTAATACCTTCACCACTTGCTGAATAAAAGAATATATAGTTAATAATAAATAAGCATTTATATTAGAGTAAAAACACATAAAATCATTCACTTAAAAGTTAAATTAAAATATCAGGAAAACCTAACATGTATAGAAGAAGAATCTAAGGGGTGCCTAGATGGCTCAGTTATTAAGCTTTAAGTGTCTGCCTTTGGCTCAGGTCATGATCCCAGGGTCCTGGGATTGAGCCCCCATCAGTGTCCCTGCTTGGCAGGAAGCCTGCTTCCCCCTTCTCCCTTCCCACTCCCCCTACTGGCATTCCCTCTCTTGCTGTGTCTCTCTCTGTGAAGTAAACAAACAAACAAATAAATAAATAAATAAAATGAAATAAAATAAGAAAGAAAAGAAAAAAAGAAAAAGAAAAAAAATCTAAGCTGAAAGTGAAATGATTTGTGAAATGGTGGAAGTTGGCTTTGTTCTTGTTTTATTAGAGAGAGTTTCCTCCCAGGAGATCTGAAAACATGAACTTGAAGCTTATGATATAACCCATAATAAGTTGTATCTAAGTTTGCAGTACAACTCTTACCAGGATCTACTCTGCTCATTTTCATATGATATATTTCATATAAATAGCTGTCAATTCTGGCTTACTCCCCATTGTGTCCTGCTATAACTGATACAAATTTTATTCCAAATTATCTGTTTTTAGGAATGGTAATGCTACTTTACTACTGTAAACAAAGAATCTTTCTCTAGCCCCATCTCTATCATTTCAGGCAATTTGGTTGGGTCTACCACCTCCCCTAGGGCTGCGTTGAGTCTGGGATTCTTAGAGACCACGAGACTAACTGGGGAAAGACTCATTGGTCTTTAGTCCACACCAAAGCAAGCACATTGTCCAGGATGGCATGTGTCATGTAGCCATGTTGGCTGAAGTTCAGTCATTCACATGTCACTTTCTAACATTTCTATGGGGCACAATTTAAATTGAGCAGGCAGTTAAGTACAAGTTGCTTAACCAATTAATTTAATGCTCTATTTTCAAATATCAACAATAAAACTTCCTGCAATGGACAGAATCGCCTTCTAAGGGTAGAGGGTAATGGCAGTTGCTCTAAAAAAATAATTTATAACATATTCTATTTTTTTTTGTTTAAGATGGTAGTCTGGTTTTTGTAAATATATGGCTACATTAGCTCATTGGTATTTAACTAGTTGTTTAATTTGAATATAATGATGTTAAATTTTGCTGAGCTAAATTAGAAACAAATCGGTGGTTCTTTAGTGTCTTTAAAATTATTTTGCTACTACAAATTGGCATTAGGATTCATTGCATTCATATCAGCCTCAGCAATCTTACCGCAAATATAATGTAAGAATTCAGAAATAAATACTCACATACTGTGGCTCAGTGGGTTAAGCTGCTGCCTTCGGCTCAGGTCATGATCTCAGGGTCCTGGGACAAGTCCCGCATTGGGCTCTCTGCTCAGCAGGGAGCCTGCTTCCCTCTCTCTCTCTCTCTCTGCCTGCCTCTCTGTCTACTGTGATTTCTCTGTCAAATAAATAAATAAAATCTTTAAAAAAAAAAATACTCACACACTACCTTTCTTCACTAGAATTATTTTTGGCTTAAGTTTTTCTAACCCAGTCTAGTCAAGATTGAACTGATTTTCTGCATGGTTTTTATCTTTAAAAGTGTTTCTTTTTTCAAATATTACGTTCAAGTATCTTGGCTATATTTGAAGTACTCAATTTGATTCTTCTAATTATGTGGTGGTATTTTATTATTAAACAGAAGAGGTACAGTCAACAATATGGAATGCCATAGAAAGAATTAGTTGCTTGTGATTAACTATTTCAAGAGGGAAAGTTTGAATTCATTCTTTTCTTTTATTATGTTATGTTAGTCACCATACAGTACATCATTAATTCATTCTATTTATGATAACCACCAGCTCCAGATTAATAAATAAATAAATAAATAAATTTATGGAGGACAGAGACTAGTTCTCTTTTGACCAAACCCCATACCTCTTGCATAAGAATAAGCACTTGATATGCAACTTCAGGAAGGTTTGATCCTATGGATACTTTACATGTAAACTAGCTGATGGCTGGGATAAGCAAAGTAGTACATATCCTAGAAAATGTATTTCCCTTAATAAGACAGAAAATGCTGCAGTTCCCTTAGACACAGTGGGATGTACTGTTGTTAATACTCCCTTCCTATGAAGAGAAAATGAAACTGATTAAATCTAGTCAACTTTCACTTACTACGGAGGCTTAAATGTCTTATCCCAAGTACTCCATGTTTAGTTTAACAGAATATACAGAATATAACAGAATATAAGCCCATTACTGAACTCCATTAAGATGGACATCAACTCTTCATTCAGTCAGCTCTATTGAAAGATTTAGATGATCAAGTACCATGCTGATTTCAATGGAGAACAGGTGATTTAAAGAGAACATAATTATCATGATTAAATAACATCTCAAAAGGTTATTTTAAAACATTAATTTTAAAAAAATAATTGCACTGATATTAAGTAAAAATGACTTAAGACATTTACAAGGTGTAAGACATTTACAAGGTGGTAATTTAAGACTTTGAATCAAGGTGGAATTACTTTCAATATCCCCAGTGGAAAGATGTCTAAAGCAAGTATGGAGGGATGAATAAACGAAACACAAAACAAAACAAAAAACAAATAGAGCCTGGTGGTGGGTATTATAGAGGGCACGTATTGCATGGAGCAATGGGTGTGGTGCATAAACAATGAATTCTGGAACACTGAAAAAATTAAATTAAATTAAAAAAACAAAAAGTTAATATCAAAATTTTTCTCAACCACATTAGCAACTTAATAATGTAAATGAACAATAAGATACCATTTCTATAAGATTATCAAAATGATGTTTCTTTGTTTTTTGTTTGTTTTGCTTTTTAAAGATTTTATTTATTTATTTGACAGAGAGAGGAACACAGGCAGGGGGAGTAGGAGAAGCAGCAGCAGCTTCCCGCCAAGCAAGGAGCCACATGCCGGGCTTCATCCGGGGACCCTGGGATCATGACCTGAGCCAAAGGCAGATGCTTAAGGACTGAGATACCCAGGTGCCCCTGTTTCTTTGTTTTTAAGAATCAAATTCAGTATTAGCAAGCATACTGGAATCCAAAATTTTTACTCATTGTTTGTTGGCATGAAGATTGTTATTAGATTTATAAAAGGCAATTAGCAACACTTAATTATATAATAATTTATATTACTAATTGTTTCCTCCATAAAAATATTTTAAAAATGTGACTTAATAATTAACTGGGAATTTATCCCAAGGAAATGAACCTATATTCACATCAAGTATTATCCAAAGATGTTAATTGTAGCATTTGTTATAATAAGACAGATTAGGTGCAATGTATATCTCATAATATGGGAAGTACTTAATAATTTATGGAATAATCAAATAATGGAATATGATTTAAAGTGTTCCATTTTAAATGTTTCCTTTTAAATCATATTTTTGAAGAATATTTAATGACACAGGACATTTTCATAATATATTAAATGAAAATCCTTGTTAGCAAATGTATGCTTAATACATACCCATTTTGTTACATATATCTATTTTTATATTTATATAATATATATTTATAAAAAAAGCTAAAATGGATATTTACTAATATGTTAGTGGGCAAATGAGAATGAGAATCAGTTATGCCATTATTATATGTTTTGAGTTTATATTTTCATTTAAATATAGCTGTATAATTAAGGAAAATATAAATTATCTCATTTATCTTATGAATTATTTATAAGAGAAATAAAGTATTTTTTCTGAAAAATATATTCATTTCTTTCCTTCTATTTGAGTAACTGCGATATCCTCAAACTCACTGTAAAAACTTCACAATTCTCCTAATATTTGAAATGATTTCTTACTATCAATACCAAGTTTTGAAAACATCATAACTGGTTTCCCAAGCTATCAGACTCAAGTCTTGGAATAACCCTTATTTGTTTTCTTGTTTGGCTCATTTAAAAAAAAAATTATGTAATTTATCCTTTCTTGTTTTTCTCATTTCAATCTATTTTTAAAATATTACTTTGTGGTTACTATGTGCTAGGTAACTGCATTGTAACTGTAAGCATGGGTTATTGAAATAATCATTAGCTGATTTTCCTCTATTCGGTATTTTTCAATCCAGTTCAACACCATTCCTGATTGCATTTGGAAAGATTCACTGGGTTTGAACTAAGAGAAACCCAGCTTAATTATACTATCAACGCAACGCCAAAACATAGCTGGGACATTCTTGTTTCCCCAAAGGAGTATGCCAATTATCCACTTATTGTCTCTCAGCTCTAAATTCACTCTTTTTGTCTGTTCTGTGAAAATGGATCTGGACTCTTTGCTGAATTTTCCTTTGCCAGCTGGCACGATGTTATGTTTTGTCAGTAGAGGGTACTAGAGCAACATGGCTGCAGTATGAATTTTGCCTCAGGAGGCAACATGCTAGTTCTTCATGCTTCTGTGATGTGCAGTCACTGCAGTGTCCAGCTCCTGCAGGAAGCGTGTCTTTTTCTTACAAGATTCCCAATACATGCAGTTTCCCCAGCACCCGACCTCTATAGCACCCAGTTGCCAGAAGCTTCTCTAACACCACCAAACCCCTCCCCAAATTTTCATAGCAAAGTTCCTCAGATGAGACATCTCCCTGTGAACAGAATTCTCTAGCACCTATTCTAAAGGATACTTCTCCCACAAGATCAAGAGGGAAATGTCCAAAATTACCACTGAAATGTCACCAAAATGACTTCTCTGCCATCCGGTGAACCACAGGTGTGCCCTCTCCATCAAGTTCTAGGTCTTAGTCCTGGGGTGCAGGAGTAGGAGGTTCTCTTTTGGGTGATCTAATTCATAGTATAGTGGCTACTCCTTATACTCATTTCTGTATTGTTTAGAGTCTTCCTTACTTTGTAATAGAGTCTCTCAGTCATCCATCTTGCAGCAGAAGGGACCGAAGCCCTGCATCCCCCAGCCCTTTACCCAACAACAAAAGGCAACCCAGAAATGGCATTTCTTGATCTTTCTCCAAGAAGCAGAAGATGGCTCTTCCTTTTCCTGGTAGAACCAGGAGAGACTGTAGGGAAACCCTGAGAAGGAATAGGCAGCTAGAAAACAGGCCAAAGGAACTATTATCTGTCCTGAGTGCCTTATATGTGTATAATGAGTGACCCGGAAAAAAATGTTTCTGCCCCCTCAGGTGATACTAGTAGGGATCAAGTAAGAGTTTCAGTGGACCCAAGAGGAAAAAACAAAAGAGCAGTCCAGAAAAACATAGCAAGGACTCAGCAAACCACATTGTCATTGAAACTACATCCCTCAAAGTAGATCAGAATTTACACACTAAACCTAAATAGGGCGACTGCTTGTTAAAACAGAAGATTTAAATGGGAGCGAGGATCTCTTAAGATAGCATACATAATGGGGGACCTGGATGGCTCAGTGGGTTAAGCCTCTGCCTTCAGCTCAGGTCATGATCCCAAGGTCCTAGGATGGAGCTCCGCATCGGGCTCTCTGGGCAGCAGGAAGACTGTTTCCCCCTCTCTCTGCCTGCCTCTGCCTGCCTCTCTACCTACTTGCAATCTCTGTCTGTCAAATAAATAAATAAAATCTTTAAAGAAAAAAAAAAGATAACATACATAATGTCCAGGATGCAACTGCCATCATACCAAGAAGCAGGGAAATCACAACTCAAACAAGAAAAGATAATCAACTGAAGCCAGTAATGAGATGAACTGGATGTCCAAATTAATGGACAAGAATTTGGAAGCCGTAATAGTGAAATTATTTCAACAAGGAATGACAAGTTCTCCCAAAAAGAGTAAAAATAGAAAACTGAAGCAAAGAAACAGAAGCTATCATAAAGAACTGAATGGAAATTATAAAACTAAGAACTATGATAATGAAAATTAAAAAAAAAAAATCTTGCTGGATGGGCTGAGTAGAGCGGAGATGACAGAAGACCAAATCAGTGAACTTCAGGATGGATCAACAAATGCTTAATTAGAATGACAGGAAAGAAATACACCAAAAGTGGCAAACAGATTATCAGGGACTGTGGGACAATAATAACAGAGCTAACATTTGTATGATCAGAATCCTGGAAGGAAAGGAGAAACAATGAGGGACTAAAAAAGCACTTAAATAATGGATGAAATGCTCCCAAATTTGGGGAAAGAGATAAGCTACAAATTCAAGAAGCTAAAATGGAATAAAAACCAAGAAATATATGTGGCATATGATAATTAAGTTTTTGAAAACTAAAGATGAAAAAGGCTAGAAAGCAACCAGAGGGAAATGATATATTACCTTTAGGAGAACTAATTTTTATGACAGTGATTTCTCATCTGAAACCATGGAGAACAGAAAGAAGAGGCATGACATTTTCCAAGGGCTGAATTGTCAAAGTAACTGTCAGTCTCAAATTCTGTACGTGGTGAAGCTATACCTCAAAAGTGAAGGGAAAATAAATATACTCGCAGACAAAACACAAAAAGAAGCAAACAAAAGTAACAAAACATAAGAGAATTTGCCACCAGAAGATCAAGACCTAACAAAAAGTAAAGGAACCTTTTTAAGTATATAGTCTATAATATGAGAAGAAGGCTTGGAACTTCAGAAAAGAAAGAAAAACAACAGAATGGAGTAAATATGTAATGTGAGTACCAGACATGAACCTTTTGATTGGCAAGGTGTCCATTTCACAGATGCATCTCAAATAAACAGATGGCTAGCTGCACAACTAGATAAAGAGCCAGGCCATCCTACCCACGAAACGCCCCTTTTAAAAGCCCTGATGACTGACCACTTGAGTGACCCCGCTGCTCCCTTCCCATGACCTCACTGTGTAACCGCAGGTGTGCTCTGTACCCTCCAACACGTGTGAGTAATAAACCTTGTGTTTTCAAAGTTTCTAATGGTTGTTGCTGAGGTGCATTTTTTGCAATCATAGTAAGAACTGCAAGGGCTGCTCCAGCCAAAATATTGGCTTTGATGTGGCATGGAAATGTCTGTGGGGTCTGCCCTAAGTAGTATGGGCCCAGGTACCTGCCCCCTGGCATTCCTCTCTGATAGTATCACTACCAATAGGCTGAGAGACATAAAACAAAAACCAACGGATTTTCTTCTCTTCACAAGCTTCTTAAATCATATTTGATTGTTGAAATAATTTGATATAGTACTCACTATATGTGAATAAAATACTGAAGATAATTATACTTAAGAAGTGAAGAGGATAACAAGACATAAATTCATTAAAAAGTGATCAAGTAAAAAAAAAAAGAAATCAAGTAACCTGTAAAAGGATAAGAGGAGAAAAACAAAAGAACAAAAAACAGAGGCAACAAGCAGAAAGAAAATAATGAAATGGCAGACTTAAGACATAACACATCAATAAGTAATTAAATTTTAAATGGTCTAAATACACCAATCAAAAGCCAGAGACTGGTATATCCTTACAATGGCACATTATTCAGCGATAAAAAGAATTCTCAAGCAGTGAAAATACATGGCTGAATCTTAAATACTTACTGGTAAGTGAAGAGACTAGTCTAAAAGGGCTACATAATTTGGGACTGCCAATTACAATTTCTGGAAAGAAGCAAATCTGTAGACATGTTAAACAGATAAGTGGCTGCCAAGAGTCTGATTATGTGTTTGTGGGGAGCATAAAATAGGAAAACTACCTGGGATTTCTTAGGGCTGTGGAAATATTTTGTATGATACTATAATGGCAAACACAAGAAATTAAGTATTTGTCAAACCTCATGGGACTTTATGACATAAGAAGTAACCTTAATGTATGCAAATTCAAAAAAAATTAGGAGATCAGGGAATTCTAGGATTGAATACCTGACATGACAAAAGGATCTAAGTGTACTACAAATGTATGGAATACCCTCTGTAAAGGGGATCAGGGGAAAGGTTTGACCCATGTAACTGGAAATGAGTGGAGCCAGTAAGACAAAAGGAAATGGGCTATAGCACTGTATAGTACTGAAGTGGATAAATTATTTTCCTTTGGGAGCACAGGTTAATAATCTTGAAACCACTACACATTCATGTTGGAACTGAACAATTAATAAATGGATGGCAGGAAAATCCAGGTCTCTCATTGTTGGAGTAATGGGTTACTGATTAACAAAAAAAAGGAGCCTAAAATAATCCAAAAGGGTATGACTAGAGTAGGAGACATCAGAATAAACTCAGTTTTAATTTAATATAAATAAAGATTTTTACATGTAGACATATTATAGGTGTGTATATATATGGCTTATCTCCAAATATCTCCCTGCTTTGTCAACTGAGAGGGCTTAGAGCCACAACACACCAGTAGTAATGAGCACACTCAATGCCAAGATCTTGGTTTTTAATACCCTCTGGTATTAGAATAAAAGAACCAGGACTCCTTGGGAAAATGGCTGGTTCTAGGACTAGGGCAGGAAATTACACTAGATGGCCCTGGAGCATCTCATAGTGACCGAAAATATGAAAGTACTCAAACAACCAAACCAACCAAAACAAAACAAAAACACATACACACATGCATACACAAAACAAAATCACAGCTATGGGAGTAGGTCCAAATATATAGGATACTGGGGGCATCTGGGTGGCTCAGTTGGTTGAGTATCAGACTCTTAATCTCAGCTCAGGTCTTGATCTCAGGGTTGTGAGTTCAAAGCCTTCACTGGACTCACACTGGGCATGAGCCTACTTAAAAAAAAAAATACAGAATATAGGAGCCAACTAAAAAATATCTCAAACGCCAATGCTGCACCTGACAAAACAAAAAATAAAACAAAACAACACGAAAAATAATATTGGATCATAATCCAAAGTATAAAAATACACTATTTATCAATCAACTACAAATAAATGATTGAACAAAGGTAAAGGAAAAAGAGTAAATTGATAGTGAGAAAACCTGACAAACACTACATCAACCAGGTGAGTAAAATTATCATCAATGGTGTTCAGACATGGGACTTGTACGTCCCCTTGATATGGTGTGATGATAATAGCACTTCTTTCTCCCCCAAACACATCAGCCCACTGTAATCATGAGAGAAACATCAGACAAATCCCAACTGAAGGGCAATCTACAAAATAGAAGAAGAATGCTCCTCAAAACTGTCAAGATCATCAAAAACAAAGGAATCTGAGAGATTACCGAGAGGAGCCTACAGAGACATAACTACTAAATGTTATGTGGAACCTCTGATGGAAACCTGCAACAGGAAAAGAACATTATGGACAAAAATCCCTAATGAATTTGAATAAAATTATCTTAGCTAGTGATAATGATATCTATACTGGTTTATTATTTATAACAAATATACCATAGTATTGTAAGGTATTAATAATAGGAGAAAATGGATGTGTCATACATAGGAACTCTCTGTTACTTTTCCCACAATTTTGTAAAGAAAGGACTGTTTCAAAAATTTTAAAGTGTATTTTAAAAATAGAGATTGGCTGCCTACAAAACAATAACTTCAAGTGTAATATCATATCTAGATGGGAAGTACAAGTCTGGAAAATATGCATCCTGCTAATAAAAATAAAAATAAAAACCAGTATGTCTATATGAGTATCAGATAAGACTTCAGAGTAAAGAATATTACTGGAACAATAAGAGATAAGTCATAGGCCAGAGTGCTAACCATTATACCATGGGGCAGGCACTACACTTCATAACAATAAAAGGAACCCTCCACTATGAAGACATAGAGATCAAACCTCTTTGCATCAAACAACAGATCTTCAAAATACATGAAACAAAAACTGCTAGAGTTAAGGGAAGAAATAGTTAAATCCACTAATTATAGTTCAGGACTACAGCAGCATGTTTTCTGCAACCGATAGAACTATAGAGCAGAAAATCTGCAAGATATTAAAAAACTGAAGAACACTATCAAATAGGATCTAATTGGCATATATAGACCACTTTATCAAGCCAAATTTAAATACACATTATTTTCAAGTGCCCAAGAAACCTCTGCCAGAATGTGTGTTGCTTTATCATATCTTGGGTCCTACAATAAATCTTAATAAATTTAAAGTATTTGTTTATGTATGGAATGTATTTTCAGTTTATAGTGGAATCAAACTAGAAGTCAATAATAGAAAGACAATAGGAAAAATTTCAAATACTTAAAAATTAACACATTTATCAATTATTTCTAGGTCAAAGAAGTCTCAGAAAATTAAAAATATAGAGAATTGAATGAAAATCAACACAGAATATATTAAAAATTTTAAAAAATAACAGTAACACTAAAGCAGGCACAAGAGAAAGCTTATAGTACTATAAACTATGGGAAAATGGAAAGTCCTGAAATCATAATCTAAGTTTGAAAAAATGGCCAAATAAATCCAAAACAGGAAGGATGAAATAATGAAAATTGCAGAAATCAACACAACTGAAAGCAGGGAAGCAATAGGGGAAATCAGTAAATCCAAAAGCTCCTTCTTTGAAAAGAAAAAAAAAAGGTAAAAAAAACTAAAAAAAGGTAAGCTAAAAAAGGTAAAAAAGCTCTCAAAGCTAAAAAAAAAAAAAGTAAGAAAGAGAGAAAGCAAAAATCACCAATATCAGGAATTAAAGAGAGGATATCACTACAGATGTTGTAGTTATTGAAATGTTAATAAGATAATACAATGAATAAATCTAAGCTCATAAATTTGGACACTTAGAAAAAAACAAAACAACTTCTCAAAATCCATACACTACCAAAAGCAAAGCAAGATGGAAAAAGCAACCTGGATAGTTCCATAATGCTAAATCAAATTAAAAAGCTCCCCCAAAATAAATATTCTAGCCTGGATGATTTCTATACAATCTTCAAAAAAAATTTAAAAAGGAGAGAATACTTCCTACCTCATTCTATCAAGTTAGTATTACCCAATACCAAATCCAGCCAAAGGTATTGAGAAACAAACAAAAACTCCTACACACAAGCAAACAACAGCAAAATCCCAGAGTGCAATATCTCTTAGGAACTTAGATGCAGATAAACCTCAACAAAATATTAGCAAACAAAATCCAGCAACATATACAAATAATTCTGCCCATGACCAAGTGGAATTTTATTCCATTTGTGGAAGGCTATTTCAACTTTTAAAAAACAATGTATGTAATCCAATAACGTAAAGAGAGAAAGTCATAAGATCACATCAGTTGATGCAGAAAATATATTTGTCAAAGTCCGACATCCACACATGATAAGAACTCTCAGCAAACTAGAAGTAGAGGGAACTTCTTGAACTTGAAATAAAGCCTATACCTAATATCAGAACAGTGGAAGACTGAATACTTTTGTCCTAAAATCGGTAACAAGGCAAGCATGTTGGCCCTCACCGCTCATTCTCTGTAGTTTGAACCACTCTAGGCAGCAAAATATGACAATAGAAAAGTAGGGGCTGTAAGAAGTAGCACAAGAGGATTTTGATACAGTGATAGTTATGCAAAATTATGCACGTGGTAAAATTGCATTGACATCTACAGACACACACACACACACACACGAGTGCATATAAAACTGGTGAAATCTGAATAAACTATGTATCATACCAATTCCATTTCCCTGGCTTTGATATTATACAACATAATTATATAAGATATATCATTAGGAGGTTAGCGTGAAAGGTATATATAGAACACTAGATATACCTATATATGGGATCTCTTTGTACACTTCTATGCAATGTCCTGTGACTCTAATTATCTCAAAACAAGAGTTTAAAAAATCAGTGTAATTCACTCACTGGTAGAATGAAGGCAGAATAAGTATCTTCTTTCAATAGATGAATAAAAAGTATTTCAGAACATTTAAAACCCACTAATTATTTGTTTAAAAAAGGTGCAAAGCAGGTAAAGAAGAAAGCTTCCTTAATCTGATTATAAAGAAACAAAGTGGCCATTTCCATCTCAAGTTGTGGGAAACAAAAAGGAAAACACATCTGTATAATTTATCTTATGTTGGTGTGGATGTTGTAATGGTTAAGATAATATGTTCACTAGCATTTGGCTATGGGGAAGGAGGTCAAAAATCATGTAGAAGTAAAGGATTCATTTGGTCTGCCTACTGTAGAATAGAAAATCGAATTTCAAGAAGCAGCCCAAGAAGAGGGAGCTCATAAAATAAAGAGAGTGGGACCTTTGAAAGGAATAAAACACAAACAAATGAAAATGCAGTTTTCTTCTCATAAGGTAGTGTGTGTATAAGCAATGTCTTATGTGTGTGTGTCACTGCGTGTGGCGGTGTGTGTGTATAAAACCTAGTAAAGAGGATCTGGTCAACTGCTAGCAAAATGGTAGTTCTGAACTGGGAAAGAATATGTTGATAGACCATCTATGTATTACTAAATGCTTTCTTTGCTTTCACATCACTTAGGATGTGATTTTATGATTGATTAACATCCGCAGTTCCTGCTAGAGGCAACCATTATTGTATCTGCTCACCATTGCTTCTCCATTCCTAGCACAGTCCCTGATATATGTGGCACCCAATTAGTACTTGTTAAATAATAAAACTATTGAACTAATTCACTGGAATAAAAATAATGACAGCAATGGCTAGCCCAGAGCGGTTTCTACTCAGTAGGTATCATGCTTTACACACTTGATCGATTAAATTCTTACAACTATGTAGACACAGTCCCAGAGTTAGTTGATCCAGTGTGGATTCCAACCAGGAAGGACTCAAAACCTGAAGAGATTGGAGAAAATGTATGCCAACAACAGGAATTCTCAAAGACACTGAAATTAATAGTGCCAGCTAGTGAGAGCCTCTAGAAGTTCAACTGAGACGGTACTTAAGCTGATATATAGAGTTCTTACATTTTGTTGATGAGAATATTGGCCTCAGAAGAATTTTAACTTTCTCACATGTCAATCAATAAATCCTTTCTTCTGTAGCTTCTGATGTAGACTCTACTCTGGCAGACCTTTCCGAACACCGTCAGATAGCTCTTCTGATGTATTTTTCCATTATTCGTTTCAAATTTAAATTAGAATATTTACACCATGATCAGTTCATTGTTTTTCTTGTATAAAGACACAGAAGTTTAACTTTTGCCTCCAAACTGTTAAACAATTATGAAACGATTCATTTATTTAATAAGTAATCCCCCTCTCATACCTTCATTGGTTGGAAAGGATTTCTTACACTGAACTACTGTAGATACATGGTGTCTTTCTTGGTTTCATACCCTGTTCTATTTTTCTTGATCTTTGATCTAATCCCAAACTATTAATTATTATGCTTATAATATTTGATATATTCATACTAAATTCTTTTGGCTTTTCATTTAAATATTTTTTGGAGCTATTTCATCAGATTGTAAAATATCCTTAGAATTTTCATTTGAATTGCCTTAGATTTGTAAGTGAACTCTGGGGAGAACTGATAACTTCAATAAATAAAAATGCATATTATAGAGTTCAGATTTTCTTAATGTAGATATTAAATAAGTATCAATGCAAAATAATGCAATTGATAAAAGGCATTACATTCACTGTTTATGTTTATATAAAGCATTCACATCAAGAATAGTATATTTTTACCAAAATTAACGAGCTGTTGGAATGTCAGAACATTAAAAGGGAACAAATATATAACCTTAATGTCCTGTCAGTGACTGGTTAAAGGGCCAGATGCTATGGGTAATTTAATTGTGCTTATCGCCCAGCAGCAATCTCAGGAATGTCATGACACATGGAAGCACCAGCCTATGGCGATAAATCAAATGTAACACTTAATAAACTTAAGATGCCACAATTAAATGTTACCTTGAGTGATTATCCACATCATCCAATGTAAATTACAGTAATTCTGAGTGAAGATTATCTTCTGCCTATTCTCCCATTAAGAAACTACTCCTAATACCACTAAAAAAATAAAAGCTAGCACTTCTGTCATGTTTAAAACATGCTAAAAACTTGACTAACATGAATTCCATTACCACATAACTGCACAAGGCAAAATATTTTCATGTTCATTTTACAGTTAGGAACCTCAGGCACAGAGAGGCTAACTAACTTGCCAAATCACACGGCTGGTAAGTGGTAGCAAGCAATTTAAACTCATGTGGTCTGGATCCAGGGCTTGTGGTCTTCACTCTGATTCTTTTCTGCTATCCAGGACCCTTTGAACTCATGCTGAGCTTTCAGAAGCATCTGGGTTCCAGAGATCATCCTCTGAGGATCAGCTGAGGCCTTATTTATAGAATATTCAGAGTCCGCTTCTTCCCCTCCCCAGTTCTGTGTTCCCACCTTCCTCATTCTCTTTCGGGTGCTCTCTCAAAATCCCTCTCCTATATACTTTGCACTGGTCATCGTTGTTTCCAGGAGACCCAAACTAAGACATATGTTAAAAATACTTATGTTAAAAATATCTTCTAGACACGCTACACTTGTTTGTTCCCATTCATCCATTTGTTTCAAATTTATATCAGAAAGCATGCCTTTAATATTATTGTGCCACTCTGAGCTCAAACTTTTTTTTTTTTTAAGATTTATTTATTTATTTATTTGAAAGGCAGAGATCACAAGTAGGCAGAGAAGCAGGCAGAGGGAGAGGGGGAAGCAGACTCCCTGCTGAGCAGAGAGCCCGATGTGGGGCTCGATCCCAGGACTCTGGGATCATGACCCGAGCCGAAGGCAGAGGCTTTAGCCCACTGAGCCACCCAGGCGCCCCATGAGCTCAAACTTTTAAAGTGACTCTTCATCACAAATAATATCCCAAGATTCTGTACTGACTTTGAAAAGGATACAATATGAACCTGGCAAACTTGTCAAGTTTAAACCTAGTTCTTCCATATGCAAACTATTTTTCCTGACAAAGTAGATTATTAATTGTTACTTTAATACATTCATAAGTAGATATACCAGGGGATGGAAATACCAAGGAGAGAATAAAATCAATGGTAACAGTTTAGTAAGTTTTAGTATTCTTGTCAACAGATAAGACAGTACTAGGGACTGTGGTGGGTATATACCTTGTAGCACGTGCAGAGGAGATATCTCCAGCTCCAAAGGCTAGAGATACAGAGGAACAGTGATTTGGAAAAGTTTTTAAACTTCCTAATTGTGCCTTCCCTGGCTTTGCGCCAAAACTCGGGATCAATCTGTTGTGTATGTTATGTAGCTTCATGTTTCTTGAAATATAATTATATGCAAAAGCTCGGTTACACTAAAATGACATTTATTTTGGTTCCTCTGATTACGTTAGCTACACAAAAAGAAAGAAAAAGTATAAATTTAGATCTACTGAGGTTCTGACACAGGAAAGGTCTTATAATGCGACCATGAAAATTACAAAATGACCAGTGGAGGGAAGAGGTTTGATAAAGAGAGAATGGAAGGAAGCCAAAAAGCCCATTTAAGATCATAGTCATCATTAAGTTATTTCCAATGTCACATAATATTCTTTCTTTGAGGCACTTATGAGATTCTCTTTCAAAATGATTTATTCTTGTTACTTATACTGTAACCTTACCAACATTTTCCTTAATCCATTAAATATTCTGCATGTAAGGAAAATCCTTTGGTTTATTTTGAAGAGGCACATTTGGTGTTCATTTTCTATGCTCAGCCAATGACCTCATGAACTTCTATTTGACACTAAATCAGCCTTGAAGCATCTCTTCTTTTTATATTCAAAACACATTTTCCTTCGAAATTACTTACTCTTAAGCACCATAAACTTTATTTAGTGGAGTATGTTTAATTTTCAGAGGTCTCACATTGTTTGCACTCATCTTGTTCCCTTTGTTATCAACATGATTTCAACAAATACCATAGATAATTTCTATTTTCATTGACCTTTAAGGAGGTTATTCAAAAGCAGAGTTGACCTATTTAGTGTTGCATTCAAAGAACAGTGATGGACTATTTCAAATGATTAGCATACTATGGATGAGAAAACAGAAATAGGAGCCAATTTTTAAAGGAAAGTTGATCTGTTTCATTAAATTAAAAAAAAAAACCTCTACAAATATGCAGGATAGTTTTGAAAGGAAACATAACTACTACCATCTTTTAAAACTAAAAACTAAGCAGATATATATTATTTGTTAGCCTCTTGAGAGTAAAAGTGGTAAATTTATGTTGAGTTGGAGACCAGTATGGTCTGCAGGTAGATGGCCAAAAAAGTTGGTTAGTTTCTTGGGCTTGAAGAAGAAGACAGGAAATGTTAAAGGGGTAGATTTGGAAGTTAACCACATATGTTTGATATGTTAAAGAAGCATATCATACAACTTAGATAAAGACTAGAGATGACATAAAAACAGATGAAACTTATCACATTATCATATATATCAATAAGGAGGATTCAGTTATTTCAATAAAATCAGTAAGTATCTTGGCAGCAAATGACCATTTATTATATATTTTCTGATACCTGAAAAAGATATGTAGCTACACATTTACCAAAGACTTAGCAAAAGTCTCCTCGAGTAACTTACCAATATTTGTGTGAGCTTATTAACTTTATGGGAATACCGCATTTTGTTGGGTTTCACTTTATTGCATTTTGCAGGTATTGCCTTCTTTACAAATTGAATAATTGTGGCAACCGTGCTTCAGGTGCAAGCCTATCAGCACCATTTTTCAAACAGCATTTACTTACTGTGTGTCTTTGTCACATTTTGATAATTCTCACCATATTTCAAACTTTTCCATTATCATTATATTTGTTATGGTAATCTGCGATCAGGGATCTTTGATGTTACTACTGTAATTGTTTTGGGGTGCCAAAAGCCATCCCCATTTCTATGAAGAACTTAATAAATGCAGGTGTTCTAACTGTTCCACTGATGGGTCATTCTACCATCTTTCTCCCTCTTCTCAAGCCTCTCTATTCCCTGAGGTAGAACAATATTGAAATTCAGCCAGTTAATAACCTATGGTGACCTCCAAGTGTTACAAAGAACAAAGCACATGTCTTTCACTTTAAATAAAAACCTGAAATGACTAAGCTTAGTGAGGAAGGCATGTTCAAGGTGGAGAAATGCTGAAAGCTAGGCCTCTTGCACCAATTAGCCAATTTGTGAAGGTAAAGGAAAAGTTCTCGAAGGAAATTAAAAATGCTACTTCAGAGGCTCACGGGTGGCTCAGTTGGTTGAATGACTGCCTTTGGCTCAGGTCATGATCCTGGAATCCCAGGACTGAGTCCCTCATTGGGCTCCCTGCTCCACAGGGAGTCTGCTTCTCCCTCTGACACTTCCCCCCTCATGCTCTCTCTTACTCATTCTCTCTCCCTCAGATAAACAAATAAAATCTTAAAAAAAAAAAAAAAAGTGCTGCTCCAGTGAATACATGAATGATAAGAAAGCAAAAAAGCCTTCTTTCTGATATGGAGAAAGCTTTAGTGATCTGGACAGAAGATCAAATCAGTCACAATATTCCCTTAAGCCAAAAGCTAATCCAGAATGAGGCCCTAACTCTCTTGAGCTCTATGAAGGCCAAGAGATGTGAGAAAGCTGCAGAAGAAAAGTTGGAAGCTAGCAGAGGCTGGTTTATGGGGCTTAAAGAAAAAGGCCATCTCCATAACACAAAAGTATAAGGGAAGCAGCAAGTTAACTAGATCTAACTAAGATAATTTATGAAGGCAGCTATATTCAACAACAAATTTTCAGTATAGATGAAAGAGCCTTCTATTGGAAGAAGACACCATCTTGGACGTTCATATCTAGATATGAAAGGGAGAAGTCAATACCTGGCTTCAGAGCTTCAAAGGAAAGACTAAATCTATCTCTTGATGGGGGCTTTAAGTGGAAGCCAATGCTCATTTGCCATTCTGAAAATCCTAGGGTCCTTAAGAATTAAACTAAATCTATTTTGCCTGTGCTCTATAAAAAGAACAAAGCCTGGGTTTCAACATATCTGTTTACCACATAGTTTACTGAATACTTCAAGCACACTGTTGAGATCTACCGCTTAGAAACAAAAGATTTCTTTCAAAATAATACTGCTCATTGACAATGCACATCATCACCCAAGACCTCTTGTGGGAGATGTACAATGAGATTAACGTTGTTTTCAGGCCTGCTAACACTACATCCATTCTGCACCTGTGGATCAAGGAGTAATTTCAACTTTAAGTCTCATTATTTAAGAAAGACATTTTGTAAGGCTGTAGCTGCCATATATAGTGATTCTGATGGATCTGGGCCAAGTAAATTGAAAACCTTTCAGAAAGTTTTCACCTATCTAGATGCCATTAAAAGCCTTTGTGATTCATGGGAATAAATCCAAATACCAACATTAACAGGGGTTTGGAAATTGATTCCAAACCTCATGGATGACTTTGAGGGTTTCAAGACTTCAGTGGAAGGAAGTAACTGCAGATGTAGTAGAAACAGCAAGTAAACGGGGATTAGAAGTGAAGCCTGAAGATGTGATCAAACTTGAATGGATGAGGAGTTGCTTTTTATGGATGGTTTCTAGAGATGGAAGGTACATCTGGTGAAGAGGCTGTGAAAATTGTTGAAATGACGACAAAGGATTTAGACTATTCCATAAATTTGGTTGATAAAGCAGGAGCAGGGTTTGTGAAGATTGACTACAATTTTGAAAGAAGCTCTACTGTAGGTAAAATGCTATCAAACAGCATCACTTGGTACAGAGAAATCCTTCACAAAAGGATGAAACTTCATTGTTGTCTTATTTTAAGAAATTGCCACCTTAAACTTTGGCAATCAGCACACGTCATCCAGCAGTCATCAACATCAAGGAAAAACCTTACAACAGCAAAAAGATTATGACTTATTGTAAGCTCAGATGATGGTTAGTATTTTTTATCAATAAAAGATTTTTTTAAACTAAAGTACTTTTTAAATTAAGGCATATACACTTTTTTTAGACATGCTATTGCACACTTAATAAACTACAAAATAAACAGAACTTTTATCTGTACTGGGAAACCAGGACACTTGTTTGACTTGCTTTATTGCCATATTCAACTTAACTGTAGTAGTCTGGAAACAGACCTGCAATATTTCCAAGTTATGGCTAAATAGGAAATAAGTGAACTTTTTTCAGAGTGGCCATATCGTTTTGCATTCCCAGCAGCAGCAGTGTATAATTCTAGTACCTCTACATCCATTCTAGCACTTGGTATTGTCTATACCTTTTATTTTAGTAATTGTAATTATTATGGTTTATGACTTCTCAGAGCTTTTAATGTAAAAATATGTATGATTAACATCTTAGTATATAATATTGAAGGCTTTATTCTCCACATATATTTACTCACAATTCTCCAATGTGGCCTAGGTTGTTGATAAATTTACTGATTCATTTAAAAAAGGTTCATAATGTGTAAGAAACGAGCTTTTGGGTGTGGAGAATAAGGAAATCCAATATTGAGAACTTAGGAAGACAAATTATTCTTTTAGAACCACCTGCCCTATCTACCCTCCCAAAAGACTTACATGATGGGTTATGAGTTACTTTCAGTAATCTTTATAAAATGATAAAGATTGGCAAAAGCAATGTAAGATTAGAAATGAGATTTTTTTCCTGAATGTTATGACATGAGAGTAGATAGTTTCCAAAAGTTGTGAGTTATTAATATGCTTTAATTCTTTAAAGGGAAAGGTGTAGAGGATGGAATATTAAAATGCATTAGACCGATGTGTTAGTGAGCATTTAGAAAACAAAGCAGCAGACATGTGATCTCAGAATGGAAGATTTAAAACAAACCATGTCAAAATTGGATCACTACATGAAGGGAATGTATAGAATGAGATTCTCTTAATTTCAGACAAATATATGACAAAATATTTAAAGATAATATTATGGGAAAAGGTTGCAAGTGGACTCAGAGCTGATTATATATTTTAACCAGAGAATGCTGATTAAGGGATTGATAGCAACTTCAAAGTAGTCTTAAGAGATTTTGGTAATACTGTTTCCTCATTATGAGGAGTATGTTGTCAGGAGTCCAATAAATACTTGGAAACAGAAGAACTGCTCTTCATTTCCCCTTCTTCCTCTACTCAATTTTCTATTCCCACCAGGTTTCTTTTTCTGATTATGCATTATCTGACTTGTAATTTCTCCAAAACTACACATAAGATTAGACACTTAATCCAAAGTGAGACAAAAGAAAAAAGCTAATGTAGTTAACAGACCAAGACCATCATAGGTAATGGCCCTCCCTGGTATATCTCCTCTATTCCATGACCAGGCAATTAGCATTGCTCTATAGTTATGGGCTTGGCTGAGACCTCATCTAGGGCTCCTGATACTGAAGTAAATGATCTTCTGCGTACATATGAACCCCTAAATTTTATTTAGTTTCCTACCACCAGATGTTTTTCGATAATTAGTCCCATAACCTTACATTTGTGAACAGTATGCCCCATTAACCAAATTTCCAAAGATAAGTTTCTTATTAAGACCAACAGAAAACTTCATGTTCAATAAGTCAATTATGTATAAAACTCAAATGTACCTAAAATTCTGAGGTTCCACAAAGGGAGCCTCCTTAAAAACAAAGGTCAGTACAGTGTATAAATTAAAGTCATTGATTTCAGTTAAGTCATATAGCTATAATGCCAATTAAGTGTAAAAAATATGAAGTTAGAAACCACTCTATCCCTATTTTGTTTATTCTAATTTTATTCATCACAAACTCCGTAATAAATCATTTTCATTTTATTAAAATCTTAATATTAAAATTTAAACTGAGCTAGTCATAGCGTATTTTGAGTAAATTTATATAATCACAGAATTAATAAAATGGTTATTCATGTCTCTATGGTTTTCCTCCGTGTTATACAGTTAGAAATACTTAGAGTTCTTGCATTAAATTTATTGAAAAAATCTGTATTATCTCCTTTAATCATCATATAAAGAGATGGGCTGGCTTAGGTAGAGCTAAGATTGAGGAGTATGGCACTTTTAAAATGCCTCAATGGCATTCTTTTTTTTTTTTTTTAAATATAATTTTTTATTTTTTATAAACATATATCTTTATCCCCAGTGGTACAGGTCTGTGAATCACCAGGTTTACACACTTCACAGCACTCACCAAAGCACATACCCTCCCCAATGTCCATAATCCCACCCCCTTCTCCCAAACCCCCTCCCCCAGCAACCCTCAGTTTGTTTTGTGAGATTAAGAGTCACTTATGGTTTGTCTCCCTCATTCTTAAGTACTTAAGATCAGATGTATTTCTTTGACACCTATAGGCATTATTACCAAAGATCTTAGTTTGAACCATATATGTTGCCTGGAAGGGGAGAAAGTTCAAAGATGTTTTCATAGCAATCAAAGCATTAGTATCCACTGACTACTTTAGCGGGTTAGCTACTCATGGTCTTGAGAAGTAGAGGCCAACACCCTGCAGGGATGGTCTTTAGAACCCTAACACAGAGAACTCTTAAATGGAGCTGGCCTCACAGCAGTAGAACAGTTGATCCCAGACTAGGGCATGGAGTACCTAGAAGGAGGAGGATCAGAGCTAGCAAGGGTTGGCAATGACTAGCCAAACCATCTATTTCAGAATTTGGTCTAGGCTCCAGGAAGCAAAATCCTTAGTATTCTTTGATTCTGCATGTCTTACACTACAGATACTTGAGAGTTTAATTGAATATTTGAGACAATGCATTTTTCTGTTTTTAAGGCAATAACGAACAGTAACACCACAAAAGTGGTATAATGATTCAGAATGTTCAGACAATGATATGAAATACTTCTTTGAGGAGTGAGGAGTGCCTTTGTGGCTCAGTCCTTTGAGCATCCGATTCTTGATTTTAGCTCAGGTCATGATCTCGCAGTTACAAGACAGAGCCCCGCACTGGGCTCCCCACTCAGTGGGGAGTCCGCTCAAGATTCTCTCCCTCTACCTCTCCTTCTCGCCCCGTATTCTGTCCTCACATGCACTCTCTCTCAAGTGAATAAATATTTTAAAAAAATGAAATACCCCTATGATGAAACTTTTCAAAACATGCGCACTAAAAGATAAAACTAGTGTCTTTTTTTCAGACATTGTAATTCTTGTTACACCTGAGTTACACAGATTAAGGGTCCTAATTTTTATGAATGCCAGCCTTCTCCTAGCGCAGTCATCTACTTCGACGTACTATTTTCTCACATTTATTAATTAGTATTAGCTTAATTAATTAATTTAACAATGAGCTCTGAAACATCAACAATGCATTTAATCATTTAAAATGTGTGTGCCATACTCAACCTAAGTGTTTCATTGATCTATTCTCCCAGATTTGCACAGCCTCTTTTACATAAAATATTCATTCTTATTAAGTTGTCCCAGACTATTACAGCATTCTTTATGTTAAAAAAATTAGTCAATGACAAAAAACATAAATTTGGTACGTGAGAATAATCTGTAACCTTCTACTTTTTATATGTCCTACACCATCTGCAGTCAATTAAGTGATTCCCAGGTGTTCACAGTAATTGCTTTAACGCAAGATTACATGTCACTTTAGGGGTCATTAAATATTTATTACAAAACCCTCATCTACATTTTTCTCCATTTATTTAGGGACAAAACATGCTGATGTTTAGTTTTGACAAAAATAAACTTATTGGACTTGTTGAATTAATTTGTGGAATAAACATCATTAAAATATCTTTGTATAAGCCAAAATTTGGTGAAATAATAAGAATAATGATGATGATCTAGTTGTGCTTATTTACATGTCTCATTTTAAGTGAAAAATATGTACTTATAATTTGTGGCTAAGATGTAAAAAAATCAAATCAGATGGCATTTTACAGGACTAGTGAATAGTGGGGAATTTTTTTTTTTAAGATTTTATTTATTTATTTGACAGAGAGAGATCACAAGTAGGCAGAGAGGCAGACAGAGAGAGGAGGAAGCAGGCTCCCCACTGAGCAGAGAGCCTGATGCGGGACTCGATCCCAGGACCCTGAGATCATGACCTGAGCTGAAGGCAGCGGCTTAACCCACTGAGCCACCCAGGCGCCCCCGAATAGTGGGGAATTTAATGGGCCAGAGGATTCATTAAAAAATTTCATCTCTAAAGGTAAAATAGATTTTACATTCAGGAAACAACTACAGAGATCATCTAGCATAATACTCATTTCATAGATGAGAAAGTAAAACCAAGAAGTTTGGCCAATTGTACAGAATTCGTTACATACAGATCTAATGAAAATTACAATAATTAGAATATACTAAAGTGTTCCAATATATGTGAAGTTTTCCAAGTCCTTCACATCTGTTCACTTACTCAATTCTCACCTCTACTGTATGAGAGGGACACTGATGTTATCTGCCTGAAAGCCTGGAGTATAGAGGGTGGTCTGAGCAACCTGGTCAGAGTGCTGGGAAGTGCCAGGTCTGGGATTTAGCTGGCTCCAGAATCCATGCTCTTAACTATCAAAATATAATTCCTTTCTAAAACTACTTTTTTACTAAAGTGTGATTTCTAGGTGAATATATTCTTCTAGAACATTTTGATATATAAATCACATGATTATCCTCATAATATCAGTGTTAGTGTAAAATCCACATATTCTGGTGTTTTGAAAATAATTTTCACTGAGCTTATGTTCAGTGTTGTTCAGATGTTGTTTGGTTATCTATAACATCTCTTAATAGTCATAATTCAAAGTGCCTTTCTAGCAAGAATGTTTTGTGACAGGCATTGTGAAATCTTTGGATATATGGATTAACTTTAATTTGTGGAACATTAAAAAATTCTCATGGCTTAATCAATCTAATAAACACTATTATAAAATAAATTCTTTTTTTTTTTTTTTTTTTACCATAGGGTCTTTTTTTTTTTTTTTTAAAGATTTTATTTATTTATTTGACAGAGAGATCACAAGTAGGCAGAGAGGCAGGCAGAGAGAGAGGAGGAAACAGGCTCCCTGCTGAGCAGAGAGCCCAATGCGGGACTCGATCCCAGGACCCTGAGATCATGACCTGAGCCGAAGGCAGCGGCTTAACCCACTGAGCCACCCAGGCGCCCTATAAAATAAATTCTTAATAGTAACATAGTTATTGTTAAAATTATGTGATTAAATTATGTGATTCATTTTAGAGATTATGTGATTTTATTCACTGCTTGCATTACTGAAGGTTTATTTTACCGTGATAGGTGACAGCAAATATTTTTAGAAAAGCTTCTTGACTCTAATTACCTTGTAGCATATTGCACTGAATAAAATGCTGATGTCTCAATCAATCCTTCAGTGTGTAGTCTCTGACTCAAAATGTTTATTTAAGTGTTATGCCAGCTTTTTTTCCTAGTACTTTCCATACACCAATTCTATGGTGTAGAATTCTATGGGGTAGCCTGTTTGTGTGTGTGTGTGTGTGCACACGCGTGCCTCTCTGCCTGTTTTGGATATTAGAAATATATGGAGGTGGCCAGAAGGGCATCGACACAGTTAACAGTCTTAGGATCTTCAGTTTTTACTAAAGGTTACCAATTTTATCATCAGTTTTCTTCACTTCTGAACTGAGGAGACCCAGCCACAAACACTAACATTTTGAGTTCTCACTTCATCTGACTAATGACAAGCCCAGGTGAAAGTATACATCAGAAGGAATACTTAATAGGCATATCAGCCTAAATTTTTATCCCTGAATAAAGCTGAACTGGCAAACATGTTCTATCCCTTGCTTCACGATTACTTTATCCATGCACTTTGTGGTCACGCTCTGAGCTTTCCTTAAAGCACCAGACCATAGTGTTGGCAGGCTGGTGCTTCTTTGGATGGAGAGTTGCTAAAAATAGTGTACACTCTATCATCCAGTTTTCTTTCTATTAAACAACATGTTCATTTTGTTCAGGGTATGTGAAGGGAAAACTCTGGTTTTCCATAAAAAGTTCAGATGTTTCTCCTTAAACATAGTAGGATCATGTCATTAGTCACATTTCTTTTTACATCTTTACCACCAGGAAGGCCAGTGTAGTTTAATTAATCATTATATAGGATACAAATAGCTTTCAAATGGATAAAGAATGTATTACTTTTTATGTAATTATATATATATGTACATTTTAATTTTTTAATCTCTTTATAAACTTGCGGTATTTTAAAAAACATTTGTTTCATCATATGGACTTTATTACTAGTGTATATTGACTCAAAATCCTGAGAAAACAAAGAAAAATATTCTCGTTAAAAAATCTTAGTGCTAAATTGTTCTCGTAAAGCATATCTTCTCTTATCATTAAAAAAAAAAACAAATTTGAGCGTATATAGCTTATTGACAGCCGCTAGAAAAGGCAGAGAACCAGTAAAGATGCACCCCTGCTGTTCAGTACTCCCACTCCCTGACTGGCTGTTTTGTAAATCCCCCTGGGCAATGAAGGCAAGCCCCTCAGACTTCAGAAGGAGCCAAAAAAGTCAACTCTGCTGCAGAAGCTGTCTTTAATTGTTTTGTTTTGTTTTGTTTTTAAAGATTTTATTTATTTACTTGACAGAGAGAAATCACAAGTAGATGGGGAGGCAGGCAGAGAGAGAGAGAGGGAAGCAGGCTCCCCACTGAGCAGAGAGCCCGATGCGGGACTTGATCCCAGGACCCTGAGATCATGACCTGAGCCGAAGGCAGCGGCTTAACCCACTGAGCCACCCAGGCGCCCATGTTTTTTTTTTTTTTTTTTTTTTTTTTTTTTTTTTAATGTGGTGTTTAATCCTCAGAATGTGAATTATGAAAAGCAAACCAGAACTAAGTGATAATATCATTTTGTTGAATTTCTTGCAAATGACACTGCCTTATTACCATATAGTAAAACTTAAGGCATCCATGACTCTCAGCTTTGAAGAAGTAATGAAGAAAGACAGAAAAATGAGAAATTGTGGATTTTAATTAAGGTTTCTATATAATTTGGATATGTCACGGATTCTTGATAAATGGAATGAATATATCCAAGATGAGTCAATGATTTTGACAATAAAAGTTAGTGGTTCCTGGGAGTGAATTTATTCTCCAAAATTTACTGAGCCATTAAACAAGGAAAATTATGATGATATAGGAGACCTTAGATGAAGCATACAATGGTGACTCTAAGCAGATTTTAAAATATTTAGAACAATGACATTCCAATTATTTAATATCCAATTGCTATTAATGTTTTACTGAGATAATGTTACAGACATGGAATTATAGACCTTCTTATCATGCTTACACTATAGGACCACACAGCAGCTACTCTGGGTTTCCCAAACACAATCACTTGTGACTGAGGGAGACTACAAAAAAAAATATGTTTTACATATAGCCCTATCCATTAATAAAACTTCCTGTTCAACTTTTCACTTTATCCTCCTTTGATTTTTATCCCCTAGTGTTCAATTGATGATGACTAGTGACCAACTTCTATAATGAGAACATAACATAAAATAAAACTGAATTATTATAAAGTGCAAATATATTTTTAGAAATACACATATGTTAAAATATAAATTGCATTTTTTGCTTCATTAAAGCAAATAACATATCAAAAAGTATTTCATATACCTACAAAGGAAGTAGACACAATCAAATTAAATGTTTATGAATCTCACTTTTCAAATATCATATTCTGGTGTAACTTAAAAAGAACTAGTAGAAATATACATTTGTGTTATAGTGCTCATTAATTTTTCATTAAGATAAGGACAACTCATTCCTTGAAAATGTAATTTACTACTTATAATATACTTTTATATACACACATAGATTATCAATATTGGGTAATTTCTCCACAAAAAAGTACAACATTCTAAAGATATTTTGACAGTTACACACAAATCAAATCTTTTTATTATTTTACATAATTACAACTGATCTTATTTGCCTGTTTTCTTACAAAAACTGAGTCAAATAATAATGCCATGTAATACAAATCACTAATTTTTTGACGATATCAGAAAACAATATTTTATCATTGGATGTTTATAACTTCTAAAGCTTATAAATCTTAAAATATAAATAATCTCAACACCAGATTTAGAAGTAACTGATAAATGTTAAGATTTACTATATTCAACTAATATGTCATTTCTAATTTACATTAGCAGATAATATCTCTTAGGACATTATTTACCTAAAACAAAGGACATGGAGACCACATGCTATTATATCTCATGTGTTTTATATACACCAGGAAGATATTTGTTAGAAAAATGGTACATTTCATAATTCAAGAGTAATTACAATAACATATATGTAATTGTCTCATAGTGACACATTGACAAGAGTAAGAACTGCCATTAGAGGAAACTATAATTAGTTTATGAAAAATCAAATCTTATGCAAGATAGATAGGCTGAAAAAAGATGTCTAATTTTATATTAGAGAAATAACAGACTTTCGCTTTCCCCCATTTAAACAATCACAAATCTTCAAATGGAGTAAGATGGTAAAAGCAATATTTACCCCCAATGCACTCACCTACTGTCAGCTGTCCAGTTAACTGCCCCATGTGATTTCTTGCATTCACTGTTACATTCCTGTCAGACTGTAAGACCAGTGGACTATCCTGGGAAAGATGTATAAAACAAAGAAATCAAATAAAAATAGAAATAGAGTCAAACTTAATCTCTAAAACTATACTGCATTAGTTTGGGTTTGACCAAAATTCTATTCCTTTGTTTTATATTTAGCATTTATTTTAACATCCCAAAATATTGACTGGATATTATGAAAAAAATACAAGTGTTTCATCATATCTACTTCACGGGATAGGAATGTTTCCACATTGGTAAATGGACATTAACTATTTGACAGAATAATTTCCAACTCTACCAATTGCTGTATGTCCAAGGTGTAGACACTTCCTCCCCTCTCCATCTTCCAGTGGAATATATGTCTACCTATGGAGATGTTTTAAACCCTACCCAAATGAGGAAGTTCCTTTTTAAGTTGAGTTTGCAACTTTCCGATCCCAGCTGAAGTGTTATCTCATCAAAACTGCCTCCCCTACAAATTCATTCAATCTCCAAACTCCCAGTCTCCATTTATTTTGTTCAAAGTACTCATCGCAAGGCAAATTTATTTTGCATATGTATGTGTTTACTTGGTTTCATTTGTTTCGTCACAAAAGGAAATGTCCATGTGACAGGAACCATGACAGTCATGTGTATACAATTATATCCTCACTGCTTAGCATACTGCTTAAAAAAAAAAAAGAATTTATTAGGTATTTTTTGAGTGGGTAAATAAATTTTCTTATAAATGACGTTTGCTTGTTTGTTTACCTCACATGGGAATGCCCTGTAAATCTCAGAATGGTTTATGTAGGGAGGTATATAAAATATAAGAATATGTTTGCCTGGAAATTTTTATTTAGGATATCTAACCTTGGTTAGATGTTTATTTTTATCACTAATTTAGCACTTAACAGTGAGATAATTTATTGAAGGATATTACCCACTGCCTTAGGAAGCTGCATAGTGGGCTTCTGCCACCATGGATCCATAAGTAACTTATGCTGCCTACATTTTCATTTTCATGATCTAAAATATAAGCAGGGTGATCATTTACAAACTGTCCATCATTCACTCATCAAGTATTTATTGAGAGCTCACTGTGCATGCTGTAACGTTTGGGACATTTCAGTGGTTTGGGAAATTTCAGTGATCAAAATGGAACAATGCCTGCCCTCATGGAGCTTTTAATCCAGGTAAAAAAATTCTATGAAAATCTCTCCCAATACCGTCCTCACGATCTAGGTGATATGTCACTTCTATGTGAATGTAAATACACAAGTGCTTTTACATAAAAGCTATAAAAAACTCTTTCAAAATTAGGATTTGAGATTTGTGGTTTGGAGATACATAAGAAGGGCTTTATAAGCTTGTTCTTAAAGGTGATTTTACCACATCTGCCTAGATACAAAGCACTGGGTAAAGAAGCACACACATACACACACACACACACATACACTCACACTCTGTGCACACATGCTTTCTTTTCAAAGTGGGTTTTGCTACTATGTGTAAACTAAGATGTGTTTTTTTAAATTAATTTTCCACATTTTTTTAAAGATTTTATTTATTTATTTGACAGACAGAGGTCACAAGCAGGCAGAGAGGGCAGGCAGAGAGAGAGAGGGGGAAGCAGGCTCCCCATCGAGCAGAGAGCCTGACTCGGGGCTCGATCCCAGGACCCTGGGATCATGACCTGAGCCGAAGGCAGAGGCTTTAACCCACTGAGCCACCCAGGCACCCTAATTTTCCACATTTTGAAGAATACTTTTATTCTGTAAAGTGAGACTTGGTTGTACAAAAGCCACTATAGTTAATTTCATTCTCTTTCTTACCACAACTCATTTCTTTGTGTCACAAATCGGAAGTATTATCTATACAATTTCAAAAAATATATCTAGTCCTCTTTCCATAGGTATTTCTATGCTGCAGTAATCCATCTTTGCAAAAATCTAATGTATTTTAAATTTATTCTATCTTTCCTTTTGGGCAATATGTTACAATTCTGTTTACAGTATAGGTTATGGACTAAGGGCTGCAGGTAATCCGATCTCGTAAAGACACTGCACAAAGAAGAGGGTTCTTAAAAGCAGACAAAGGTTCTATTCTAGGATGGTAGAATTAATTACATGTAACTCATGCATTTAAAAAGGGGGTTTTGAATCCAATAACATTAACATGAATGTAAAAAACAGCAAAAGCCTCTAAAGTAACTTGCAGTTCCAAACACCGTAAAAATACACTGGTTGAATTTTAATTCAGATTGTTTTAATATTTTTATGAAATAACATACACAATTAATATTTAGATTTTTTTAAAGTTGATGATAATATTTCCTTTTATTTGCTTTGCAAACCTAAATTTCTGGGAACTATAGCATAAAAAACATAACCATTAATATTGTGTAATTTCAGAACTATAAGTATATGAAAATAATTATAGCCTTAATAAATATTTTAAGATGAGAGAATAGTCCATTATAAAAGGCAATATGAAATTCATCTGATTTAGTAGAGATAGACTTGAGTTAGAAGTGAAAATCTAATCATTATATGTCTTTGTTTACAACACTTCAATCTACTTTTCCGTTACTATAACCACAGAAATGAGGTTCTCCCCCTGGCATTCATCCCTTTTCTTCCCATGAGTCCACTAAATTTCCCCTCAGAATTAAATATTTATATCTAGATTAAGACTTCACCATGATAAAAATAGTCTTTTTTTAACTAAAACTCGAAGCATATAGCTTTCAGGGGTAATGAACAATTCTCTATGCTGCATTCACATGGACATTAATATATTATTATGTTATACTGACATGTTTAAAAAAAATAGACAGGTGAGCTGAATCAAAACAAGTAATTCTTGGGGTGCCTGCCTGGCTCAGTTGAAAGAGCATGAAACTCTTGCTCTGGGGGCCATGAGTCTGAGCCCCACTTTGGGTGCATAAGATTAAACAAATAAAGAAAAAAAGTGTTAAACAAAAGGTAAGTGCATCAGCTTTACTTTGTTTTCTGAATTATGTATCAGGACAGTGACATCTCTGGGGGCTTAGAACCACGGCTTATGCAGGACATTTTATTTAACACCCACTCAGTACTAATTCAAATATACATATGTGATAAACACATGATAAAAATGATAGCAACATCCAAAGAAGATAGAATCCTCAGCAATCTGTAAATCTAATACTAAACACTTTTTTAGGGTAAAATTAGTACCAAGAATCTACCCCTTTCCAAAAAAAGATTGACATTTAAGAACACTTATCTCTCCTTTCTTGTGTTCATCTCTCCAGAGGTTTATGTGTAAGACAATAATTTCCACTAGGAAATCAACGCTTTGCACTCTCTGCTCTACATTCCTTCCTTACAGTCCTTTGTCTTATATTCCTGTATCCCAAGAATTTGAAGACTAGTGTCTAATATCAGATATTAAAAGAAACATAGCAGTACTCTCGTAGCTTATTCTTGCTGAGAACATCAAGAGGAGAAACTTATTTGCTAGTCTTATCTCATGGAGGAGAAATAAGACATAAAAATTTTGTGTGAGAGTAAGTAAGTGGGTGGCATATTATTCTGCACAATATAGTAATATAAATATCTTTTCTTTTTGGAGGAAAGAAAAAAAAAACCTTTCATCTTTTGATTCAAATATCTGTTGTTGAGAACCAGGAAATCTCCTGGCAGGTAAATCACAGTGTTCTGGAGTTGCCTTGCATCTTGGCTGTAACTCTAGGAAATGTTATCTGCCTTCTTAGCTACTCTTCAGACAATGCAGGTGGGGGATTCAGTGATACCATTAAGTGGGCCTGAAAGCCCGTTTATGATTCTTTCATGCACACATTTTTTTAACGCCAAGGGCCTTCTTGAAACCTTACTAATGGTTTTAGAAAAATTATGTAATATGTCCCTCTTATTTCAATGTTTTTTTTCAGAGGTGGTGCAAGTGAATAAGGTTAAAAAAAAAAAGATTCCTTTCTTCTCATTTTTATTGCCTGTCTTTGTTTATCGTACATATTTACTGATTACCTACAATGTGTCCACCTCTTTGCTAGTTACTAGGTAAAAAACAGAAACAAGGGGGACAAACTTTCTTTTCTTATGGAGTTCATAACCTACCCGATAAAGCTAGACAATCCACCACATAAATAGAAAAATAACAACAACAAAAAGCTCAGAGAACGTTACTAGTAGTAAACTGCTGTCATAGAGACTTTTCTCATAAAGTGTAAGTTATATTGATGAGAAGAAACTGTTTTTGTATGCATTTAGGTGTATATAAGAGGCACTTCTTTCTTTCACACCTATTAAGTTGTAGAAATAGCAGTCACAGGAGCAGCTAGTGCCTCCTGGCACTTATTCATGCCAGACTTTGTTCTAAACACTTTACATGTATGAGCTCATCTTCTCAGTAGCTTAAAATATAACCACCCATGAAAGAATCAAAAAATAAACTGGCTGCAAGACAGACAGAGCACCCCCTTTTTGAGTTCAAGTAGCGAGTCTGCCAAAACCTTTCTGCTTCACTTGGCAAGTCACTCAACATCTTTGAACCATGACTGCTTCATCTGCAAACGGGGTAATAATACATAATTTGCAGGCTTTTTATGAAGAATTAATGAGATGATATATACAAAATGCTTAGATTAGTAGCTAGCCTTTGCTAAAGGCACTGTTAGTGTTTTGCTTTTATTTATTCCTCACTGTAATTATAGTATTCTACTAATAACAGTGCTTAGCTATCGTCATTTCTATTTTACAAATAAATAAATTCCAGCAAAGAAAGTGTAAGTCACTTGCTCTAAATCACACAGGTAATAAATGACAGAGCAAATATCAGAACCTAGCAATTTGGGTCTAGAATCTCCCTTGTCAACCACTGTGATATACTGCCTCTCTGGTGGTGATTCAGTTCTAGACTTTCTACAATGTCAGATCAAAATGTAAGAATAAATTTAAAAAATGAAAAAAGTATAATTTAAAATTAAAAGGACAATCTAGGGCTGCCTGGGTGGCTCAGTGGTTTAAGCCTCTGCCGTCAGCTCAGGTCATGATCTCAGGGTCCTGGGATCGAGCCCCACATCGGACTCCCTGCTCAGCGGGAGCCTGCTTCCTCCTCTCTCTCTGCCTGCTTCTCTGCCTACTTGTGATCTCTCTCTCTCTCTCTGTGTCAAATAAGTAAATAAAAATCTAAAAAAAAAAAAAAAAAAAAAGGACAATCTAATACATACATGGTCTTGGAATATAAGACAACCTCCACACTGCCATCACCCACATTTCAATAAGTCTGGTTCATTTTGTTTCATTTTGTTTTCTCAGGTTCTATAGCAAAAGTATATACTCCTGAATTGCCCTCTGCACCCATATTTCAGAATGTATCACTCACCCTACTTGCTATCCTGAAAGTGAACATAATTAATGATCTGTATTGTTTGGTGTAAATGTCATGCATCTGGTATGTCATTTCTTGAATTTATACAATTTGACCTGAGTTTTACCAGGTGCGGTTTCTTATCCTCACTGACCAATATTATACAACCTTGCAATGAACCTACATCACCCCCCAAATTCTCTATCTTCCTTCTCAAAATTCAATCGGCTATGTTAGAAGTGTCCCTTAAATACACTCTTTCCTGTGACCACTCCTGTAACAAACTCACAACTCACATCACAACAACCACTTTCTCCTTACACTGATTCTTCTTATCTAGTGTTACCTAAAACATTTTTCAAAAAATCGTCATGCTCGAATTAAAACAGAACAACAACAATTTACTGATTCCTCAATCCCAGCTTGGAAAAAAATTCACATTCATAACATGTAAAGTACTTTACAATATGATCCAATCCTGCTTGTATAGCTCTATTTCACACCACTTCACGATGCAAGAATGACCCAGATTTCCCTTGTTTTTGAAAATATGCCAGTTCTGTGCCTTCTCATCTTCTGTTCCTCATGCCTGAAATTCTTACCCACTTCTCCGTAACTGGCAAAATCCTATTTTTCAAGGTTCAGCTCAAAGTTGCATCATTTCTGAAGCGTTTCTGCTCCTCCAGCACTAAAGTGCACCTCCCACTCTCCAGGGCCTCAATCAGTGTTGATGTCTATCACAGTTCTTGTCATGAGATTTTTGCTTTGTTTTGATCCTTCCTTTATTTATATCCTCCATTAGATTGGACTGTCCTGAAAGCATAGGTGTTGTCATTTTCCTTAGTTCATGCAGCCTTTTTTAATTTTTTTTAGATTTTATTTATTTATTTGACAGACAGATCACAAGTAGGCAGAGAGGCAGGCAGAGAGAGAGGAAGGGAAGCAGGCTCCCCGCTAAGCAGAAAGCCCGACACAGGGCTTGATCCCAGGATCTGGGATTATGACCTGGGCCGAAGGCAGAGGCTTAACCCACTGAGCCACCCAGGCGCCCCCATGCAGCCTTTTGAAAGCAGAGTTTGTGTCATGCTTGGCACCTAGTTCATGTTCAGTAAATGTCTGCTGAGTGAATGAACTGAACTGAACACATTTACAACATAATGCACTCAGGCTACCCTGCGTTTACAGGGATTTGTGTTCAGGCCACAATGAACTTACCAAGCTTTTACAATCTATTTATTTATTTATTTATTTATACTTATTTATTTATTTATTGCCCAGAGCAAGGTTTCTAAAAAGCCATGAAACTGGAACGAGTCGTATCATATTATGATGTGAATTACAGTCATCATCTCTGCACAAGGCAGACTTCATTCCTTTCATGAAGCATCGGATCCACTTAAGAAGCTGAAAACACTTGACAGACCTGTACCCCTGGGGCTTTTAATACATTATATGTTAATAAGAAATTATATTTTTAAAAAGCCACACACACAGTAAACTAAAAGGAAACTTAATTCAAGACATATCCTAATTAAAAAAAAAAAAGAAGCTGAAAACACAGATAATATTTTAATTCTTTGGTTAAGACAACAATTACTTGAAATTTTATTTCCTTCAGAGTGCAAAGCATTTAACTGTTGAAATTTGTATTTTAAAGGTAGAAGAAATATTGATCATGAAAAGGAAGCTATCTATAGGTGTTAAAGTGACCTCCTCAAAAATGCAGTGGTGACGTTTTAATCTGCACGGGAAGCAGTGAAGGGGAAGAGAGCATACTTTCACCAGTCAGCTTTTCTGTTTCTATTCCAACACTTTTATTGAGAATTTCTCACTTTCATTAAGTTTTGGCTATAAATTATTGAATCACGGAGGTCACCCTACCAAAAATCTCTTGTGGGAATGATCTAGGACTTCTGATGGCCCTTCTGGCTCCTTCCTGTCTCTTTAAAGCTATAAAATAAACCTACTAGTCTAGACATACTCTTCATGGGCGGTCTCCTTATCCCAACTGCTACCCATGAATGTGTCTTCAGAATAATGCCACAGGGAACAGTTTTGCACAGAGAGTTTCATTGACAGGGAATCTTTGGTAATTGGCTGCTTTCTGTTATCATTCAAATTGCTCCAACCCAACCTTTAGCCATGGCGAGGCTTAGAAAATGAATGCTTCTTGAATAAGCATCCTGAAGGAGAAAAGTATTATATCTTCCTAAAGTCATAAAGATCCAGATCAATGAAAGGACACTATTGCTTTAACCAGATGACCAGAATGCCCCTTTTCCTCTCAGAGGACACTTGCTGCACCAGGAAAATAGTTTCCTCTTCCCCCTCTTTCTTCCGTTGTCTCTTTGCTCCTCTGGTTGCCCCATCAGACTTTCTCCAGGCTGATCTTGCCCTCATGGTAGTTTTGAGGGTGCCAACCTGTTCACTCTCTGCCTAACCAGAAGCATGAATGACGGACACCCCTACTGATGGGGTAAGGGAGGCTGGGGGCTGCCTCTTAGAGTACATAAATTGTGCTCACTTGGATGGGCAGAAAGAAACTTCAGAGTATATGTGAATACCTTCAGTTTAACCAGTTCATATGCCCTAAAAAAATTTAATGGGATTAATTCTTTTAAATCATTTATTTATATGGAACAAGGAAATTTAATTCTTCTAGAAATGGAACTATCCAATGGCGAGAGGGTAGTTATTTCAGAACAACCACCGGACAAACCCTCTCCTACTTCCTGTATAATAAAATGCTACAGGGTATGCCACATGTGTATTTGTATATGAAACAGATTTTATCTTCTATAAATTCAAGTAATGAGGAAAAACAGAGTTAAGCAAGGAGCTTAGTCTCACTTAAATTATTTTTCTTTTACCTTGCTTAAAATTGGCACTAGAGAGGGACGCCTGGTGGCTCAGTCAGTTAAGCTCCCACTCTTGATTTTGGGGCTGTGAGATTGAGTCCCATATTGGGCTCTGTGCTTGGCTTGGAGTCTCCTTGGGATTCTCTCTTTCTCTCCCTCTGTTCCTCCCCCTACTCATGCTCTGAAATAAGTAAATAAAATCTTAAAAATATATATATATTGGCACTAGAGAGAGGATAAGAAGTCTCTGGAATCTAAAATTTGAAAATTGCAGCACACTTAACAAAAACTTCACCTTTCTCAGATAAGAGGAAAGTAACTTTCCAAGAAATGCCTTTCAGGAAGGCAGTAGGGATAGAGAAGTTAAAAAAAATCATTTATTGAATTATTTTCCTTAGAAATATCTTCACTCATATTAGTTACGTTTCTTTTAGTTAAAAAGAGCAACAGCAACAGCAACAACAAATCTTTCTCTTAAAATCTAGTTGGCTGATGAAACACTTTAAGTAGCTGAAATATCAGACCAACTTTTTAATTGATGGTGTGTGTGTGTGTGCACATCTATGCTGTTACTGATTTTATGCAGAAGCAGATGAGGGAAATTAGAAATATAATGATTATGACATTTTTCCATAGTGACAAAAGATAGTGGAATGACAAAATAGGTAATAAGAAAAACAACTGGTTATAAAATCAAGTAAGTGTAGGGTCATAGCACCTGTGATGGTTACTTTCATGTATCAACTTAATAGGGCCCTGGGGCACCCAGATATTTATGTAAACATTATTCTGGATGTGTCTGTCCGGGTGTTTTTGAATGCGCTTAAAATTAAAGTTAGTAGACTGAATAAAGCAGGTTGCCCTCCCCAGTGTAGGTTCATTTCATCCACCCATCCAAGACGTTAACAGAACCAAAGTGGTGTGTAAGAGAAATTGCTCTCTCTGCCTGAATGTCTTTGAAATGGGACATCAGCCTTCTGTTTCCTGACTCAAACTCACACCGAATATATACCATCAGCTATTCTCATTCTCAGGTCTTTGGAACACGACTAGAAGTATACCATTGGTTCTCTTGGGTCTCCCGCTGGTTCTGACTGCAGATCCTGGGACTTCTCGGCGTCCATAACTGTTTGGGCCAATTCCTTAAAATAAATACATAATTATATGTAACATATAATTATGTTATTTTAATAGTATAAATATTTTAGAGGGAGCGAGAGAGAAAATTTATATATAAGGTTATATTTTTTTGTGTAATTTTTGTATGTGAGGTTAACCCACTAGAATCTAATACATTACCCATATTAATTACTAAAGGAACATGGTAAAAATATGTATGTGGATACTAAGCAACAAACCAACCCTATAGATAACAGTTATTGTGCTTGTATAATTATCTATGACTTTCTATTCTTTGAAGCATTTTGCTAATTATTGTTATGCCTTTGTTATATTTGATAAGACAGCTGCATATATATATATATATATATACATACATACATACATAAATATATATAAATCTTCCCTCAAATTGTATAATCATTACTTTGAAAAGCTATAACAATTTTCATCCTTTCTTTGTCAACTAAATAAAAGGGTGGAAAGTCTCTCTGGGATTAATTTTTCAAAGGACTACAGCACTTTAAAATTTCTGACTTTTTTTGTTTTCATTCTAAGATAATATAAAGAATAATCCTTGGTCTCTTAATAGGAAAATCTAATGATGACAGATTTGGAGGCTAGAAGAAAGATAAAATTAATTATATTTTTAGCTATATAAAATGGTACCTATAGCATCTGTGGTCACTGAACATTTAGGAACATTTAGAATATGTCAGAACAATTAGCACATGACATGACTAGAGAAACTGCTCTAACCTGATGCTCAGAAATTTGAAATGCTCATACAAATCACCTGAGGATCTTTCAACATGCAGATCAGAGTGAAGCCTGATTCTTCATGCCTAACAAGCTCCCAAGTGATACTATGGTACTGGTCTGCAGATGACTGAACAGTACGGGCTCTGTTTCTCTGAGATGCAGGCACAGACAGCTACTTGCTAGAAGCTTCTACATCTGCAGTGTGGCCTGAACCCACAGATCAAGCAGAAAATTACAACTGTCTCAAAAAACTATTTTTAAACTATTCCCCATAGTATGGCAAGCCTACGTTTAACTCGCAGATTTATAAATTAAGATGTGTTTGCCCTCTACTTCCCAATGGAAAAGACTGCTCACTAACCCATGATGCTTCTTCCTGTGCACACGGCAGTCAGGCTACATTTTCTACTCTTTCTAGTAGGTGATATGACTGTACAACGGACAATGACGAAGTTGTCAGAGAAATACAGGCAGAAGTGATGTAAGACATTTGCAGACCTGGACTACAAAACCCTGCCAGTCAGGTGCTAACTTCTCCATCTGACGCCCTAGGTGTGGTGGAATGACACATGGAGAAAACCTCAGTCCCTAAATGTCTGTGAGGATCTGAATCACGGGTCCTACCAATACCACCAGATTGTGAAGTGACAGATTTTGTACTTGACTTAACCCCTGAGATACCAGACTTGTTACAGAAATGTGCCTATTCTGATACAATACCCTTGGTTCTCTTCTAAAAGGAGGTGACTGTCCCAGTATGTCCACCCAAGTCCTCCTGATCACAGTGCCCTGTGCAAGCTCTCCCTGTCTTACATTTTCTCCATACTCCTCCCCTTTAATAATCATACTGACATTTCTCATAACATGGATATACTTTCAGAACATTATGGTGCCACAGATTGACCTGTTAAATAATATCATCACCGGTGATGATATTTAACAATGTCTTTTTATTTTAGGAGTAATTAATCACCTTAGCTTCATCCAGAGGAGAGATCAGCAAACTTTTTCTTAAAGGGGCATAGAGTAAATACTTTAGACTCTACAGCCATGCAGTTGCTGTTGCAACTATTCAACTTTGCTTCTGTAGCTCAAAAGTAGCCACGAGCAAGACATAAATGGACATGTCTGTATTGCAGTAAAATCTTATTTAAGAAAAAAAGCAGACATTTGCAAGCACCCCTTACTGACTTCTGATCTAGAGAATGAATCTCTGATGGATTTCAGATCTCAAAGTTACAGCAACTATGCACCCAACATTTTTTAAAAATAATGCTAATATCTTAATGATTTTATTTTTGAATGATTTTTAAATAAATATAGTGTTAATTTGATATTCATTTTTAAATATAAGAAATCATAAAATAATTTAATTTTAAAAATAATTTAATTATGATAAATCTAAGTATAAATTTCACTTTATAAAACTCTACTTAGGATACTCCTTAATTCTAGAATCTGATGACTCCTGTCTTTGATCAGTTTTGCAGAAATGGCCACCCATTACTGTTTAATAGTGCCTCTACTTCATTCTTTACATCCTTTCCAGGCAGAATTTCCCTTAGATATGGAATATATGTTCTTTCATTCTATCTGTATGTCTTAACTCTGTCTCCTATTTCTCATCTCTCTATCTCTGTGCTACCCGCTGGCTTAGGGCTTCCTCCCTTGTGTATTTACTCCTCCCCTCAGCGGCATTAGTCACCTATTAAGCTGAGTTATCAATTCATTGATATATCTTTTATTATGAGACTTGGTTACTTTTTCACATCTGACTGGTCAATTATATTTATGTTATTATTTTTTATTTGCTCTCTTTTAAAAAAAAAGATTTTATTTATTTATTTGACAGACAGAGATCACAAGTAGGCAGAGAGGCAGGCAGAGAGAGAGAGGAGGAAGTAGGCTCCCCGCTGAGCAGAGAGCCCAATGCAGGGCTTGATCCCAGGACCCTGGGATCATAACCTGAGCCGAAGGCACAGAGAGGCTTTAACCCACTGAGCCACCCAGGTGACCTTTTTATTCACTCTCTTATTAAAGTTTTTTCTTAAGCATTATTACATATATATCATTTTAATATTTTGTACTGAAAATTCTAATTGCTGAAGTAATTTAGAGGTCTAAGTTAGTGAATCATTGCATTGAATTTGTTGAATTTGCAATCATTTGTTGAATTTGTCTTGTGTTGGCCCATTCCCAGGCTGTTTCTTTTTATTGTTAGTGGTTTAGCTCATGGTCAACATTCGAGAATTTCCAGGAGCCTGGATTAAGGAAGCATCCTTCTAGAGAAGATTTGTATTTGCTCCTGCTAGGCACTGGAGGACAGTGCTAATCTGAGAAGATATGAATTCAAAAGGGCAAGAGACTATTTACAAATTCTCAAATTCTGAAAGGACAGTATTTGTAAACATAATGGCCTGATGTTCCTTATGCTATTCAGCTAGTTATTAATTCCTACAGTTTGAAGTCCTAGGTATTGTTAATTATCATTATGGGAAACTCTGATTTCAGTTTTCATATCTTATTTTTAATTAATTAACTAATTAATTAATTTTTATTATGTTCAGTTAGCCAACATATAGTACATCATTAGTTTTTGATACAGTATTCAACTATTCATTAGTTGTCTATAACACCCAGTGATGTCCTGCTCCTTTTTAACTCTCTCTCTCTCTCTTTTTTCTTTTTTTGGACTATGGTTTCTCTATTACCTTTTTCTTATTTTTTTAGATTTTTATTTATTTATTTATTTGACAGACAGAGATCACAAGCAGGCAGAGAGGGAGACAGAGAGAGAGAAGGGAGGAAGCAGGCTCCCTGCTGAGCAGAGAGCCCGATGCGGGGCTCGATCCCAGAACCCTGAGATCATGACCTGAGCTGAAAGCAGAGGCTTTAACCCACTGAGCCACCCAGGCGCCCCTCTCTATTACCTTTTTCAAATGAAAAATTCAATTAATACATCTAGGTTGTCAAGTGGGACTTTATCTCAGAATAGAGAGTCTGAAAATTTACTAGAAGCCAAAGTTCTGATTATATGCCACTTTTACGTTAAAAATAAACGTACTATTCAACAATATATAAAACAACTTAAGGTATAGAGATGAGGATTGAGAAAAAAAAGTAAAATAAACTATGTTTATTTTAAGGAAAGAAAAGTAAGTGACCTGAAGTTAGACAAGTGAGTACCTGGAAATATTAGATACTTCTAAAAAGTAAGTATGCATGTGTATATGCGCTCCTGTGTGACGGAAAGATGTTTGCAAATTCAGAGTTTATAAATTGCCATATCACAAGGAAAGTCATAAGCAGCTATGATACATTGCTAATGGTAACCAGACCATATACTTGTTCATTTCGGTTACTAGTTAGTCTAATCCTTACAAACAGACTTTAATAATATTTCCTAGAAAGATTGGTGGAATTCATATATGAAGAAAGGAATCTTTATCTGTGTCTCAAAGTTGATCCATTATGCAAGAAGTATTTTTTAAGTCACGGAGAAAGAAAATGTTGTTTTGCAGAGTAAGCTATCTATGTTAAGTCTGTAAAAACAGCTAAAAACTTTCAAATGTAATAAACTAATCAATTTACTATTTGTGAATACTGGAGTTAAAGGACTATTTTTATTATAAAACAGAATTTTTGATATGAGAAATCAGTGAACTCTCTGGATGTTTGGAAGTCATTTTAACAGATAAAAAGTATTACAGTTTTTCTGACTTGTTCTATTTTCCATAAAAAAATGAAAGACAGATGCCATCTAAAGAGACACACAGAGGAACGAAAAGTAAAATACTTATGTTTTCATTAAGATGCTACTTTTTCCAAATGATATTAAATGTGTTATAAACTTTAACTTGGGCACTAAAATTTAAAACCAGAATTAAAGGCCTTTTAAAACCTGAGAAATAAATGTGTCCAGACACATATTTTGTTGCTTGTTTCAACAAGGTTGTTGTTAGAGTTGCCTAGTTGTTGCCTGAATTTTACTTTGACTTTTTTTCTAGAAGTTAAGGCAAAATAAAAATGTTATAAAACTGTCATTGCCTGATAAAAGCAAGCAGAGAAATATTTAGGGAGAAATATCTTCCCTTAATATTAGCATTTAATCTCTAAGAAATTTAAATATGCTCATTTAGAGCATTTGTTTCCAAATTCAGGGAAATCAAATAGTGCACTTTGCTGTCTTCCCTGTGACCTGCCTGACCTAATGCTGTTGGGAGCCAGAGGTTGAACACTAAGGAAGAAGCTAGAATTTCTACCTATGTCAAACAATAAGTGAAGCAGTAGAAATGAATGAATGAAGAGTGTTTAAAAAAAAAAAAAAAAACGCAGATTTTAAAATTGAATCCAGCTGTTAAATTTTGTTTAATTTCCCACTACTGTTATGTCAAAAAATATATTAATTTGGTACCCATTAATGATTTATATTAATAACACATAAGGTTAAAAAGATTTTCTGTTTCATCCTCCATGCCAAACATATTTACAAGTAGAATACATGTGTATACTTACAATTTTAGAAAGTCAAAGATAAAATTTAATCTTTTTATCTGCAGGAGGAATTTGTAGTGCCTGAAATTCATTGTTCTAAATATGAATGACCAACTTAAGAAAGCTGTAGAGAGTGTAGAGGACTAATCGATATTAATATCTATTTACATTCCACACTGTAAAATTCTTCATAATTAAGTAACAATGAATTTGCAAGAAGTTAAAGTAACAAACTGAGGGTTGCCGGGGGGAGGGGGTTTGGGAGAAGGGGTTGGGATTATGGACATTGGGGAGGGCATGTGATTTGGT
Organism: Mustela lutreola; assembly: GCF_030435805.1. Taxonomy (NCBI): domain Eukaryota; kingdom Metazoa; phylum Chordata; class Mammalia; order Carnivora; family Mustelidae; genus Mustela; species Mustela lutreola. The sequence continues at coordinate 22,402,481 of NC_081307.1, read as the reverse complement.
GAGTGCTGTGAAGTATGTAAACCTGGTGATTCACAGACCTGTACCCCTGGGGATAAAAATATATGTTTATAAAAAAAAAATAATAACTTCCTCATTTTTAAAATGAAGTACTGACCTAGATTTACAAAATTTATATACTGAGTTCCTATTATCTCTCCAACTATAGCTGGCTTTGCTCCCTCTTCCAATGGGGGAGGAACCTAATACGACACTATGTGTCTCCGAACTAGTTCCAAGAAATTCTTGCCTCCTCTTTTCACCTCCTATCTGAATCCCACCTACATAACCCACAACCCATGCCTTCATTCCTAGAAGTTTCCATCTCTTGGTTCACTCACTGCCATTCTCTCCTTTCATTTCAGTCATAATTCTTAGTGATTTCCGTTACTACAGAGATGATCTTCTGATACTCTGAACTATTGGATTCATGCTTTATTCTCCCATGATCTTGTCACACACCCTTCAATAGCCTCTCTCATGGTCATACTGACTGCCATTACTAACAGCATACTAAGAATAACAGCATACTAAGACTTTCATTAATAACAGCAATTCTTCCATTAAGCTCCACTGCAAGTATACCACACTTGTCTTTGTTACTTATTCTGTACCTGACACAAGGTTTAAAAAAAATTATTCTTGATTTAGGTAAATTAAGATTACTATTCAACTAATTAAAAAATTGTATCACAAATTTGATTTATCATCATCAAAAGAAAAAAAAGGAATAAATTTATCAGAGGTCCTTACCACAATTAAAAATTTTAAAAAGATAATGCAAAACCAAGAAGAATTTGTCAGAAACTTTTAGAAATGTTTTTCTTAATGATTTAGGTAATTTTTCCCCCAGTGGATATACATCTTTGTGAAGAAAGGTAACTTACGGATAGAATGAAAAAGGATTCAGCATGAGATACACTCTGCTTCTGCTGTGTAATGCATGGATTGAGAAACTTGTCCACATACATGAATAGGTAGAAATAAAGTGATTCAGTATACAAATGTTACTTATCTTTTGAAGTCTATCCAAAAATGTCCCATCACACTGATTTATCAACAACATTATAACTGAAAATACTCAGGAACACCTTCAATTTTGCAAAAAAGAACTAATCAAAACCCAACAAACTTGCAAAATATTGTTACCCAGCCATTAGAATTATTAGATATTCCTCTTTTCAGGGATGATTTTTAGAAGCTTAAAAGTCTCTGCTAAAACTAATTAAATGGTCTTTTATATCTTATTCTCCCTCCAAGAGTTCTTTGTGTAACCAGACATTCCTTGGAACATGTTGGTGAAGTTAATAGATGGTTGAAGCATGTGATAAAATAAAATTACCATATGCGACAGCTAAATTTTTACCATAACCCTGGAGCCAAATATTTGCTTTATTCTATTTGTAAAAATGTCTACCATATAACCTAAGAAAGATATGAGAGATACATACACAAGACATGGATTTTGCCACACAATCACTGGCTATATCAGATTTCCCTTTATTTTTTTTTAAAGATTTTATTTATTTATTTGACAGACAGAGATCACAAATAGGCAGAGAGGGCCGCAGAGCGGCGGGGGTGGGGGGGAAGCAGGCTACCTGTTGAGCAGAAAGCCCAATGTGGGGCTCGATCCCAGGACCTTGGGATCATGACCTGAGCCAAAGGCAGAGGCTTTAACCCACTGAGCCACCCAGGCGCCCCAGACTTTCCTTTAAAAAGATACATTCAGAGGTGCCTGTGTGGTTCAGCTGGTTAAGTCTCCAACTCTTTTTTGTTTTTAATTTATTTTTTATTTATTTTCAGCATAACAGTATTCATTTATTTTGTTAAGATTTTATTTATTTATTTGACAGACAGAGATCACAAGTCGGCAGAGAGGCAGGCAGAGAGAGAGAAGGAAGCAGGCTCCCTGCTGAGCAGAGAGCCTGATGTGGGGCCCGATCCCAGGACCCTGGGATCATGACCTGAGCCGAAGGCAGAGGCTTTAACCCACTGAGCCACCCAGGCGCCCCAGTATTCATTATTTTTGCACCACACCCAGTGCTCCATGCAATCTGTGCCCTCTATAATACCCACCACCTGGTACCCCGACCTCCCACCCCGCCCCGCCACTTCAAACCCCTCAGATTGTTTTTCAGAGTCCATAGTCTCTCATGGTTCACTTCCCCTTCCAATTTCCCCCAACTCCCTTCTCCTCTCCATCTCCCCATGTCCTCCATGTTATTTGTTATGCTCCACAAATAAGTGAAACCATATGATAATTGACTCTCTCTGCTTGACTTATTTCACTCAGCATAATCTCCAACTCTTAACAGTGGCTCAGGTCATGATCTCAGCTCACGGTCATGGGATCGAGCCCTGTGTCTGGCTCTGTGCTCAGCGCAGTTTTGCTGTCGCCCTACCTCTGCATCTCCCCAGTCATGCACACTCTCTCTCAAATGAATAAAATCTTTAAAAAAAATAATAAAAAGACACATTCAATAACAGCAGTCAGGGGGTAGTGGCCAGGGAGATCCCTACTGGAACTTGTTAGCACTCCATCCACACCGCCTTAGAAGATAACAAAACTCAGAATATATCAGCTCCTAAGATAACTCACTTCATGCTTCACGTAACATCCCTCTGTATGTCCCACCATGAGTTTTTTTTTTTTTTTAATTTTTTATTTTTTATAAACATATATTTTTTATAAACATATATTTTTATCCCCAGGTCTGTGAATCACCAGGTTTACACACTTCACAGCACTCACCAAATCACATACCCTCCCCAATGTCCATAATACCAACCCCTTCTCCCAAACCCCCTCCCCCCAGCAACCCTCAGTTTGTTTTGTGAGATTAAGAGTCACTTATGGTTTGTCTCCCTCCCAATCCCATCTTGTTTCATTTATTCTTCTACCCATTTAAGCCTCCATATTGCATCACCACTTCCTCATATCAGGGAGATCATATGATAGTTGTCTTTCTCTGCTTGACTTATTTCGCTAAGCATGATACGCTCTAGTTCCATCCACGTTGTTGCAAATGGCAAGATTTCATTTCTTTTGATGGCTGCATAGTATTCCATTGTGTATATATACCACATCTTCTTGATCCATTCATCTGTTGATGGACATCTAGGTTCTTTCCATAGTTTGGCTATTGTGGACATTGCTGCTATAAACATTCGGGTGCATGTGTCCCTTTGGATCACTACATTTGTATCTTTAGGGTAAATACCCAATAGTGCAATTGCTGGGTCATAGGGCAGTTCTATTTTCAACATTTTGAGGAACCTCCATGCTGTTTTCCAGAGTGGCTGCACCAGCTTGCATTCCCACCAACAGTGTAGGAGGGTTCCCCTTTCTCCGCATCCTCGCCAGCATCTGTCATTTCCTGACTTGTTGATTTTAGCCATTCTGACTGGTGTGAGGTGATATCTCATTGTGGTTTTGATTTGTATTTCCCTGATGCCGAGTGATATGGAGCACTTTTTCATGTGTCTGTTCGCCATCTGGATGTCTTCTTTGCAGAAATGTCTGTTCATGTCTTCTGCCCATTTCTTGATTGGATTATTTGTTCTTTGGGTGTTGAGTTTGCTAAGTTCTTTATAGATTCTGGACACTAGTCCTTTATCTGATATGTCGTTTGCAAATATCTTCTCCCATTCTGTCAGTTGTCTTTTGATTTTGTTAACTGTTTCCTTTGCTGTGCAAAAGCTTTTGATCTTGATGAAATCCCAGTAGTTCATTTTTTCCCTTGCTTCCCTTGCCTTTTGCGTTGTTCCTAGGAAGATGTTGCTGCGGCAGAGGTCGAAGAGGTTGCTGCCCGTGTTCTCCTCAAGGCTTCCTCAAGAAACAAGAAAGGTCTCCGGTATACAACCTAACCCTACACCTAAAGGAGCTGGAGAAAGAACAAGAAAGAAACCCTAAGCCCAGCAGGAGAAGAGAAATCATAAAGATCAGAGCAGAAATCAATGAAATAGAAACCAAAAAAACAATAGAACAAATCAATGAAACTAGGAGCTGGTTCTTTGAAAGAATTAATAAAATTGATAAACCCCTGGCCTGACTTATCAAAAAGAAAAGAGAAAGGACCCAAATAAATAAAATCATGAATGAAAGAGGAGAGATCACAACTAACACCAAAGAAATACAAACTATTATAAGAACATACTATGAGCAACTCTACGGCAATAAATTTGACAATCTGGAAGAAATGGATGCATTCCTAGAAACATATAAACTACCACAACTGAACCAGGAAGAAATAGAAAGCCTGAACAGACCCATAACCAGTAAGGAGATTGAAACAGTCATTAAAAATCTCCAAACAAACAAAAGCCCAGGGCCAGACGGCTTCCCGGGGGAATTCTACCAAACATTTAAAGAAGAACTAATTCCTATTCTCCTGAAACTGTTCCAAAAAATAGAAATGGAAGGAAAACTTCCAAACTCATTTTATGAGGCCAGCATCACCTTGATCCCAAAACCAGACAAGGATCCCACCAAAAAAGAGAGCTATAGACCGATATCCTTGATGAACACAGATGCGAAAATACTCAACAAAATACTAGCCAATAGGATTCAACAGTACATTAAAAAGATTATTCACCACGACCAAGTGGGATTTATTCCAGGGCTGCAAGGTTGGTTCAACATCCGCAAATCAGTCAATGTGATACAACACATCAATAAAAGAAAGAACAAGAACCATATGATACTCTCAATAGATGCTGAAAAAGCATTTGACAAAGTACAACATCCCTTCCTGATCAAAACTCTTCAAAGTGTAGGGATAGAGGGCACATACCTCAATATCATCAAAGCCATCTATGAAAAACCCACCGCAAATATCATTCTCAATGGAGAAAAACTGAAAGCTTTTCCGCTAAGGTCAGGAACACGGCAGGGATGTCCATTATCACCACTGCTATTCAACATCGTACTAGAGGTCCTAGCCTCAGCAATCAGACAACAAAAGGAAATTAAAGGCATCCAAATCGGCAAAGAAGAAGTCAAATTATCACTCTTCGCAGATGATATGATACTATATGTGGAAAACCCAAAAGACTCCACTCCACCATGAGTTTTGATACAGAATTTTCTTCTTTGATTCCATGAAAGCTTTTTAATCCAAAACAATGACCTTTAGAGAAAGATAAAACCCGTATTTTCATGCAAGGAAGACCTAGTTTTGCTTTCACTGGATGCCTCTCATCCATCAGATGAGAATCCCTAAGTTTTCACACTGCCATGTTAACCTTACTTCACAGTCTGTCTTATTTCTCAGTCACAGGAATCCACTGACAGAGGGCAAATGTGAATCGTCCTTCCAGGCTTACATCAGAAGCTGTGTGTGCCATCAAACTGTCTGATATTTGCTTCTACTACAATCTTTTTTTTTTTTTTAAGACTGGATCCAACTTAGGTTGGCTCTAACTTTTTTTTTTTTTGAAGATTTTATTTATTTATTTGACAGAGAGAGAGATCACAAGTGGGCAGAGAGGCAGGCAGAGAGGGGGGGAAGCAGGCTCCCCGCCGAGTAGAGAGCATGAGTCGGGGCTCGATGCGGGGCTCGATCCCAGGAACCTGAGCTCATGACCTGGGCCAAAGGCAGAGGCTTAACCCCTGAGCCACCCAGGTGCCCCCTACTACAATCTTATTGAAAGAAATATTTAGAGAAGATTGTTTGAAAGCTATGATCTTCTGACTACTCTTTATGTGAGGATTTAGTTGGACATATATAGAAAATTATTCCTGTGTCAATTCCCTCTCAAACATCAATTGAATGTAACTCCATTTACAAATAGTTCTCACAATTTTTATCAGGGACACAAAATCAAACCATATTAACATGTTTCTGTTTTCCCTCAAACTATTTTCACAGCATTTATTTTGCTCTACCATCTTCTTATGAAATTCTACATAACATATTTATTTGGCCATTTATGCTAAGAACTTTGTTTTCTTTAAATAATAAGCTATATCCTGTTACTTTGGAAACTAGAATAATGTAATCGTGTGTTTTTTTTCCCCCCTTTTTATTCTTGAAGTCAAAATGGAAGTTGTAAGATAAAAACTGTACAAGGATGGACTTTATTTTTTTCTGCTCTTGCCCTACTTTTAGTCTTAATTTTTCCAGTCCTGTTTTGGCATTGTTGTTTACATGTTTTGCACATTTTATCATTTTCACTATACTTTCTGGAATGAATAAGGCATAAACAGAAAAATAAAGTAATGCATCATAGTCCAAGTTAATATGCATATGCACATATCTAACATGAGATAATAAATGCTGTGACCATTTAAATTGATACCAAGCAATGCTGGAAATCTAGATTTAAATATAGATAGACATCTATAAGGATAAATAGATATATTTACACATTCAAGATCAATAAAAAGATAACTTGCTTCAATATCTTTTAAACAATGAAATGGCAGAGGATTTTGGTGCTGTTTGAAATAAGAACCTTGTAGACATTTTGGTTGAATCTAGGCTTTTATTTTTTTATTTCTTTTAGGATTTATTCATTTATTTGAGAGGAAAAAGAGAAGGAATGAGAGAGAGAGAGAGCAGGAGTAGCGGAGGGGCAGAGAGACAAGGAGAGGGAAAGAAGCAGACTCCCCGCTAAGTGCAGAGCCCCATATGAGGCTTGATTCCATGACCCTAAAATCATGACTTCAGCTGAAACCAAGAGACAGCAACTTGACCTACTGAACCAGCCAGGTGCCTTGAAGCTAGGCTTTTAAACTATAAAACATCCAAAGTAGTGAGGTTGTGTTTTTCAAAAAAAGTACCATTAGGGTACCCAGGTGGTTCAGTGGGTTAAGCTTCCGCCTTCCCATCTCATCATGATCCCAGGTCTTGGGATGAAGCCCCACCTCAGGCTCCCTGCTCAGTGGGGAGTCTGTTTCTCCCTCTCTGTTGCCTGCTACTCCCCCTGCTTGTGCTCTCTCTCTTTGTCACATAAATAAATAAAATCTTTTTTAAAAGTACAATTAATTACTAGATCACATTATATCTTTGAAAGGATTACCTTATATCCTGGCAGTGAATATGGATATTAAGCTCTCCTTTCCATATCTTAAGATAACCTGAGCAAAATCCTATTTTGTCCACATATGAAGGTTATAATGGAAATAATTAAAAAGTAGGCATGTTCTTGTGAAGAAGAAAAGGACATTGTTTCTTTCAATTCAGAGTTTCTCTGAACACCAAAGTTACACGGTTAACAACTAGGCTGGCATATTTTATTACAAATATGGAGCAGTGCATTAGTTCTCTGTAAAGTTGAAATCTTCTATACATCCTGTCTATACCTTTAATCTCCTGGAAATCTTCTAATTATGCATTAAAACAAAATCAAAATCATACTGAAAAGATAGTTCACAACCTCAGACTAAATCTAGAGAGCCACTTGACATTCTCAATGAGCCAAGGTTAGTTAATACTAACTTTGTCGATTAACACGAGGTTCACAGGTTATACAGGTCCAGTAAATTGGCAGGATAGAAAGAAATATAAAGCAAGGCTTACTACTTCAGCAAATAAACTAAGTGCTGAGATGATATCAACTAATAAACAGCATTCGAAATCATCTGAATGCTGTGATAGTGAGTTCTTACAGAGTATATTCAATATAACATAAAATAATATAAATGTTTCACTGGATCAATGTGATATGCTTGTGATTAGTTTCCCTGCAGAGAAAATAGGCATTAAACTAGTTTCCACATGTTCAGATAGTTTAGACAAACTTTTGTGATCTTCAAGTGTGAGAAATACATGCAGCATGATAGAAATAAATAAGAAATAGGCCAGTTTATAGGAATTATTGCAATGATACGTCTTTGCCTTCTTCATGCTGGCAACCTAATGTCTAAAAATGATTAGACATTCTAAATAATGCAGCATAATGCAAAAGCAGAGAGCAGGTTTTTAACCTTACAAAATGTTCAATAAGCAGCCTAACCATCATCATGACATATACTTGGCTGCATCTTTGTGTCTGATTCCAGAGTGTGCTAAAACCCTACCTTCTATACTTTAGTCATTTATGTTACATAACCTCCAGTATATGAATTTTAAATACTACATTTTACAAAGCAAATGCAATTTTCAGTTTTTTATGGGTACTTCAGTTATACTAGATATAAACATATACTGAGTTTATTAAAAATATACATGAATAGAAGTAGGCCCACAGAAATGTTTAAGCAAAAGGCAAGCTATATTCCTTTAGAAAACAAAGACACATTTTACAAGATGAAATTTCACTAAATTCTTAAGCCACCAGATACACTGCTCATGCAGAATTGTATTCCCTTGCCTCTAACACGTAGCCAACTAAGCTTGTACCTGAAATGAGTAGAATGATACTGAGTAAAATATTTAAAGAAGAAGGTCCTCCTCTAAATAAATAAATTTAATAAATTTTAAGGCAAATAAATATTTTGATAGTTTATGTTCTTCTTATTAAATAGTGACAATATAAATATTTCTTTGGAGGTTAAGGTCATATAGGTCATATATAGATTGATAGATATTGATATTAACTGAAGGTCTATAATGAATTTACTTCCTTAAAAAGTTTTACTGAACATCGGGGTGCCTGGGTGGCTCAGTGGGTTAAAACCTCTGCTTTCGGCTCAGGTCATGATCCCAGTGTCCTGGGATTGAGCTCCACATCGGGCTCTCTGCTCAGCAGGGAGCCTGCTTCCCTTCCTCTCTCTCTACCCATCTCTCTGCCCACGTGTGATCTCTGTCTGTCAAATAAATAAATAAAATCTGTTAAAAAAAAAAAGTTTTACTAAACATAAAATTTTATCACCCTCTGTAGAACAATGCAAAGCCAATCTACTTACTCCCTTGGATCAGTGCCAAGTATAAACTGCCTATTTGGACTAACTAGATGGTTTTATAGTTTTTCTTAAATTTACTTGTCAATATATTGACCAAAGTGTAATGCTGAAAATACCTAACCAGCAAAAAGAACGATCAAACGCTTCTCAAGTTGAGTACTCACTCTTGGATAGAGTAACAGTCTCCACAAATTATTGAATAAATTATTCTGTTCCATGGGGGGCTACAGATTCTTTCTTTAGGGTATACAAAGAATACGATAAAAGTCAACAAGAAATACTAAGACTGTCAGAGGAGTCAGTTAACCCCCAGAAGGAGAAAGCAAAAGTAGTGTGAAAAAGAAAAATCACTGAATTTTAAGGTAAAAATATTCCTCAAAGATATGTTATTGTTGAACACATTGAAATTTTTTAAAAGTACATTATTTGTAACCTAGTCCTGCCCTAATCAATGAAGTATGATGAAAGAGGCACTTAGAGAAAGTGTAGAATACAGTTTTTGAGAGAATTTGATCTGTGACAGCATCAACCCTTAGATGATCACATAGTTATCAAGCAGAAGTCTAAACTAAATTCCATTATCTCAACTGTGAATTGAATGAAGCTCCATTTTCTTGATAAAATCATTGGTAATTTTTAAATACACGATAATAGGCTAAAAAATGAAAACCTTTTTCTCTTAAATATTAAAGGAGCATTTCCTGAAGAATAAGAAGATAGACTGATTTGGGAAATGCTCCACATGAAAAAATAAATATTTTTTTCCTTAAGTTTTGTTTTCATTATTGTGCTTTGTGTCTAATAGAAGTGGTGGTATTCCTAAACACTACATAGCAATAATAATAACAATAACAACAATAATAGCATCTCGAAACCTTCATTAAACCAACTGTAGAATGCAAATGAAAGTGTATAGCTTAGGAGAGAAAAACGCAGAAGGGCATGGTACTTTGTTTTACACCTTTGAAAAGATTTTAAAATCATTAAGACTACTTCTGTGAAGATTTGTAACTTGAAATGTCTATGTCCTATCTCTGACAATGTTCATCCATAAGAGAAGAAAAGGATTTTTTTATGTCATTGTCCAAGTACTAGGAAGTTAAGATAAGCCTTTCTTCCTTATCTCAAATCATCCAAACTAACCTATTCTTAAAAAACTGTAGCCTTGGCGCACCTGGGTGGTACACTCATTCGAGCTTCCAACTCTTGGTTTCAGCTCAGGCCAGGACCTCAGGGTGGTGAGAACTCCCTCTTCTTCTGCCCCTCCCACTTGTGCTCAACCTCTCTCTAAAAAAAATAATAAATAAATCTTTAAGAAACTAAAATAAAAATAAATAAAAACTTTAGTCTTAAATTTAATTTTTTTTTAATATTTAGCATTATGACGGTTCTCAAAACACCCCAGAAGGGATGCACGGCCAGCAAGAGTATATCTATCTAAACCCCTGTCTCAGGCTATTTCATCTGACTCCTTTGGGGTACCAACCTTGAATACCTACAATGACTCTGAAAACCAAAGCCAACCACAGTTCTTGGTATCCTCAGTTCTGACGTGCTGTTAAATCATTTTGGGTTTAGATCACATTTATAGAACACATCAGGTCAACATTTAGTTGATAGAATTTACCGGCCTGTTTCATTCCTTTTTTTTTTTTTTTTCCTTAATTTTATTTATTTATTTGTCGGGGTGGGGGGGAGCGAAAGTGCACAAGCAGGCAGAGTGGCAGGCAGAGGCAGAGAGAGAAGCAGGCTCCCCACTGAGGAAGGAACCTCATACAGGACTTGATCCCAGGACCCTGGAATCATGACCCCAGCTGAAGGCAGCAGCTTAACTGACTGAGCCACCCAGGCATCCCCCTCATTTCCTTTCTTAAAGAGGATTAAATAATTATATATTTCCTAGAGGTGGGTGAAATTCAAGTACCAAAGAGTCCTACTTATTTTTTGGTCAGTCCTAATACTATTTAGTCCTTGTTGGTCTTAAAATTCTTGAAAAGATCTAAAGAAAATGCCAAAGTCTGAAATACTACCAGTTTTTATAAATTGAACCAAAATATAATGATCCATTACCAGGAGACAGAGACTATTGCCTTATAATTATAAAAGGCATGGTTCTAGTCTGTAAGGGTCTTATATTTTGGTGAGTAAGACAATAATGCAATAGAGTGGAAAAAATACAATGAGTGAAAATGAGTACTATACAATAATGAGTACACTAGAGTAGAAAAAATACAATGTTTTACTAAATTCAAGGGAAGCAGTAAAGTGACTCACCTAATAATACACAGGGTATGGTTAAAGAAGGTTTTCTTCAAGGCACAATGTTTGCACTGAATCCTAAATAATGTGTAGGATGGAATCAGGAGAATGTATGAACCCAAGAAGAAATGAAGGACATTTGTGGTAATGGAAAGAGAGCAAGCAAAGCCAGAAGAAGAACAAAATGGAGAACTGAAATACATTAGATCCATACAGTGTATTCCAGAAAAGACTGTGATAAAACTAGTGAAGAGTGGGGAAATCATGGGGGAAATGATAGGCCATTCTACTGAGCTTGGATCTTATCCTAAGCAAATATGAGTCACTTGAAGCCCTTCTAGTTATCTATGGTCAAAGCAACTAATAGCAAAATTCATGATGTCAGGAAGAGATGAGTTAAAAATGAAATGAATTATAAGTAAACCTCAGAAACACAGTTGTGGCATAGACTAGAGATCATGAAAAGAATCTGAGGATCTATGATATCATAGTCACTGAAAGTGGTGTAGGGAAGATAGTGAATGACAGAATACAAAGATCTAGGTTGAGCTTCTTCAGTGACTAACTAAATGGCTTTTGTGGAGGGGACTTAGAAAAAAAATGAAATTAAAGTGAGTTCTGGAAGCTTAAAGGCCTACGGAACATATCATTTTATGTTTTGTGTTAAAATATTTTTGTTTCCTTATTTACTCTGAATTTTATATGGGTGTGTTAGACAATGCCCCCTTAACCTTTCCCATTTTCCAGTAATTTTGATAATTTTTAGTACATTATAGATCTAAGCAATATCATTCACAGTATGCATACTGGAGTACATGTATCCATCAAGTGACAGTCCAAATTCTAAGTAGTTCTGAGAAGGTATTACATTTCATAAGATGATAAAAGACCTCAAAATGAATACAAGATCAATGAGTAAAAACTCATGGGAAAAGAACAGTGAACATGAGCATTGTCATATTTTATTCATTCCGTCTGTCTAACGGTGCTACTGCTTGGTATTATAGGAGTTTTGCTGATTGTTTAATAGGAAAAGTGATACTGAACTGGAAAAAGATGACTTGATATAGAGAGTTTAAACTCATAAATCATTTCCATTGTGTGCTGCTTAGAGTCTGTCCATCATTGAAATCATACAGTGTTATGATGTTGTTATGCATTATATAGTTAATTATTTCCTCAGTGTTTGCTGCTATGACAGGTTTTTCATTGTCACTGTTTTACTCCTCTGCTTCAAAGGCGGCCCTGATGATTAATGAGGAGCTATGGGACTGTAAAGATGGGACATTCGTAAAAGTTCTTCAGGGCCTCAGTTTACTCCACTGCAGAGTGAGGAGGCTGGGTTCACTGATCTAAAATATTTCCTTTAATTGTTGCATATATTTAAGAGTTTTCCATGGCTTTTATTTACATTATATTATATTTTGTATTTACATTATATTCTCACCTAATGTGTAGTTTTTCTCTTCTTCATTTTTCTTATACCTGAGGCTAGGAAAATTAAGTTTACTCTATTCAAAAATTGGTCATCTCTGCATTTAAAAACATATAACTTTATACATATATGAAATAAAATTATAGCCCAATTTCCTCTAACTTTTAAGTTTTGGGAAATTATATTTATTGTTCATATTTCAGCAGATTTACTAAAATTACAGTGGTTAATATCTACTATGATACTTTAAAAATGTTTAGGGATAAAATATAATGACAAAAATAAAAATAATAAAAGCACAATATTGGGACTGGTGTAGACAACACATAGGGAAATTGCATATATATATTTCTCTACTGCCTTCCACTTTGGTACTTTTCTTGCACCTGACTTTCCAGATTTCAAGTTAAAAACGTGGCTTTCTTACATGTATTTACTATAATCCAGTACAAAGTTATTGCATTCACTAAAAATTTGCAGATAGCCTCTCATAACACATTTTTGACCTAAAAGTTAAGGTCAGGAATAGTATTTTAACAAGTATCAGTTATACATCATACTTGCAAAAACTGTAAATTTTATCACTGGCTTCTCAATTACCATAAGATAAATAAAAACATTTTTCTTTTTGGTTCTATATGTATGTTTTTTGAAGTGAGAAAGTTGTAGAACAAAGATTATTAAATTAATACTGTGCACACATTTGCATTTGTTACTCTTGTTCTTTTTTTTTTTTTAAAGATTTATTTCAGAAACACAGAGAGAGAGAGAATACACTCAAGTGGGGGAAGGGGCCGAGGGAAAGACTCTCGTGCCGACTCCCTGCTGAGCACGGAGCCCAGCTCAGGCTAGATCTCACTCCTGAGATACCACCCAAGCTGAAACCAAGAGTCGGATGCTTAACTTAGCCACCCAGGTGCCCCTCTTGTTCACTCTTTAATCAGTAATTAATGTAATTAAAAATCCTTACAATAAACAGTCTTATTTGAATGCCCAAAGTATATTAAATAATACAATGCAACATTTAACCATAATCTAATGAGAAGTTACTTATGCACATTATAACATGTCTGTTTATTTCAAATTATTGAGTATATATGTTAAGTGTATTTATAGATTTGCAACTTATACAATGTAAATAGGAAACGAAAAATAAAATGGTAAAGAAGGCATTAAAACAATAATTGCACATTATTCAACTCTATATGATTAACACAATTCTGAATATTTTGTGCTTGTATATTTTCTATGAATATACAGTCACAGATTATGTGATTTCTTTTAATAACGATGGGGTTAATTAATCTACAGTGGAAGTCAGTTTAAGATTTTACCATAGCATTATGCTATAAAGACTGTCAAAATTCAATTATTATTTGAGAATACGATTTTAACAGTTCAAAAATATTGTATTATAATATATTGATTTAATCAATAGTTCTACTCTTGTTGGAAATTAAAGGGTTTCTACTCTTTGCTATTCAAAGTAATTCTGGTATAAATATCCTTATACTGTAATTATTTTGTAAATCTATAATTCTTCAAGATAAAGTTCCAGAAATAGAATCATCTTGGCTTCCTTGTCTTCATACTATTTTTGATTATTTCTAAACTAGGTATTCCATTAGAAATATATGCAGACCCCAGAAGATTACCCCGAGCTACTGTATATTTACAGAGTTCACAAGGTGATTCTGATGTACCCTCTTTAGCATAACTAAACATTCAGTTTCAACTTTCAAATGATCTCCACAACACAGATTGCCTTTGGGTCATTGATCTCTCTGACAGAGAAATTTTTGATGATACTGTAGCAAGTTCTTTAAGTCAAAAATCCTGGAGGACAAGATGTGACGACATTATTCTGTGTACTTCACCATCCCCAGTGCACATACAGATAAGGTCTAATGAGTAGAAGGTTATCTGACTGGAGACACAACACCCCTGCAGCCAGCCAAGGTTTGACGAGGTCAGCAATCTTCAAACATTTTTGCTTGGGTATCCCTCAAGGAAGGATGTCCTTTCTCATACACATTTAGTTGAAATTTAAATATTTAACTATACCTTAATCAGTCTTCTTTGTTAACAGGAAAATAAAAGTAATAAACATTTTATAAGGTAAAATAAAATGCAGATTGGCTAAAAGTGGAATATTTGATGAGTTTTCATAAAAAAGTTTTTCATATTTTCAAATGAAGACTAAATCTGGAAGAGATTGTGTAAAATTTTTTGTGGGTTTTTTCCCCCCCAAAGTGTTTTGGGAAATGAGATTGTCCTGTGAAATATTCCAGTGACATTTTAGAACCGATATTGCTTCCATTTAAAACCTATATTGCTTCCATTTTTCTGAATCTGGAACTTCCTGATAGGGGCCAAGCTTCAGGCTACACAGAAATAATTATAACAAAAGAAAAGACAGGAATCCAAATAGGTATAAGGTGTCTCGATTAGTTAATTAAAAATGTTTCTCTAAAACAGTATGTCAAGTTATCCCTTTGCTTACTGTCTCAGGAGGGGTTTTTATAACTTCTGGGCATTATGTCAGCTAAGATTGGTTGTATGAGGACTGTGCTTTCTTCTGTAAAGTGGAAAAATGGCTATTGTGAATGAAGGCTTTATAATTTATAAGGTGGTTTCATGAGAAATCATAAGTGGGAGTTGACTATCTAATAACTGAAAATAATTGAATAATTGAATAATTTGGAACTAGTTTCCTTAGAAATTTTTCATGTAGCACCAGGATTATCTATACTTTGAAAACTTTCAGGTGAGATGAATTTCATTTGTTACTGACTGATTAATATGAAGTGGTCAACATAAACATGAATACATGATAATGTTCTCTCCATGAAGACATGTAGATAATTCCATTTTCAGCAAGGTCAGAAAAAAATACTCTGAGTAGATGCCTCATTTAACCAACATTAAAGATGTAGACATACAGCTCTATCAGAGGGGGAGTTTGGATCATAATTTTATGTCGGTATCAGAGCAAACCTGAGAGTCACGTCCCTTTTACACCACAGCTTTTTCTCTAAGTTCCTACATGATTGTCCAATTTATAAACTGACTCTGCCCAGTTTTCTGCTAAGGATGGAAAAGACAGAGCAGCTGCTTATCTGGGTCTGGATCGTCTGGCTTGCTCTTTCAAGCCCTAAGTCTGCTTTTTCCCTCCTAGAACCTCAGCTCTCTAAGGGATGATCCTCAGCCACATCTGCTTTAAAGGATTTTTTTTTTTTTTCACTGCTTAGAAACAAGTGAACAACTGTTGCTACCAGTAGTCTCCCAGTTTTGCATTTCTTTTTGTACATCTCACATTGAGAAGCCAGTTAAACTTTTCCATTTTCTATTTTTTCAAGTATGGTCTTGACGTAATTCCCATGGGCCAGTGGAGGATTTTTCATGTCTTGCATACTTCAATTCATGTACCAATGCCTTCAGTGAAACTTTGACAGCTGAATTATGTAAATTCCATTATAAGTAGAGCAGCCAAATGTCACAGTTTGCCTAAAACAGTCCCAACTTGCACTACTGTTCTGCATAATCACCAGTGTTCTGGTAAAAGTTTAGTAACTGGCTCTCCAAAATTGAAGGCCTTGATTTGGAGCATTTGGTGATTTCTGTGGTGTAAATGATCCTACGTTGGCTGATCTCAAATTCGCAACATGACAGCATTGAACCTGGCATTGTAGTGAATGTACACAACTATTTCCTTTTTTTTTTTTAAGATTTTATTTATTTATTTAACAGAGAGATCATAAGTAGGCAGAGTGGCAGGCAGAGAAGGGGGGGTAGGCTCCCTGCTGAGCAGGGAGCCCCGATGCAGGGCTTGGCAGAGGCTTTTTAACCCACTGAGACACCAGGCGCCCCTATTTCCTTTTTTCTTCTAGGTTTAGTTGACAAATAAAAATTAAGATATTTAAGGCCTACAATGTGATGACTCAATATGCATATACAGAGTGAAATGATTTCCACAATGAAGTTCATTAGCAAATCCATTACCTCACATAGTTACCTTTTTTGTTGATGTTATTGAGAATGCTTAAGATTTACTCCCTTAGCGAATTTCAATTATACAACAAAGCATTATCAACTATAGTCACCATGCTCTACACCCTCAGAATTGATTCACCTTGTAATTGAAAGTTTGTAGCCTTTTATTCAACCTTTCCCCATCGACTGGATCCTCCCCCCCATGC
Source organism: Mustela lutreola (assembly GCF_030435805.1). NCBI lineage: Eukaryota > Metazoa > Chordata > Mammalia > Carnivora > Mustelidae > Mustela > Mustela lutreola. The sequence goes on along the minus strand of NC_081307.1, from coordinate 22,385,740 downwards.
ACTGGCAACCCTTTTCTGTTATGGATTTGACTCTTTCCTTGTTGTTACATCTCTTGTATAAGAGATACTAGGCACCACTTGTCTTTCTCTGTCTGGTTTCTTTTACTGAACTTAATGACTTCCAGGTTCATCCATATTGCTACAAATGTCAGGAATCCCCTTCTTTTTTTTAAGGCTGGATAACATCCAATATATGCATATATGCATGTGTGTGTGTGTATACATTTATATACAAACATATATATATATATACATATACATATATATATACATATATACATATATATATATATATATATATATATATATATATATACATGTTTTTATTCATTCATCTGTTAATGGAGACTCAGGTTGCTTCCTTATCTTGGCTATCAGAATAACGCTGCAGTGAACATGGAGGTGCAAATACCTCTTTGAGCTAGTGATTTAATTTTCTTTTGATATATATGCAGAAATGGGATTGCTGGATCATATGACCATTCTGTTTTTAATTTTTGAAAAACATCTATACTGTTTTCTATAGTGTCTGTACCAATTTACATTTCCACCAACAGTATATAAGGATTCTCTTTTCTCCACTTCCTCACCAATACTTGTTATCTCTTGTCTTTTTGATGACAGTATATAAGGATTCTCTTTTCTCCACTTCCTCACCAATACTTGTTATCTCTTGTCTTTTTGATGACAGCTATTCAAACATGTGAGGTGACATCTCATTGCAGTTTTGATTTGGATTTTCTTGACCATTAGTAATGTTGGGCATATTTTCAGGTATTTGTTGGTCATTTATAGGTCTTTAGGAAAATGTCTATTTAGGTCTTTGCTCATGTTTTAATGGGGCTGGGTACCTTTTTTTTTTTTTTTCTGTTTAGTTGTATGAATTCCTTGTATATTTTGGATGTTAATCCCTTATCAGATATGTAATTTGTAAATATTTCCTCCTATAATATAGGTTGCCTTATTTTGGATATTAATCCTTTATCAGATATGTAATTTGGAAATATTTCCTCTTATTATATAGGTTGCCTTTCCATTTTGTTCATTTTGTTGGTGGTTTTCCTGACTGTGCAGAAGCTTTATAGTTGGATGAAAGCCACTGTTTATTTTTGCTTTTGTTGTCTCCACTTTTGATGTCAAATCTAAAAATCTCTGCCATGACCCATGTCAAAGAGCTTATTCTCTATATTTTCTTCTTACATTCAAGTTTTTAATCTATTAGGAGTTAATCTTTGCATATAGTATAAAATAGGGTCCAATTTTATTCTTTGGATGTGGGTAACTAGTTTAATCAATACCATTTATTGATGAGATTGCCCTTTCTCCATTGCATATTACTGACTCCTTGTCAAACATTAGTTGATCATACATGCAGAGGGGTTTATTTCTGGGCTCTCTGTTCTGTTCCACTCATCTGTATGTCTGTTTTTATTCCAATACCATACTGTTTTTATTACTGGTGCTTTGTAATATAGTTTGAAATCAGGAAATGGGTTTCCTCCATTTTGCTCAAGACGGCTTTGGCAATTCAGGGTCTTCTCTGCTTCTGTTTGAATTTTAGGATTGCTTTTTTTGTTTGTGAAAAATGTATGATCATCTCTTGCAAGTCCTTAGGAGTCAGCTCTTGTACACCACTGCAGTAGTGAAACACCCTTTCAAACTTTAAGATGTCCTGGTTTGGAGAATAAGTTGTATTTGTCCTAATTTTAAGCTGCTGGCTATTTCTGAGGTTCTAGGAAAGGGCTCTAAATTTATTTCAAAATATTAACTCTGCATCCTTATTGGTAAGCAGCTCACTTTAACTTCCGCTTTAGCCTATGTGGGGTAGAAGAAACTGTGGTAGAAATGAAATTTTATATTTGAATACTTATATCTTGGCTTGTAATAAGATCATATGTGGAAACTTTTGTTTCAGAAATCATGTGAATTAACACCTAAATAGAGGAAGATGACAATCTTCTCCATTCTATATCAAATGTATCAGTGTGAATGTCAAATAAAAAAGTAAGTGAAAGTACTATAAAACTTTCTAATTTTATTTGTGTAATTCATTTAAGTCTTATAACAAACAGCTTTTTGTCGATGACAATAATTCATGAAAGTCTATTTTAAATAGGTACAAAACTATTGATAAATTAGTAATAATTAAAAACAACAGAAAATGTCTCCTCTTTCCTGATACTCTTCCCAGTAGCTTAGTCCGAGGTTCAATGCTTATATTTTATTAAAATGATTATATTGAACCTTGAAAATGACTTAATGTTTCCTTTCTTTATATTCTAGCAAAATGTTTCTAATTTTACCTCAAGAAGTCTTCTCTCTTACTCTTCCTGAAATCAGGCTCATATGCTATATGTCTTTTCTATACAAAGTGCCCTGGCAAGGTCATTCAATGTATAAACTCTCCCAGGGCATTCCAACAAATCAGTGCTCATCAAATCTCCTGGTGAGCTTTCCCAATCCTTGTAAAGGATTAAATGCAGATATATATATATATATATATATATATATATATATATAATCTGTCTGTCGCGTGTGTGTGTGTATATAAATGCAGATTATATATATGTGTGTGTGTGTACATAAATACATAAATATATAAATAAATATATTTATTCAAAATAAATATGTATATAATCTAAAAAATAAATATGTATATAATCTAAAATAAATAAATAAATCTATTTATTTATTTATTTATTTTAGATTATATTTATTTAATCGACAGACAGAATCCCAAGTAGGCAGAGGAGTGGGGGAGGGAGCAGAGAGCCAGATGTGGGGCTCGATCCCAGGACCCTGAGATCATGACCTGAGCCAAAGGCAGAGGCTTTAACCCACTGAGCCACCCAGGCACCCCTCAATATATTCAATAAAAACGTCTAATTACACTACTACACTAATCCCAATTCTTATGGTTAAAGATTTTGAATATTTAGATATTCTATTTTCCTACAACCAATAAAATCCAAAGATACGGGATAACATAAAATATAACCTAGCATTGTGTGTTGGATAAATTATTTCAGTACTTGTCCTTAACAAAGAAAAGAAACACAGGCAATATCAAATGCAACCTGAATACTAAGTCTAAAAACTAATGAGCATTATAATAGCCTCTCAAGGGATGCATAACAAAATATTTTGTTTAAGTACTTTATCTCAGCTCAAAAATGTAGCAACTTTATCACCCTACATCTTAGGAATTTGAGAGTTGTTAAATTCTTCTTGTTGTTTTACAAAGTGGTATTATTTCTAGTAAACATACCTGAAATTTCTAACAAGAAAACAGACAGATGGCCTGCTTCTCTCCTGAGGCTCTTTGTTAGAAATGGGCTTCAGGGGATATTTCGTCAGGGTGCCTTTCTTTTATTAAATACCCTCTTAAATATATTCTAATATTTAAAAAAAATATATTCTAATATTTTAACATTAGCTTGTTTTCTTGAGATTTTATTTGTAATATGTTAATATATAATTTTAAGCACACAATTTCTTACACTCCTGCTGTTGTTTTATATTTCAGTAAAGTAAGTCTTATTCTAAACATTTGACAGAAAAAAAATATTGAAAATAATAGAAGGAGACATTCACTAGAAATTTCAAGTGAATTCAACACCTGACTGTGTTTCAGCATCCTTGAAGTTGATGATTAATTATGCACAAAAAGGTAACAGTTGGTTTACATAAATATTTCATATTACGAAGTTATGTATGAGCCATTTGTTTCAACTTCTGATGGTCTCTAATGTGCTCTAGAAACACTGATGAGACCAAATACAACTTGGATTTAGAGTACAGATTTAAGTTATAAAAAATTAGAACTTTTATAACTGTTTTTTGTTTTTTTTAGTGTTACCAAGGTTTAATATAGGCGTCTCTTATGTTCCAAACATGTTATTATATATGACAATCACCTTCAAAATGCATTCCAAAAACAATTTTAAGTGATGTTCATTTAGAGACTTGCTAGACATTTATTTCAATGACCTCAAATATGTCCTTTCTCTATTCTTTAAAAGCAAGCTCTATGTTCAACATTGGGCTCGAACTTGTGACCCCCAAGATCAAAAGTCACATGTTTCACTGACTCAACCAGCCAGGTACTCCTCCTTATCTCCCCACCCCCAAAAGTTTATTGCTTATCCTTTTGAATCATACTTCTCAGGCAATCAAATAAGACGGACATTACTATATAAACTGCAATGCAGATATAATAATAATGATAACATTACTCAGAGCATGTGTAAAGTAAGAAAAAAAATGTGGCCCCAAATTCATTTGCTCCCCAGACTTTGGTAGACCTCTATCTTTATTTCAGATTTGCCTGTTAGTCAGCATCTTTTAAATAAGTGAAATATATCAGAGCAATATTATTCATCTCCTGTCAGAATTTTAGAATTGAATATGAGACATCATAGAAATGGGCTAGTTCAAGTCCTTGATGTATATATGAGAACACAGAGAATATGGGCCAATGCGGCCATATGCCCACAGTTTCATAGGTCAGAACTAACCCCTAGGGATCATGACATACAGTCAAATTTCAGTTAGGTAACCAAGGACAAATATTTAAACACCTTTAAACTGCAGGCTTTCTGATCATGATAGACACCAAATGTAAACCCATAGAGTGAAATTAGATACCAGCTTTTTTTCTCCATTGCCTATTCTTTCCACTCTTTATGATAACTTCTCCCCTGTCTTTTGGATGAAATCTAGTTAAAGCCCAGTGAGTTTTCTGTATAGTCTCCGAAAATTAAAAGTCATCCTTGTAATAAAAATGCATTTAGGGGCGCCTGGGTGGCTCAGTCGGTTAAGCGTCTGCCTTCAGCTCAGGTCATGATCTAGTGTCCTGGGATCAAGCCCCATGTCAGGCTCCCTACTCAGCAGGAAGCCTGCTTCTCCCTCTTCCTCTGCTCTTCTACCTGCTAGTGCTCACTCTCCTTCTCTCTCTCTCTCAAATAAACAAATAATATTTTTTAAAAATGCATTTAATCACTATACACTATTCAAAAGCTTCAAACCTCCTTTCTTCTCTCTTATCTGGGGCTTGCTGACTCTAGCTGCCTTCACTATTAAAGGGGAGATATAGTTCCTTCTCTCTCTTTGACCACTCAGCTCTTCTACTCTTCCTTTTCCTCCTCCTCAGTGTCAGAACATGTGAGGAGGTGGGGGGAGAAGAAATAAAAGGAAAGAGAATACTCTTACTTCACTAATACTGCTCTGGGCTGAAGTTACCACTTTATCCCATGGCAGGTGCTTAGAGGGAACTCTCTTTTATCTTTTTGAAGCACCTGTTTCCTTGATCCATTGGAGACTTGTCCCAAATGCTGGGATCCCTTCTCCTGCAGAAACTTCTATGCAATGGAATGCTTTTCTTCCAGCTAGTAGTTTAAGACTGTTGCCTGAAACGTGGGAATCCTGGAGCCCTTCTCCATACAGGTCACTTTATCCCTACTGATAGTTCTTCAATGTAAGATAGCCTCAAGCCAGCTGTCACTCACTTAGAACCAATACTGTTTAGGGGAACATTCAGCATTGTTAGTCTGCCAAATTCTAAGGAGTAAAAGCCATCTCAATGGGCCAACCTTTCACCTCTTAAATCTGGCCTGAATCAAACACGGTCCACTATGTCTTCCAAGTCTGGAGAGCATGTATCATATCCTCCAGTGGGAACCACTACCTGTGGTTGAGCTGGACATGTTTCTCCCTTGGGGTACAGCAGAACACACATACAAATAAAGCTCTCTTTTCTTCAACTATGCAAAATTCTGTACCTTTGAATCCTCAGTTTAGTGGGCATTACAAGTAGCATAAATTAATTTCCAAAGGTTCTTTTGCAAGTCCTTCATGGTAGTCTCCTACCTTACTTTGTAATGTAGTATGTATTTTCTTGTGTTCACAACTGAAACTGTGATGCAAAAAATTCCATTTGATCATCTCGTCACAGATTCTTAGAAAAGCGTAGCATTCATTTTTAGATTCCTAGTGCTTATCACAATGATTGAAACATAGCAGGTATTCAATAATTGTGCTTTAATGACTGAAGCAATTGTTAATTGTTAATTTAGATCCCACACCATGTAGAAACACAAAAAGAAACATGTGATTCTTGATTTATTTCTCTCCTGTGAGTCCAACAACAAATTACTTACCAAGTCTTAATAATTATGTATCTTTTCTGTCACTTGAATCTTTACCCCCTCTCTACCTATCTATATTCATTAATGTAATTTAGGTGCTCACCCTCAGGTGGACTGTTCTAAAACACCCACAACCATTTCTCTATACTTTTTTTCTCCTTCCATTCAGTATTTCATACTATTTTCAAGGTTATCACTCTACAACTTTGACTTTGATCATTTCATACAATCCCACCACTCTGCTCTCCATTTTAATCCATTTCTGGTTTCCTCTCATACACTGAATAGAGTCCATATTCACCAGAATGACATGACACAACAATCTTTGGCACTGTGATACCTGCCTAACTTCTCATTACTGACACGCATCATTTTCCAACTTACCTTCTTGAAGTTCAACAGTACTCAGCTGCAAAAGGATTGCAGACTGGGCCATGTTCTTCATATTTTTCAACTTCTGCAAACCTGTTTCCTTTTCTTGGAAAACCTTCCACTCTTATACATCTGATGCTCTTCAAGTGCCAGTGCAAATGATATTTTGTAAGTCTACTCAGAAATAGTCACCTTCCCATTTCTGCTAATTCCAGACCATATTCTCTTAATGCATATATCACTCTTTGTCATCTGTTCACATATCTGTTTTTTCAATTTGACTGAAGGGCAATCTACTTATAATCCATCAAAGAATGAATGGTTGCAAAATCAATGAATTAAAACTTCTTACATTGCTAGTATATTGGTGAGAGGAAAAACACATTATGAGCACAGAATGTGGTGCACAAGTGGGGAGAGCGGGATAGAAGGATTAACCGTGTAAATTATGTAACACTTAATAGCTCCATTTATTTTCACACAGTTTAATAGTCACTAGAACAGTACAACATTAAGTGGTCTGCTTCCCCCTACTCAGACCTCTGGATATTTTAGTCAAGCCAAGACTACAGTGAGCAAAGTGACCATAGTAGTAAAAGCACACATAGAAATACCATCTTTAGACAGTGAGTGCATTAAGGATTTCCTGTTCACAATTATTGGGCAACTGTTCACAATTATTGGGCAACTCATATCAAGTTGAAAAGAACTTAAGGGAGATTAAAAGATGTGAAATAGTGATAACAGCCTCTCAAAGGATTCTATATTCTCTAGACTGCTATTTTCTAAGCAGCATGCATTTTGCAAATGAGCTAGATATCTAGAGATATAATCTTCCAGCTATAAAGCTGATTCTCCTGAATAGCAGACCACATCTTTGGGTTACTAATAGTAACAATGCTCCATTAAGGTATCATAATTAAGAAGCCAGCGTTTTCCTATGATTTCACTCTATGTGGGACTTTGTGATGTACTCAAAGTACACAAAAAGCCCCTGAGAAATCTCAGCCCACAAAAATATGGCAATTGCTATCACAATCTCCTAGAATGCCATTTATTTCCCCTGATAAATTGAAGTTTTAAGGAAATGTCCCTAATTCTTAGTCTAGACATTTAATGAGGACTTGCCTCTTTATAATGCTCCACTTTTGTTCCTGCTATATAACTTAGTTTTAATTACCTATCTTAGGTTGAATTCCCTAGAAATCAGAGCCTGAAGAAAACCCTTATGTGTTAGCATTTTATATGAAAAAAGTACAATTGGTCCCTGGGGAGTATGAGACGGGGGGGATAAAAGCAGTGAGGCAGGGAAGAAGGAAGAGCATACATAATGAGAAGAGTTACCCAGATGGCCATCTGTTGTCAGAGAAGCCTTATGAACGATGACATTTGAGGAGAATCATCTGCCAGGGACAATAATTATCTGCTTCCCTATCCTCTATTGATCAAATGCTGCACCACAATGCTTCAACTCCCGCATACTTCTAGGTTGTGATGCCAGTTCTCTTTAGGCAGCTATTAGGAAAGCCAGAGCTCCTGTGGAACCTAACTGGTCAAGCTCACAACCATCTTTGGCCAGTCAATGTCAAGTGTGGGGTTTCGCGATCTCTTTGGAGCAGCAGCAGCAGCAGCAGAGGCTGAGCTCCATAACCGGAGACCAGCACAAGCAGTTGCTAAAGATCTGTCTAGTCAGAAAGCAAGGCAAACGCATGGAGCTCAGGCGAAGCATAAACAGAAACCATCACTCTACCTATATCTCATGCTTTGTCATGACACCAATCTATAAAAGCCAGTCCTGCCTGAGATCAATCTACTACTACTTTAGATGGCTAGTTAAGCTACTATTTATTTGTTCCTCTTGTTTGTTTGCTTACATCAGAAGAAGCAATTGTACATGATTCTTGAGTTGACCCGTCAGGAGTAAGCAGGTGATTAGCTTCCAGTTTTATGAAAAACTCGAGAATGGCTTCAAACAAAGAAATAAACAAAATGAGTCACTGGAGTTGGAGATCATATGCATGAGTGTCATTTCCACATTAGTGCATTGGCCTCCAATTTCCTCTCGGACTCTAGTTAGGGATGGTTGTAAACCACACACAAATGGGCGGCTGCAATGGCAAAACCAGAGTGGTGGGAGTAGACTATGCCAGCCTCAAGAACCACTTCAAAAGGAGACCATGTCTCCAAATGTTCATTTGATCCATTTGTTACAAGTATCTTTTCAGTCAAAATAACAAACTGTCTTCCTTTAATGAGAAATAGTTGTGATTAGTCATCATTTGCTTTTGAGAACAGAAGCAGCACTAGTACTGGTAATGAATCACACTGCATTCTAGCAATGCCCGGTAAGGAAGGGCAGTGATGTTGAAGAGATCACATCAGGGATCACTGATAGAAATGAATCTACCTGTTTAGAAATCTGCAGTATTCTGAGGTTTTCATCTGAAGAGGTGCTTGTCTAGCTCATTCACTAAGCGATAACACAACATGCTCTTCTTTTAGCTTCTGTGTGTCAAACCACAGCTACCCAATTCATGTTTGAAAATGAAAATTCAAGGGCCCGTTTGTAGAGTGTACTTTAGAGATAAAAAAAAAAAAAAAAACAGATGTGGGTCTGTTTTAGCTTTTAAAAATGTATCATAGATGAATATTATATTATCCAAACAATTCCGACTGTGGCTAATTTTGAGATACATTAGTCTAAAACTTTATGTTCCACATCCTCTTTTTAAATTTTGTCATAAAAATTATGACTACTTGATACACAATGGGAAAAACGGGAAAAATACATATTAAATAATTTAGAGTTCAGGTTTTTTTTCTCCATAAAATTTTTAATTTTCCACAGTAAAAATATAATATCTTCATTATGGGAATTTTAGAAAAACAGAGAAACAGAGAGAAAAAACAGAGAACAAGAAATAAATAAATAAGAAGCACCCAAAATCTCTATCTCCAGAAATAATTATTGAATTTTGGATATATAGTTAAATAGGTAGCCAGATAATATAATTTTTTACCCCATATCTCAAATTTTTCTAATTCTTCTATCTTCTTCAATCATTCCTGATAACTTTTTTTTTTTATAATTTTTTATTTTTTATAAACATATATTTTTATCCCCAGGGGTACAGGTCTGTGAATCACCAGGTTTACACACTTCACAGCACTCACCAAAGCACATACCCTCCCCAATGTCCTGATAACTTTTAGAAGACTTCGAGGCCTGGTCTTTTTTCCTTTTGGCTTAGGGGTCAACCAGTTATAGTCCACTTGACAAATCCTACTTGCTGCTTGTTTTTCTACAGTCCAAAAATTAAGAATAGTTTTTATTTTTTTATTTTTTAAAGATTTTATTTATTTATCCATGAGAAACAGAGAGAGAGAGAGAGACCAAGGCAGAGGCAGAAGGAGAAGCACTGAGCAGGGAGCCCGATGTGGGACTTGATTCCAGGACCCCAGACCATGACCTGGGCTGAAGGAAGACATTCAACTGACTGAGCCACCCTGATGCCCAGGAATAGTTTTTATTTTAAATAGGTATTTCTTTTTTAATCAAGTAAAAAGTTGTATTTTTTTACACATGGAAATATATGTAATTCAACCTTATGTCCACAGATGAAGTTTTCTTGGAATACAATTACATTTATTTGATAACTGTGTTATCACTTGTTTCTGGAACCTCTTTCAGGTTGAATTTGAGGAAGAGAATCAGCAGTCCATATTAGTTCACCATTTAATTTAGAACTATACTTCTATTTCTATTTTTTTAATTCTTATTTGTTTATGTGTAAAGAAACTAAAAGTATTCACAAGAGACAAAAACAGTGGGTATTTAAGTTTGTGGAAATG